>NC_056736.1:546007146-546324646 GCF_019279795.1 Protopterus annectens
TTAAAAAAAATACAAAAAAATAAGTTATTAGATATTCAGATTGAGACATCTGATAAACTAATTTCATTGTTTGAAATTCAGTATCAAAGTTGTGCTTTAAAATGAAATAAGTCCCCATGTAACAATGGAATCAGTCCTGAAAATTATAAATTAATGCCTAAAGACGTTTTGACCTTATTACACAAAGTTGTTTCTTCATGTAATGATTTGGCTAATCTCCCTCCTTCATGGAAGTATACTCTTATGCCTTCCATATTAAAAGCTGATAAGAACCCTACCAAATGCTCTTCTTATAGGCCAATTTCTCTTTTAAATGTTGACTACAAAATGTTCATGTCTGTTCATACTAATAGACTGAAGACGTTTCTTCCTCTTTTGATTGACGATGATCAAACAGGATTTATTTTAAATAGGAATCCATATGATATTATTAAAAGAGTACTAACCTTAACGGATTTTGTTAATAAGACAAAAGATAATTTGACTCTAATCAGTTTGGATACAAATAGTGCTTTTGATTCTGTTAATTGGAATTACGTTTTCATTATTTTTGAAGAATTGAATTTCTCTAGTAATTTCATACAACTTATTAATGAACTTTATAAAGGATGCAATGCCTATGTTAAATAGGTACATATACCTTTCAATCCATTCAATTTTTAAAAAAGAACTAAACAAGGTTGTCTTCTAACCCTTTGCTTCTCAATCTTGTTATGGAGCCATTAGTTAATTTTGTAAGGCTGAACTCAGAAATTGAGGGTGTTAAATTAAGTACTGATGTAATCTCTAACATCCATCTGTTGCAGATTACATTCTTCTTACGGTTAAAGGAAATAATCATTCCCTTTCTGCTACCTTTGTGTTTATGAAAACTTTCAAAGGAAATCTGGTCTAATTTTTAATGATGGTAAAATAAAAATATTTCCTACCAAATCTAATTTCAATAATTTGAATATGAGATTTACCAAATATATTGTTCAAGAGAGCAAATTAACATATTTTGGAATAATATTAGCTAATAATATTAAAGATATAATATATTTCAACTATAATAATAGTTTAATCATCATAAAGACTCTCATAAACAAATGCAACTAATTCTTCTTAGCAATGGAAGAGAGGCTTTCTATTATTAAAATGATTAATTTACCAAAGTTATAAAATATTATACAGTATTTCTCTTTACCATCCCCTAAATTATACATAAATGATTTAAATTCACTTATCTTAAAGAGTTTTTTTTGGTTTCTTAATAAACCTAGAGTAGCTCTGGCACACCGTATGAAGATTGGTCTCCTAGGGGAATTAGTCTGCCATATTTAAAACTGAACTCTGTCTCTTCTGTAATAAAACTAATTCTCTATTAATAAATAAGTATTACTCAGCCAAATGGAAAAGGTTTCAAGAAATCATTTGTTTTAACACTGGTAAGACAGCTAATTCTAATAGAATGTTAATATTAAATAATTAATTTCTTTGCGTGTTAAAAGATTATTTCACAGCTAATAATTTTCATATACATGCTTCCCATTACATGTCACTTCTATTAAAGACATTTAGAAATTTTATCTATAAAAATCCAACTTATAAGGTGTGGATGTTCCATCTTTTTCATATTGCTTTTGCACAAAGCAATATTCCTTCTTCAAACCTCTCTAAGATGACCTTATTTAAGGAAACTAATCTAATTTATTTCAACTGTTAACCAAGGATAAATTGAACTCAGTAAATTACTTAATTAGTAAATATGATTTAAGTGATGATGTGTTGTTGGAAATACAATCTTGTAAACAATCTGTGGATAGTAAAATTGACCTAATGTCAACAAGTATAAGAATTTCTGTCCTTAAGTTATTAAATATTCTGATACTATTCATACAGCAGAATTTACCTAATAATGGTATACTTTCTAAACTGCATGAAGTAATTAGAAATGGAACACAAATTATTTGGAGAATTACTGAGATTACTTCACTCTAGTAAATAATAACACACCTAATGATAATGATAAAAGAACAATTCTGTTATCATCTAAACTGACTACTCTTCTCTTAAATAGAGATTGTTCTCCTGGAAATTTACGTATAGGTTCTTTTTTACACCACACAAAACTAAGCTAATCAGTAATGAAAAAGTGGCTTGTTGGAGATGTAAATTGGAGACTAAGGTGAATTGGTCACATATGTATTTTGACTGTATAGCTCTTAAATGATACTGATACAATATTAATCTTTTCCTACAGACATTATTTTCTGATAATTTAGTTTTAACCAAATCATTGATTCTGTTTAATACACCGATTTTTGACTGTGTTAAAAAAATAAAATATCCTTTACTATGGTCCAGTTTGGCTCTTGCCAGGAAGGTTATAACTAGAAATTGGAAGGGTCAGACTTCACGTTTTTTCACTGAATTTAAGAATATTCCAACCACATTTTCTCACATGGAATTGATTACCATTAAAACAAGATCCATCAGAATTGCTTCGTCTTATAGCCCGTGGACTAAGCTCAAAGAACTATTGGTCAAACAGTTCTTGAACATTCAAGAGTAATTGATTTATATGAAGGACTTTTGTAATTTTTAATTAGTTGTCAACTTTGTAAATACTATAGTTGTTGATTGTTTTCTTTTTTTGTACTGTTATTTAAATTTTTATATTGCAGTTTTTCGTCATTGATTATTAGCTTGTTAAAATTCAATAAAAATTATTAAAAAAAGAAGTTTATCCTTGGTTTGGCACCTATTTCTCTACTGGGCACAGTCAGCTGGTAAATGGCTCATTTCCTAGGCACCTGCTTGTAAATGTTTTATCTCTCACTCCCCTGCTTAAAATTATAAAGGTTATCAGAACTTTTCAGAAATTTGGGATACATAGCTAGGCTTAAATAGGTCCAAGTGATCATTAGCCTAGTACACACCTATGAACCAGTGAACCTAAGATTGCTAGCACTCAGTTTAAACAAACCTGTCTTCCATGCCTGAGCACATTTTTGGTACAAAGAACATTCTCTCACAACACTAACAAGTTGTAGACTTCAGCAATTAAATATTTTATTCCTTTTTTCTTATGAATTGAAAAATTAAGAGGGAAAATGGTCATTCCAGACCCTATTACAGTACTTATTTTATCACAGCCAGGCCTGCCTTTCATCAGAGTATGTCAGATTTAATTTTTCAGCTTGAAGTTTATTTTAAAAAATATTTTATATCCCAGGTGCCACCAAACATTGGGTTGTAATCAGAATATTAAATGGCCGGTGCAAAGAAATGGATGCTAGGCCAGCTAAAAGACACTCCATTAAGCCAACATTGTTGAAATCAAATTTCCATGATTTACATTCCATCCCCAACTCCTATTATACCTACTGTCTTTAAGTCATACTCTTTTCATGGTTGTATTCAGGCGGTTTGAGAATCAGTGGATTGCTAGGATTACAGTGGTCGTCTGAAGTAGCTTTTACTCCAGATTCAGTTTTAATATGGATGTCTAGAAAAAGAAAAGATGAACAACATTTTGGTCATCAAATTTAATTACAAAAATGTGAAGACCCTTTTACATGTTCAGTTACTTGGGGCAAACATTACGAAATCTAATCCCCTTACTAAATCATAACAAATTTATTTATCATTTGTTTACAGGGAAAGCTGACTGGGACAAAGCACATTTTCAGTGGAGGCTTGGAATGTGGGAGGAAACCAGAGCACCCAGAGGAATCCCATGCAAATGCAGGGAGGACAGTCAGACTCTACACAGAAGGTACTCCAGCCGAGAATCAAACCGGAGAACCTCTAATTGCTACACCACTGCACAACACTTTTTATTATTTGTTGAATTAATTAATTAATTTATTTATTTTTGCTTCTCCTGAGGGTTTTGAAATCACCAATGCCAACCCTAATTTTCACCTAAAAAAGGCTTTAATTCAATAAGCTATTCACACTAATGGATATTCCTCCATTCTGTTAGAATTGGCTGAGCTTCCAAACTTGCAGTTTAAGGGCAATCAGTACAACTTCTGAATAGGCTTTGCAGATGATCATCCAACTCTTATTTAAGGTATATCTAGCAGTTTAGCAGCAATTAATTTCCCCCAATTTTATTTGCCATTATGGCAAAAGGCAATCATCATTTTGCGGCATTCTTTTATCTCACAGGCCTATGACAGAACTGGAACTCCTGAAAGCAGTAAGGTCTTTGGACTAGATTATTCCAATCATGATATATTATAGAAATGAGTTTCTGGCCTGAAATGAGGACAATTACTACACTATCCTTCTCATTCCTTACAGTAAATAGGCTATTGTCATATGCTAATTTTGCATAGTGGAGATAATGACCTTGGGTTTACCCCAAGACAATTCATTTTTATATACTTTGTGATTTAGTGACTTTCACAATAAATCAGGTATGCATTTATTCTGGTCAAATCTGCAAAAAAAGCATATAATTTTACATCCGTAGAAAAAGCTAGAAGATTTATTCACAGATAGACATTTCCATTGTTGAGCACTGGAAATTGTATGACAAGGCTCCAGTTTGGTTCAATAAGGACAATATTTGGTTTGGATTTAGTTATCCTAAAATTATCAAACAACAATTCAGTCTACAACTATGCAAACCTAAAAAAAAGCAACCAAAAACTTCAATTCATAAGTCTTTTGTTTACTACAAGTAAGGTAAACTTCATTAAATAAAAATCTGCCTCATAGATTTTCCTTTTATAATCATTATTTATATATTGACATATGTTGACTGGGAAAGTCCACTGGGTCAGAAATCCATTTCCATAAAGTCCACTGCCATCTTGTGTGGAATTATTAAATTACACATATAAAGTCATAAAACCATGAGCAATAAAGTTCAAAATAGAGAAAACTAAAAGCAAACTACAGTTGCAAAATAGTTAACAAATTAGAATATTGAATAAATAAAGAACTGTAAATATCCTTAATATTAAAATAAAAAGAAATATCAATCTCAACAAGCAACTAAATACACATCTTTCTGAATAACAAAATAATGTTTGTGGACTTCCTGTCATTAATGCCTTTGGGGGGTGGTTAGTGGCATCTAACAACACTTGCCAATATAGTTCACATTTTTCAACATAAACTTCCCAGTAATACCCATCAAATAGCAAAACTTTTTACAAAACAAAGAAAATAACAGTCTTAAAATGTTGATAATCTATAGAATGTTTGTATAGTGCATTACTGTTGTCCCTTTTACTAATCGCATAAGTGTTTTGTTAAATCCTGGCTGTTGAAGCATTTATAGTCTTGTCAATATAAAGTGCAATACATAATTCATACTGTGGTAAATAGATGATTCCTTTGGTGTTCCAGATGACTTTGCCATTTGGTTAGACTGGTTTTGGAAAATTCCCAACCATAATGTTCACCCCTTCTGCAACATATCTGCACTGGCCTTAGAAGCCACATTAGAGTTAGACCTGCTTTTACTACATTTTATAAAATCTTTTTTAAATTAGATCCTATTCTAAAAACTAAATGGGAGCTGTTACCAAAAATTAAGCCCAGACCTTATGTTGTTATAAAATTCTGCCAGTTCCTCTGAAGGATATTTCTCATCTCATTGGTGGCATTGCTAAAGCCACAAACCATGGTCCTTTTGAATAAATTCCCAATTTTACAGTGACAAAAGGACCCATGTTTGTCATCAGTCACCACATTTGCCTTGGTTTCCAAATAAGGAAGGATGTACGTCAGCACTAGTCTATAATGATGGGACCTGTCTGCAATGATTTCATTCTTAAAAATATGAATAGAGTCCATAGGATAGAGTCTATCTTGAAACATTTTGACAATTTTGTTGACTTCATCCAAAAAGTATTGTTTCATGAGAAATGAGACAGGACAACCTGATGAATTGCCTCTTAACCAAGTTGTTCTTTTGTCATTGAGGGTGATGGCTGTTATAATGTAAAAGGCTGTTGGGATATGTCTCTTTCCTGAACACAGTAGAAGCAAACCAGTTGTTCATAGTATTTTACCTAACAGTAACATCCAAAAAATCAACACAAAGTACTTTATTATTTTAATAATAGACAGTTTTTCAGGACATGTTTTATTGAGGAAAGTTTAATTGAAAATGTGGTTTTATATGCTGTTCCATTGACAAACACAAAAAAGTGGCAATGTTTTATAGCTTTTTTTACTTATGTGTTCCTATGAGATAAACGACACGTTGTTCCCATCGACAGCTGGTAGATGGACGTCAATGATGCACGGCGTCAAAAGGCGAAAACTGAAAGAAAGAGAATGTCAGTTAACCGACACCGATGCGGAAAGAACAAGGAAGGAAAAAACTGAAATCAGCGAAGTCAGTCGTCGACGACACCGACACAGTAAGCGGAAATGTGTATGTGTGTGTATGTATGTATGGTATGCAGTAGTGAGTGGACGTTAAGTGTAAGTGTGAAGGTAAGTGTGTGATGTTCACGGTCTGTGGGGGGTGGGTGGGTTAGGTTAGTTAGGGGTGAGGCTAGTGTTAGTAGTGTTATGTTGTGTTAGGGGTTGGGGTTGAGTAGGGTTAGGTTAGGTTAGGGTTAGGGAGAGTGTGGGGTGAGTGAGTGTCTGTTTGGAGTGGCTGTTAGGGTTAGGATGTCGGGTTGGGTTGTAGGTTGTAGGGTTTGGTTTGTTTTTGTTGTGTTGTTGGTGTGGTGGAGGTGTGTGTGTGTGTGGGGTGTTGGAGTGGGGATTACGTTTGTTTTTAATTATTGTTATTGTAGTGTGTGTATGGTGAGGTGTATATCAATGGTAGTGTATAGTTGTGAACTTGTAGTTTGTATGTGTGTGTTGGTGTGTGTTGTATGTTAGTAGAGTATGTTGTTTTGTTTTAATAACATATATATATATTTTTAATATATATATATATATATATATATATATATATATATATATATATATATATACATACAGATAACTTATTGCTTCATTTTAAAAAAGGAAAACAAGTACTTTGTTTTCTTAAAAGCATTATTTATTCAATAGTTTCTTTCAAATATGCTTTTAAACATGCTTTTAAATATGACTTTTAGAAAAGTATTTTGGGTTAATATGATATCTCAAAAGTCTAATTAAGTATGCAAAATAGAACACTTTGGCCATAGTTCAACTGGAAATGGTTTATATTTTTTGTCATTTACTTTCAGTCCACATCTGATGAAGTGACAAAATGAAAACGTATGTTTTGAATGTTAATGCTGGTGATTTCAATAAAAGTGTGATTTTAATTGACTCTGAGTGTTTACACTGTCGAAAAACATGTGGTACATTTGGCAATTTCTTTGCTGACTGGGCGCTTTATTGTGCGTCTCTGGGTTCTTGTTTTGGATCCAAAAAATCAAATTTATTTGCATCAGACTGCCCTTTAAAACCCAAAAATAAGGTGGTGGTGTTGGTGTAAATCAAAAATTCATTAAACCTACCCATGTCAACTGACCAAAGGATGAAAATATCATCCAAATATCTCAGGTAGGTCTTGATGTTGATTGCGTTAACCAGTGTAAAATAAATAACTTTTCCCACCACCAAAAAATGATATTTGCAAACACTGGTGCTACAGCAACCCCCATAGCCTCACCTGACAGTTTTTTGAAATATTCAGATTCAAAAAACATGAAAAGTTTGATTAAAACCATTTCCATGACTTCTACTAGTAGGTTAATCTTACTTTGAGAAAGGTCAGACCCATCAATAAGGCATCATGGAACCATGATAAACTCTCATAATGAGGGATGACTAAAATAGATCTTTCACATCTTTCACCAAAAAATATCATATCCTTTTCAAAGGGAATTCTATGTAATTCATTTAAAAATGCCAATTATCCTTAAGAAAATACTTTTGGTCAACAAAATATTCTTTAAAGTAAATTCCAGGGACCAAGAAATTACATCAGTAGAAAAAAACTAATTATGTCTGCCTGCTGTCTGTGCTAGTAATGTGTCTCTAATTTATAAACTCATAAAGTTGATAGAATAACAGAATTTGTGTCAGCCTGCATTTACTGAAGGATATAAACTTTGAAACCCAAATGTATATCATTATTCAGTGACTTCATCCCTCAGTGATTTGCCAGAAAATCACAGATTTTATGAGGAACAGACCAAATGTATGAGGCAAAAATCTGGACAGTCCATGAAATTCTAGACAATTGAGATGCATGGCAAGGTGAGAGTAAACATAAGAGACATTTTACAGTGTCTTTCTGACAGCAATTATTAGTGCTTTATGGCTTAGAAATCCTGCAAAAAACATAGTGCTTGTTTTCACTGTAACTATTAATACATAAAGCAGATAAAGTTCCATGCACTACAAAGAATTAAAATCAGATATTCAGTCATAACCCTTTCTTAGGTGTTTTTGACATGAATGCCAAGCTTTGCTTGATAGATGCATTCTTTGGCACCCATGTCTCGAATATATAATAAGCAAGTTATGATCAGTGAGCCATTCAGAATATTCTATGCCATAATAATAACAATAACAATAACAACAGCAATAATAATAATAATAATAATAATAATAATAATAATAATAATAATAATAATAATTAGTAGTAGTAGTAGTAGTAGTAGTAGTATTCCACCTTCACAGGTTGTTTCTTTTCTATAGAAAACACAGATCAGTAACATATAACAGAACAAACAATACCAGTTATAAAAAATAACTGTATTTATATATTCAGATAAGAAAGGAATATATTCAATGGAAGTCTCCCAAACTAAACCATTAGAGATGCTTAAAGACTCACCAGAAAAAAATGTAAAATAATCACATCAATCGCCAGTTCAATAACAGGTCTTTAAACATATTGTTTTTTTCCCTCTTCTTGCTTCATACTTTCTGGCCATCCCAGTGTCTTCATCTATTGGATGGCTCTACCAGCCCCACCCCCCAGACTTTTTTCTGTCTCAGAGCTGTGGTGGGCATGGGTCTTAACAGTTTACTGGAAGTCAGTGACTGTTTCTGCTTGTGGAACTTTTTATTTAGGTTCATAGGTTCATAGGTAGGTACTAGGCTATTGGCCCTAGGGCCTATATAAGCCTAGCCAAAGGTACCCTGGCTTTTGCCAGCCAAGAGAATTATTGTCCTGTGCCACTGTCGAGCAGAGCAACAGAAGTGATCCCCGGGGTGAATTTCCTATCTCCCATCCAATCATCAAGATTTTTCTTGAACAGTGCTAATGAGGAGCTTTGTTTGATATAGATAGGTAGTTTGTTCCAGAGTATGGGAAGTCTCTGAGACAGGAATCTATCCCTCCAGCATGTTCTGTTTATTGTGGTGATGAGGTTTAGGTCCCTAGAGCGTGTAGCTCATAGGGATTGGGATTTCTTTAAGTGGAGCATGTCTAAAAGCTCTGGGTTTGACATAGCTTTGTGTGTTAGGCAGAGATCGCCTCTGAGTAGGTGATATGCAACGGAGTAAAGCTGCAGTTTTTTGAGACGGTCTGCATAGGGCATCTCTTTGAGGCCAGTAATCCTCTTTGTGAGGTATTTCTGTGGTCTTTCCAGTTGTTGTAGATGTCTTGTGAGGTACATACCAAAAGGGGCATTGTACTCTATAATGGGTCTAATGACTGACAATTAGAGGGGAACAATGACTTCTTTTTTCCTGGATGAGAAACCTTTTGTGATGAGGTGTGCCACATAGAAGGATTTCCTGACTACTGTGGTGATGTGATTATCAAAGGAGAGACTACTGTCCACCTGTGTCCCAAGGTATCTTATCACACTTTCAGTGTTAAGTAGACTACCACCTATGTGGTAGTTCATGGGTACTGACTTTTTACCAAAAGGAATGACAATGCACTTTTTGGCATTGAGCTGGAGGCCATGGCTTTGACACCAGGCATCTGTCTCAGCAAGGCCCTTTTGTAGGACGTCCACATCCTTTGGAGTTTTGATTATGGCTCCTAGTTTGCAGTCATCTGCGAACTTCATTAGCCAAAGACCTTCTGTGTTGGCCTGTACTTCAGAAAAGTAGATACCAAACAGGAGAGGACCCAGGACTGAACCCTGTGGTACTCCACTTGTCACTGGTCTGAAGCTGGATTTGGAGTCTGCTACTTTCACAGTGTGGGTTCTGTCAGTGAGCCAGTTGTCAACCCATCTTATGACATAGGGATTTATACCTAATTTAGTGAGTTTATCTATAATTCCAGAGTGGGGGGTGGTGTCAAAAGCCTTGGCGAGATCAGTATAGGCTGTGTGAACCACCTTACCCTCATCTACGGCTTTGGTGACTGCTTCAAAGAAGTCTATCAGGTTTAGGAGACATGATCTGCCTTTTACAAACCCAAACTGTTGGGGTCCTGTGTTTGGAGAGTACCAATGTCATTGTTTATAGGTTCCATGATGATACTCTCCATAGCCTTGCAGACCAGGCTCGTTAGGCTAATGGGGCAGTAGTTTCCGTGGTCTGTGGTGGCTCCCCCTTTGTGGAGTGCGATAAATGTTGCTGTGCACCATTCAGTGGGCACATAGCCTGAGCTGAGGCTATGATTGAACATGGTACTTAGGTGGGGTGCCAATTCATTCTGTAGTTCATGTAGAACACAGCCTGGGATGTCATCAGGTCCCATGGATGCTGTGTTCTTGGTTTTGGATAGTGTGTTTTTTACCTGTGCAGCCGTGATTACAGGAACTTTGCATTCTTCCGGTATAGAGATGGGCCCTTTAGGGGATGACAGAGGGGTAAAGTTAGCACTGAACCTATCTGCCAGGATGTTGGCAATATCCATTGGTTCTGTATATTTAGTGCCATTGTGCTGTAACTCAGAGCAGATCTGAGTGTTGCCATTGAGATTCTTGACATAGCTATAGAATGCTTTGTGGTTGTCTTTAGCCTCAGTGGCAATTTTGTTTTCATAACTTGCTTTGGAGGATTTTATGAGGGATCTCAGCTTCTTACTGAAGCTGACCAGAGAGTTTTTCCAATCATGGAATTTTACTCTTTTTTGCAACAGTTCCTTTCTTCTGTTGTAGAGTTTGTTTATGGCAGGGGACCACCAGATTGGCTTCCTTTTTTTTGAGGATAGCACCTTGGTTCTGTTAGGGATTGCATGATCCATGCAGTCATGTAAGTGCTTATAAAGTGCATTTGTGTAGGATTCAGCAGTCATAACTCTATTGTCCATCAGCATGGGTGTCGTGAAGTTTGCCACTTCTGTCTTAAGAAGCGTGAAGTTGGCTTTGGAGAAATGTTTTACTGTGGTTTCCCTAATGAGGGGTGGTGGAGGGATGTGGATGTCTAGGGTGATTAGCTTATGGTCGGATCTGACCAACGAGGAATTGACCTCTGATGTGGAGCACCGGTTGCCCATGTTGGTAATAACCAGATAATGGTAGGGTAGTTGAAATCACCCATTATTAGGGTGTTAGGTTGTACACTAATATTTTCCAGTGTATTAAGAAATGAGGAGTGGGAAACCTGGGGCATGGTGGGGGATCTGTAGCAATCTACAATTTGGATTGTGGTCTTGCCCAGAGTTAGCTGCACTTGGATAATCTCGGATGCATTATGCTGAGCAACTAGCCTGGAGGTGTGAATATCCTTAATGAACATGGACACGCCTGTGCCTTTAGTGTTTCGCTCCAGGTTAGGTGGCCGAAAGGTGTGGTATGAATTATAGCCTGGTAATGCAGGGGTACTCTCTGGAGCCTAGAACCAGGTCTCTGTCACTGCACAGATGTCGATGTTCTCCATTTTAAGTAGTGCCTCGAGAGAGTGCATTTTGAGGTTTAGACTTCTAGCATTGAGTAGCAATACCCTCAGATTCTTCTTGCCTGTACCTGTTAGGGTGGTGAATTTGTCATTTGAACCTTGCCCAAAAAAGGCACTATAGGGGTGGCTAGAGCCTTAGCCAGTATCCGTAATCCCAGGGGCGACAGGTGCAGGCCATCTCTGGCAAAGCATCGTGGCCTGTTGATCATGTCATCCCAGGCAGACAGATACTGGATCCCCTTATTATGACACCAGAAGCTTAGCCAATTGTTGAAGTCAATCATTTTGTCCTTGTACTGTGGTATCATTCTGGGTGATGGCAGGATGCTACTCTGGGCTAGGATCATACCTGCCTGGGCTACAAGATCGGACAGTTCCGCCAAGTCCCTTTTCATGTAGTCCAAGGAGGTACGCCTCAGGTCATTCACACCAGCATGGACAATGACAGAGTCATATTTGTACTTGTTGTGGAGTGACCTGAGTGCATGCATTATGTGGTGGATCCTGGCACCCGACAGGCAGCTGACAGTAACTTTCTCCTTGTTTAGCCTGGTGAGTGGAACATCAGTGTGCGTGGCTATAGAGTCACCTATGACTAGAGTGTTGGGTACGTTGTTATGCCTTATAGGCTGTGGTTGAGTGGCACACTGAGTTTGTGGGCTATGTGTCATTTGGGTTGTGTTGGGGGGGTGGAGGTTGCTTGTGTTTCTGCTTTGGAGGTCCCTTTTGCTTGGGCAGGTGTTTACTGAGAGCCTCCGTGAATGTAGGTGTGTGTTTTGTGTTTCTATGTGTGTGTTTTGGTGGTGTAGGTTTTGAGGGACTATGTACTGAGTGAGGTGTGGTGCAAGTGTTTACCTTCTCCGCTTGACTGTCTAGTCCTGTCTTGGGTGAAGAGAGCTTTGCTTCCAGCTTGGCTATGTAAGTGCATCTCTCACAAGTTGTAGTGTTGGGTGGTAGGAGGAGAGGGTTGTCTGTGTACATGAGGCAATTACTGCATTGCCCCAAGATGCCTAGATTCATCAGGTAGACAGGAGAAAACACCGGGCGCTGACCCTTAGACATGCCTGGATAGGTGCTTATTTGTTAAGTACTAGAAACTGTTTTCCTCCAGACAGTGAGAAAAGTTGAGTGCTGTAGTAATTTGTAGCTTATTTAGTGCTTACAATAAGTTCTGAACAAGTGCTGAAACAAAAAACTGCCTAGTTCTAAGAAACAAAATTAAGCTAGAAGACTTCCCTCCAACACAGAAAGGCTTGGGCCCTAGAAGCCTACAAATAGTCCTGGACACAGCAAATCTATATCCAGGCTAGACTACCCACAGGAAAGGCAGGAAACAAGCTTAGAAAAAGTTTTTTTTTTTTTTTTTAGTGGAAAGAGAGAAAGGAGTAGCAGAAACTAAGCTGATTGGCCTTCTCAAATGTTCTCCCTGTACTGGGTAGAATGAGGTAATGACACTAGACTGGGACTTAATGACCATCTCTCCTCTGCATGCATCCATTCCATCAAAGAGCTACTCCCCTCTGTGGAATATACCCCCCTTTAAGGAGTGCCTTAAATGAAGGTTCTCTCCTCCCCAGGATATGCATGCCCATCTCTTCATGCTATCATCATAGATGCCTGAGATTCTAATAGAACCCAGATTACCTGACCAATAATTAATGCTTTATCCTTCTATGCCACAATGCTGGCCAAACATATTCTTTAGTGTTAATAAACTAAAATATTCATAGGTTCATAGGTTGGTACTAGGCTATTGGACCAAGGGCCTATACAAGCCTAGCCATAACAATTCCCTGGCTGTTTCTTCCCACACTATTTACTTCCCTGGACCCCTGTCTAGCAGGGTGAATGACATGATCCCTGGGGTGAATTTCCTTTCTCCCATCCAATCATCAAGGTTCCTTTTGAAGAGGGCCAAAGAGGCACTCTGCTTCACATGTATGGGCAGTCTGTTCCAGAGTCTGGGGAGTCTCTGGGTCAGGAACCTATCCCTCTAGCATGTTTTGTTTATTGTGATGACAAGGTTTAGATCCATGGAGCATGTGGCTCTGAGGGATTGGGATTTCTTTAAGTGTAATATGCCCAACAGCTCTGGGTTTGACATGGCCTTGTATGTTAAGCAGACATCGCCTCTGAGTAGGCGATATGTGACAGAGTACAGCTGGAGTTTTTTAAGGCCATCAGCATAGGGTATCTGCTTTAGGCCTGTGATTCTTTTAGTGAGGTATTTATGCGGTCTTTCCAGTTGTTGCAGATGCCTTGAGAGGTACATACCAAATGGGGCATTGTATTCTATAATGGGTCTAATGAGAGATGAGTACTGTGGGACAATTACCTCCTTTTGTCTGGATGAAAAACCCTTAGTGATGAGTTGTGCCACATAAAAGGATTTCCTGACTGTTGTGGCAATGTGGTTATTGAAGGTGAGACCACTGTCCACCTGTGTCCCTAAGTTTCTTATCACATTTTCGGTGTTTAGTGTACTGCCACCTACGTGGTAATTCATGGGTGCATGTTTTTTTCCCAAAGGGGATAACTATACATTTCTTGGCATTGAACTTGAGCCCATGGCTCTGGTACCAAGCATCTGTTTTTGTAAGGCCCTTTTGTAGAGTATCGACATAATTTGGGGATTCAATAATGGCTCCCAGTTTGCAGTCATCTGCGAACTTTGTTAGCCAGTGCCCCTTAAGTGTTGGCCTGTATTTCAGAGAAGCAAATGCCAAACACGAGAGGTCCCAGGACTGAACACTGAGGTACTCCACTTGTCACTTGTCTGTCGCTGGATTTGGAGTCGGCTACTTTTACAGTGTGGGCTCTGTCAGTAAGCCAATTGGCAACCCATCGAGTGATGTAGGGATTAATGTTAATTGTACTTATAACATGGTTTATACAAATCCACTGCAGCTTTGACCATACAATTATTATATAACATCTGGTTGAAGTTTCTTATTTTAAAAGTAATGACTTATACTCTAGTTATCTATCCCTCCAAAGAATACCAACTAATGCCTGGGCCTATTTTAATTTTAACTGTAAGCAATTAAATATTTATTCCACATTCAAATGTCCTACAAAAAGGACTGATATTTTTATTTATTGCATTTATTCTTATTTGATAGCCAGGAAAGTGAACTGTGTTATAAACAATTTTAACCACATTGTGGGCCATTGCACAAATAAATCGACCGACAATGATAGCAGGAAGAATGAAGACAACATAAAATAAAAGAGCAATACTGAAAATCTCAGTGGTGCTCAAGACAACAATGAATCATACATCAGTACTCAATAAACATAAAAGATGAATTTCTAAACTCAAAATAGACATAACTTCATACAATATTTGCCAATATTGACAAAAAACACATACAAAGTATCTCCAAAATTTGAAATCTAAATAGCAACAAAATTGGCAATGAAATTAAATGAAAACAATAGCACAAACAAGTGTAAGTATTTCCATACTTACAAAACTGTTACAAATATTATGAATATAAATGTAAGGCAGAGAAGTCAAAGCTCTTTAAATTATCAGCAAAATATCTAGAAACACAAAACTTTTAAAATGTGTTCAAAGGTGTGAGGAAGATTCCTTTATTTTCCCATAAGCAGAACAGGCTGTGATATACTGTCTTCAACAAAGTAGTTGCATGTGAATACATGTATATGAGTGCTATATGCGTTATCTCAGCACTTATTTTATCATGTGGTGAAAAGGTGGTGTTTTCCATCTCTGGTACACTTTGTTGAATTATGAAGTGGTCAAAGTTCATTATATCAACCATTATATAAGTCAAGAGATTTTGGCCATTTTTCAAGTTTGTGCAATTTTTGCAGTTAGTATATCTAATTTCCTAAGAAGTAAAAAGCTTTTTTTATTTTGTTTTACTTTTCATAATCGCAAATGTAACCCATTGGTTTAAGTTTGTGATTACTGTTTTTACAATAATTATAGTAGCAATTTTTTCTGTAAAATACATCATGAAAGATAGAAAACTCAAAAGATTCAGTCACAAATGGTAGAAGAAAAAACAAAGAAATAAAATCACATGGCTCATAAGAGTGAGTCACAAGACAATGAATAATTCTCTCCCAATAAAAAAGCCCTGTATCAGTAAATCAGAGTACAGAACTGAGCTCAAGTGAGTTCTTGCAAATTATACTATTAGTGAAATTGTTTTAAATAATGTAATGTATACAGTTTTTGTTAGGAGCAGGGATGAAGTTAGGGTTACAGTTAGGGCAGTTAGGGCAGTTGGGGTTAGCATACATGAATAAGTTGGGTGTAGGAAGCTTCACCAAAAAATGAATAATAGTATCTTTTGGAAAGTCTACCATCCATGGAAATTACTACATTGATAATAAACTCCAAATAGTTAATACTATGGTCAGGGATTTGGGAACATATGCAGGCAGTGACTTAGTCTTTGACCTTCATTTGTCTACTGTGATAAAAAAATAATTCTATATTGCACAGTCTGTAAGTAAGGGCATGACATCTATGTCATTGTTCCATTGTACTCATCACTCAGCAAACTTATCATTGAGTACAATGCCCTCTTCAGTATGTACCTCACCAAGCATATGCAACAACTGCAGTGTCCACAGAGGTTCCTCACTATAAGTATATATGCTCTGGAAAACCTGTCCATGTACTCAGTTTCCAACAGTCTGATGAGGGGCAATCTATGCTTGGCCCTCAAAGCAGTCTCTAATCCAGCCATTAAGGACTTGTTGCATATATATAAAGCAAATTGCATAAGAAACACCCAGTCTAGAGACCTAAACCTTGTCTGCAACATAAATAAGACATGCTAGGGGAACAGGTGTACACCTCACAGACTACCCCTTCTCTAGGCCAGGCTTTCCATCAATTTGAAGCAGTGTTTCACACTGCACATATTGAGGACCAACTTGAAATGTCATTTGGGAAATCATAAATTTTACTTAGATATAACACCTATGTCCCTTTTAGAATGACAAATGTGTAACTGTTCGATCACTCATACATACGTTATACTTCCTATAAAATGAGTAGTATCATAACTGTTCAAATGCAGCTGAGAAGCATGGCTAGACTTTAAATGGCACTTTAGAGTCATTAGCTTAGTAATAACATCTGAACCAAAAAACCTTCCTATTAGTCTTCTTAACAGGATGAGTGTAAATTACAGAGCTTATCTAAACAATCCTATCTTGGTTTGTGATTTACTGTGAAGTTGACTAGTAAGAGAAGTTTTATTTGAATTTATTTTTTATTTTTTATCACAATTTTTAACTGTGTTAGGAAGGAAGGGCTAGCTTGTAGATAAGAAGGCTTAATCTGATTTATATTTTATTGTATTACCTTTAATTTTCACTGTTGGTTCTTAGAAAGGTATAGGTTTTAGACAGGCAAGCTCTAGCCATCCCAAGGGGCCTAGTTAGCTGTAAATCCATACATACTGCAGAGAAAACTATTCAGAGCTTACGTAAGCAATCCTACATTGGTTTGTGATTTATTGATCTTTACTGTTAAAAAGAAGTGTGACTACAAATGACAGTGAGCAGAAGCTACTGCAACATAAATGAATTACAGCTTTTGTCTGACTTTCAGAACCTGTACTCAGTCAAAATAACAACTCTACTGTAATTACTTTAGTATTTAGTTGTATATTGCTTGTGTGATTTTCTCATAGAATTTGATTCAAATTTTCCTTGAAATCTGTGGTTACTAGTTATGATTATTCTTTTCTTTTATAATGTTTTATTTGTTTGAAACTGAATATGGATTCCTTAAATGAGTATGCCATTAATGATTTGCACAGATATCTTGTTTAGTGTAATAAGTGTCATGCATAGTTAAAGGGAACACCTGATAACACTGGGGATCTATGTTCCTAATGTAAAAAATTGGATGATTTGCTTATTATTATTAGACGTAAATCTAGACTTACTGGTGATGATTGCATTTGTGCTAATGGCAAGTCTTGGAGAGCTGCTGTTACATATATTAATGACTGGACTGTTGAGATAAATAATATTAGACAAAGAGCAAACAGAACACATTTAGGAAATGGAGTGTCTATTGTCTATATGAAGCATTCAACCCCTATGAAACAAGACAATGCCCCTGAGAACTTTGGAATACTGGATGCAAGTATTCAGCAATGTGAGGATTCACAGTTTATAGAAGGAAACAAAAAAGAAAGAAGGAAGAAATGAAGAACTTCACATAAAATAACAAGGAAGAAAAAGAAACTGATGAATGCCTGTAAAGTAAATAGAATACTTACTAAAAAAGACACTGCATTGTCATGTAATGCACAGATTATAGGGGATGATAATATTTATATCAAAAAAGCTTCAGTCTTCCAAAAAAAGCATTAATTTTCCAAAACAGAAGGTAGAAAAAAAGAGGCAAGGGGCTGTTGAAAGGAAGAAATCAAAACTGAATGTGGAAATATTGAAGAATATTCTGTAAGAAAAAAAGAAGAGAACGGCAGATTCTGACTACAGGGCTCAAGGTGTGGATGTACAAAGATAGCTGGATGAGAAATTGTATGCTTGCAAATTTAATAGATAATGAAAACAGTGGGATTAATAAGACTAAAGGTGATGGAGATAATTCATTTGTACCAACTGAGAGAGCAGATATTACTGTATTAGAAGTTGAAGTTTCTTCAGATCTGGTAAGAAAATATATTCTTCTTATTGGAGATTGTATTATTAAAGGAAATGATACTTTCATTTGCAGAGAAGATAATGAATATCAAATAGTGTTATGCTTGCCAGGAGCAAAAATAGAAGATTTGAGACGAGCATTGGAACACCTTAATGTCTGGAAGTATGGATCTGTTTTTCATCTTGTCGGTATAAATGATTTCATCCACAAGGACTCTCTGACTGTTAGTACGGGACTTACAGCCCTCATTGATAGTATAGCTTGTACTGATGATAGGATGTATTTTTCATAAATCACATATAGAAAGAATAGATAGAATAGGATTGAAAGGATAATCAGATAGGATAGAAAGGATAGTCAGGTCAACATGAATTAAAATATGTTTTGAGTAAATACCTACATGGAAAAATATTCCCATTTTAAAAAAATGGAAATGTGTGCAGGGCATGCAAGACTAGTTTTGGGCACATGTATTCTGACAGGATTGTGTGCATTTGTCAAGATCAGGGAAGATAATTTTAATAGCAGATATTTTGCAATATTTGATAAACACTAGGCAGGATTTTTGCCAGGTTGAAAATTTAACAGTTCACAGATAGCAACATGTGATTCATCTATGATGATTGTTAATGCTAGGAGCATTAATAATATATATTTTTATTGGAAAATTTGCTTTGTTTCTACAAGACTGATGTTGTTATTGTTTGTGAAACATAGTTAAAGAACAATGATTGGAAACCAGTTATGTCAGGATATAGATGTTTTTACTGTAACAAACTTTCTATCAAAAAATAAGGTTGCGATATTATGATAGGGATTAATGATTGTTATGACACCTTTGATTATTACATGTTCAATGATAACACCAGTTCTATAAACTATGTAACTGTGACAGGAAATACAACCCTGGAGCATATAACAATTGCTGGAGTGTGTAGATCACCAAAATCAAGTGCTGATGACCTAGCGGAATTCATACCTTTCTTGCATAAATCATAAAAGGGAAGAATAATATTAGCTTGGGACTTAACTTTACCAGAAACAGGTTGGAATAATATTGAATCAAAAACATTAGTAAGGAAATTATTCACAATGGATTTTCAGGAACAGCAATTGCTTCATACTGTAAAAAAAACTATCAGGGAACAGAACATACTAGATATTGATTATTGTTTTCTTGCAAGCTGCCCTAGTCTGGTTTTCTGGCTCATCCCACTCCATTTGCTGTTGGTGCACTCTGGCTCACTCCACTCCCCTACTCTACCCTACCCCCATTCCCACCCACCCCAACATCATTTCCTTTATAGCTAAGCCTGCTTTGCCCCACCTTTGCACTAGCCAGTAGACATCCCCACTCTTCTGTTCATAGCCCGTATCACCATTAACTGTAACTCCAACTCCCCTCTCCTCCTGAGCCTTACCTGCTATTAACTCTTTCAGTTACGCACTTAAAACTCCTTCAATTAATCCTGATTTCTTCTACTAACCTTAAATAAATTCTTTACCCTTTAATTCTTTCTGACCTGACACTAAATCATGGCTATACCTTTCAAAACTCAGTTTCTCTCCCTCCTTTTTCTAATTCATTTCTCAGCTCTAACCACTTACCACAGTCCTCATCTGCTTACCACCCCATCTCCCACACTTTCGTATCCCACTACTCCACCTCTATTTCCCACTTTCTCTTTAATCATTCCACTATATCATTTCACAAGTTCAAAGTATTGTCCATATGGAATGCCCAACCTCTCATCAAAACAAAACATCAGTTCCTTTGCAAATGTTTCTTCCTACAAATACATCAAAGGACAGTACTACTCTTATCTGGTGATATTTACCCTAACCTAGCCCCTTGTCAACAGCACTCTAACCATACTTATACAGAACCCCCCTTCCAACTCCATCACAAATAACTCGCTATGATCACAAGCCTCTAAAAAGTTATCTTTTTTGTCAATGAGTATACAAAGCATTGCCAATAAAAGCATGCTCCTTAACACCTGGATTTCTCAGTATAAGCCAGATATAATTGCCCTCTCTGAAACATGGCTAAAACCTCATATTACAAACTGTGAAATTCTCCCTCCAGGTTATAATATACTTCGACTGTAAAGAAGTTAAAAAAAGGTGGAGGAGTAGCTATACTCTATTCTGACCAGCACTGCCTCTCTCCCTCTCAATAGCTATCATTGATCTCTGCCCACCCCTAGCCACTCTATAAACCTTTATGGCTTTACCCAGCTGATCACCTCGCCCACACACCGACAAAAAATTTCCCAGAACAGCTTGGTCATTGAGTGGAAATTAGCATCCATCCCCCAGTACTATCATAACCCTTCCACCCTACCTAACTCCCTTAATGACCACCTCCCTACCTCAGTAGTAAGACACTATCCCATTCTTAACAATAACCACCAATACAAAGAGTCTCATAACTTTAAAAACTACAGCCCTGTCACCCTAAAAAAATTACTGTCCACTGTAAACTGGTCATTTCTACTAACATTACCCCTTGATGAGGCTATCCAAAGCTTCAAAAATATATTCCTAGAAACACTTAACACCCTGGCTCCCATTAGAAAAAAATTAGGCTAAAATGTAATTATGCACCAGGTAACTCGATCCTTTATGAACAACAGAGACAGTGCCTGGAGAACATGGTAAAAAATAACAGCTTAACTTTCCACCCAAATTTATATAAACAGCTAAACAAACAAACAAACAAAAAAGCAGGTCCTACTGGACAAAAAAAAATTTCTATCAAAAATCTCTGTGCAACCCATATTCCTACCCAAAGAAATTCTGGCACACAGTAAGCAGATTATTATCTCCAGTGAACCCCTCTTCACCAAACCCCTTCCCTAACAAAACTGCAAATCTACTTAACAACTTTTCATTGAAATAATAGAAAAGCTTATTAAACCACCATCCCATATAAAATCTCTCCTACATCATTTAGGTACCTTCCTAGATTTCAGTACTGGTCTAATGGAGGCTACTCCGTTAAGTCCTGCTCCCTTCTCCACTCTTAGCCGCAATATCCATCTGAGCTCTGCTCCCTCCATCTTATTTTCTATAGCACCTAGTTTAACTGTCTCTCTAATGATCTCAATCACCCTAAATTTAAAGACGTGATGTTCTGCACTACTTATCACATATCTAGCTATAGCGTTGGTGGTATTCCCAATATGTACACCATATAGTTGTTCCCTAATATGTTCCCTCAATGAACAATCCTCATTTGCAACATGTACATTGGACTAGGTAGACTATATGTCTAGTACTACAGTCGGCCTTAACTCCAAATTTATAAACACTACCAGTATCAGGGTGCACAAAAACATCACTACAATCATCAATCTGTTCACAAAACCTACATCGTCCACATGGAAAGGTGCCCATAGTGCCACATACTCTATCAATCTCCATGTCTGGATAACAAAGCATTTTCTTAATGGAAATACAGTTCTTATAGCAATAATGAGGTGTGGGTCTGACAACTCTACTGATCTTCTCATCTGTAAGTAATATGGACCAATTTTTCTCAAACATCCATTTAATGCAGTTTATGTTACTAGTGTAAAACAATGGAACTTTAATAGTATTCCCTAGCTGTCCTATTCATCAGAGTCACCGGGGCTGCTGCAAACTAAGGCTATGCTTGCCCCTCCCTCAACCCATCGACTTGCTTAAGGATAAGTGCTGTTTCACTCTCCCTGTAAGCCCATTCTCCCAAGTTCTTACTCAAGGCATTAAGGCCCATTCTATACCTAGCTTCTGTATCATTTATCTGAGAGACCCTCATACCTTGTCCTTTGACTATATTGTTTAAACACCCTTCTAGGTTGCATACTGTTCCTGTGTAAAAGGGAATTTCTGAGACAATCCTTCTTCGACAAACTGGTGGCTGTAGATAAATCTGGGAGCTTACTGACCAATACGTCCAGAAATTCAATAGATAAAGCAGAATATTTCAAAGTGAACCTCAAAAAGTCAGATGTTCTATGCAGCTGCTCAACAAAACCCTGCAATTGTTTGACAGTGTCCTCCCACATCAGAAACACATCATCCACAAATTGACAACAGAATAAATAAAACATGATTAATGAATGTGTCCAAACCAAACATTTCATCCAGCTCCCATTGGCAAAGTACGGAGTTGGCATAACGGTTCACGCAGCATTTCCCGTTTGCTACACCATGTTTCTGGAGAAAATATACACTATTGAACACAAACACATTATTATCCAAAACTATGTCCATGAAGCTACACAATATATCAACCAACCTCAAATCATAGTCACTTGGAGTCATTAAATATCTCCGCATGCATTCCACACCCTGCAAGTTGGGTATGGCAGTAAACAAGGACACCACATCTAGGGTCACAAATAACATATCGCTAGAAACTCTACCTGAATTAGCAAACACATAAAGATCTTGAAGGAACTGCTTCATATCCTTCAGTACCACCTGTGATTTATCCAATACTGATCATAGATGTTTCTCTATAAACACAGAAAAGGGTTCAGTCACCCAACCCCTATCAGCCACAATCGGTCTGAAGGGTGGAGTGATTTGGTCTTTATGAACTTTAGGTGAGCCTTGAAACATGGGAACTATAGGGGGGAACTCAATGGTTAAAAACTGCATCAGGTCCATCGAGATAGAAAAACTCAACAAATAATCATTCAACAAAATATGTAACCCCTTAACCATGTTCTCAATCCGCCCATTGTTCACCACCTCATATGTACAATTATCCAACAACATGCTTTTGATGGAATCATAATAGAATTTCCTATCCATGACAATAACCATACCACCCTTATCAGCTTGACAAGTTACTATGGAGTCGTCTGAACATATCGACTCCAAAGCAGATTCCTCAGATATACTAAGGTTAAAAAAACCCTTTGCCAGTGTTTCTGTTATTGAATAAAGCATGTATCTCATCCTCACATAGTACAATAAACACTTCAAGAATGGGATGATTGACTGGAACTTAATTACTAAATCTTTTAAATCTAGAATGACTCCCAACATCACTATCAGGTAAAGACAACTTAAGCATAACACTTCTGATAAACAATTTCAAATCAATAGGTGTATCAGACAATTCATCAGTTCATGCAGGGATAAAAGATTGTCCTTTATTAAAGACTGACATCTCATTCTCATTTAATGGTCTCTTGGACAGGTTTAACACCAACAGTTTTTGGAATCCCATATTTTCTTGATAGTGGGATAATTCATAGGTTTCATTGGTTCCATCCTCTTCATTCACCCTCAACTCCTCAAATGATGTGGCCCTTGATCTCCCTCCAGCCGAATGGGAAAAGGGAGCTTGTCAAACCCCTGTAACTGCAAAACCGGGCATTGCTTCCTTCTAACCATCATCAGGTCATCCATGGTCTCATCTGAGGAAAGTAATAGTGAGATAGAGGGGGGCATAACCTTGCCCTTCACCACGTCAGCCAAAAGTGGTTGAGCCATCCCATCAGATCTTCTGCTCTCATGTTCATCTGTAGTCTTTCCTTCTGACTGTAGGCCTAAAGCCCCCATGCTCTGTACTACAGGTATTTTAATACCTGTACGTTCAGTCCCACGCTCAGCTCTAGATTCAGTCCTAGTCCACAAAAACATGGCCTACTCTGAAATCAGATACATCCCTATCTAACATCTTTCTTTTAAGGTCAGTGAGACGTCTTTCACATGAGGTAATATTATCAACAATGCCTCCCAAAGCTTTGATATAGATGTAGGAGACAGATTTTATATGGAATATATTAGATGTCCATATTTATGTGTTTTTATTTAGGCATCATATATCATTATATGAAAACGTCTTATTTTTGATGCTGTTTTAAATCTGGATTTAGTGATGATGTCATCATGTTGAGATGCATTAGACATGGATGCCTTGATTCACAGCAGAATGTAAAGTGAGTTGTTTTATTGGATATTTTAATTATGTTTGTTATATAACTGTCGTGTTAGATTTTATTTTATTATTAGATGGTCTGAGGAAGCCACTGCAGTGTGGTGAAAGCGCTTACCTTTGTTGAATAAAAGTCTTAAGTTTATGATAGCTATGCTTCATACTGTCGTGCTTGTTTATTTATTAATGCAGTATGCAGATGATTCCAAAATTATTAACACCTCCAACAATATACAAAATCTCCACACTGTCACTCAACAATCTCTGCAGCTAGTAGAACAATGGCTAACTAAAAACAACTTGCTTCTCAACCCCAAAAAGACCAAACTTCTTCTTTTCCTTCTAAAAAAACCTCAATTTAGCTAAAGAAAATGTCACCATCTCATCCTTAAATAATGCAATTATCACTGCTGACTCAAGCTTGGTGTTACTATAGACAGCCAATTAACCTACATATCTTAAACTGTATCAAAAAGTCCAATCAAAAACTAGGTCTTTTGTACCACAACACAAACATATAGCTAACAAATCTAGACCTATACTAGCTCAAACATTTATTCTACCATCCCTGCTATATGCTGCTGTCATACTTACTAACGTCCAAAATAATCTCTTAACCAAAATAGAAACCACCTATAACAAGATAGCTAGATTTGCAGACAGTAATAACTACAAATCACATCACTGTATATCCCTGAAAAGCTTAAGATGGACTGAGCTCCCCCACATGCTTCAAATATCACAACTACAAATTGCACACAGGATCCTGAATAGCCTCAACTCCTGCCCTGCCCGTACATCCATACTTACACCCTACGCACCCACTCATGACCTCAGAAGCACACAACAGACCCTACTTCATGTGACCAATCCAAACAAAACTATTGGAAAAATATTTTACAGTCATTCAATTGCATACTCATGGAACAAACTTCCGTTGTCCCTTCGCTCTACTATAAAAGTGGTGAATTCAAAAAGCAACTAAAAATTCATTTCCAATATGCATGGATCTGTACCTGTTAGTAAATAAGCTAATGATTTTTTCTTCTCTCGATTAACATATCTGCCTGGAATTTCCTATATACAGTGTCTAAACATATTACTCTCTCCACAGTTAGTACCTGTGCTATTAAATGCATCTTTGATGTATTATGTCATGATGGTACTCTGAATTGTATATTACAGATTAGAAGATATTTTTTTATTTTAAGGCATTGTTATATTTCTTTATGTATAACTTAATGCTATCCAGATTTCTGAAACATATTGCTACTGCATTCTCAAAATACTGTACGTTTGCCTTGTAAATATTCTTGTATATTTCTCTTTCTCTGTTTTTGTACTATTAAGTATATTGCAACTTGCCAATAAGGTGTAAACAGTCAAACAGCTAAATGAACATCTGATTTATTTTATGTGGGAAAACCACCAGATGCCTTAGAAATAGAATATGAAATATTAAGAAGAAAGTGTATAAATGAATATCTTTCAATAAAACCAAATTAAAATAATAACACATAGATATAGGTTTAATAGCAAAAGTTGTTCAATAATAATCTTGTTTTTAATATACAGTTATGTTATGGTATATATTTTATATTGCAACTTGAATTGTTAGTTTTTTTTTCTTATTTTTACTAATTACTTTCCTGGAGTTTTTCTCCTCAGATCTCTGCTGAAAAAGGGCTCTCTGGGCCCAGTCGGATTAACCCGGCTAACAAGTACAAAAATAAATAAACTATTGTTTGTGTTCCTCAAGAAATTATTGTTACTTTAAGTCAAGTTTTACCACCACTGATGTGCACTGATCATGGTGTTATAAAGGTTAGTTGATTGCTAGATAATTCTGCCAAACTGAAATCTAAACCAGTGCACTGAATTAATTATAGATTATATGGAAGCAAAGCAGTCACTGTGTAAAACTAACAGGAATTCATACATTTTTTTGCATAAAACAAAAGAGGAAAGAATACTATTAGCTGGGGGCTTAAATATACCAGAAATAGATTGGAATAATATTGATTCAACAACATTAGTAAGAAAATTATTCACAGCATATGTTCAGCAACAATTGCTTCATTGATACTATGTTAAAATTATTCATTACGATTGTGTCATATCATATTTGCATCTAATTCTTCAGAATTAAAAATGCAAATTATTTACATTTCTAAAGAGAAGAAACTATAATAAACAGCTGAAATAATTAATTACTCCCTCGTTGTTCTTGAATTTTCATAACTGCTCAGATTGTATGTCATATTTGTTTTTGCTTTCTTTTTTAAACACATTTATTGAATTATTACTTTTGACATTGGCAAATATACATTTATACAAAAGTTAACATTAACAAGCATTATACTTCACATATATTGCTATATATCATATAGCCTAAGTAACATTACATAAATTGTTCAATTTCCACCCCTTTTTTAAACAAGAAACAACCATCACTTACAACATAAGCAATCATACTTTTATATAAATGAAAACAGACCACACTGACACAATCCTAGCTGCAAATATTTTACATCACAAACCATACTGACACATTCCCAGTTGTAAACATTATACATCACTTATAATCTTCCCAGTTGCAAATATTATACATCACTTATAATCTACCAATCATTTTCAGTCAAGCATTACATAGCTCATTTAAGTCCTGCCTCCTTTTAAAAGTCATTCCTTCCCTGCATGCATTTTTCCCACAATTCCCATTTTTCTTATGCAGTTTGCTCTTAGCCTTTTCCAGTGGTGGCTGGTGACTTCAAATTAAAGGGGGGCTGCAGGAGACCACTGAATGGATGGGGCCAGTGGGACGGGATGTAGCCAACTAGAAAGGAGTGCAGCTATGCTCAAAACCACAACAACTGGAACTTTAATTAAATACATTGCCCTGGGTACCAAACCATCATTATGAAAGTACAATCAAGACAAAATGAAGTGCAGAAGAAAAAATATTTCAATACATTGGCTACATGACAGCTTAGTTAATATCTAGATGGAAACACAAAGGTTGTAAGGCATGAAAAATAAATTATTTTTTTAAATATATTACTGGAATGCCAGTCAAAATCAAGTATAAAAAAACAAACAACACTCAACTCAAACCACTTCTCCTTGCACTGCAGTTCTAATTATAATTTATATTCAGCTTTATAAAATTGCCATGTAACATGCTGAAAGTAGCAATCTCTGTGATACACCCACTTGTAAAAATGTTTCTTATCCAAAAAAGACCTGCTGCTTGACAACAACTATCTACTTGTTTCATGGGGAAGACATGATCAAAGTAAAAAAATGAACAGCAAACAAAAAACAAGCTCAAGATAAATTGCTTAAAGGATTACTGCACAAGGTATGGCCACACATGATAGATTTGCATTCTGTTTAGTTCATGGGCAAAGCCTGCAAAGATGACTGCAAGTCTCCAACATATGTAATGAGCTTCTGAAAAAACTGTAATCCTGTCCTTTATTACAAATACTGTCATATGCATTTCAATACCTAAGGCTTATACGTTATCTAGTTATGTAAATATTCTCTTCATGGCAACAACAAAAAGGCTTTCAATGTTGGTAATTATTTAACAGTATGCTTATTAAAGCTTACTTGCATCTTACAATCTTCAGCAAGCTTAATTGATGGTCATTAAAGCATTGCTACTTAAACACAGAGCAACAGGGCACTGCACCAACATGCATTTTCTGAATAATAAGAAGCATAATTCAACAGTATAAAAATATGACAGAAAACCAGAACATTCTGCAAAACCAACGACAGATGAAAAGCCACTGTTGTATTTGTGTCTACTTTGGATGGGAGGAATACTCTGCACACTTACACTGCATAACTGCTCCTTGCCTTGCTTAGACACATCCAAAGTCACTACATGGGGGAGTGTGGTGCATCAAGTATGTCACAATTTGAAATGTCTCTGGCTGACGGTGATGGCTCTGACACTCATACCGCTCAACCTCAGAACAAGAAATCTGGACAAAGCCATACATAGAAGTGGGACACAGGCCCAATGATAAGGACAATTTTTTTAAATATTGCTCTTATAAACCTAGAAAGATAATAGAATAGTAGTAGCTCTTGCATTATTATGAATTTTCTGAAGGGTATGAAATCTGAAACTCAAATGTCTGCCATTATTTTCTAACTTCAGTCTTTAATGATTTCAACTAATTTGCAAGAATACCACAACTTTATTTAAAACGGAGAAAAAATGTGATGCAAAAATATAAAATTGCCACACAATACAGCTGGGAACTTGTCAAAGAAGGACACCTTTTTTAATATTAGTACTGTTAACTTGAGCAGCTGACAAAATAAGAGAATCTACATGCATCTCTGAAATAAAAGTAATTTATAACTCTGATCATTACAGTTATTTATAATTGTAAGCCCTCCAAGTTTTCTTTCAAGATTGTCATTTTGTGGAGGGATTATTAGGGGAGAGCAACATTTTGAGCCAAAATTGGGGACAGTTGAGAGGTTTGGATATTCCTAATTCTATAAAGTAATTTATTTGCACATACCTCTCAACCTCTTAATGCAGAAAATCTAGACAAGGCCAAATATATTGGGGGAACATACAAACAGTACTAAAAATTGCTCTTGTATAAACTTAAGACAGTTGATAGAATAACAGGTCTTGCTTTAGCATGCATTTTTCTGAAGGTTATGACGTCTGAAATTCAATGTCTGTCATTATTTAGTGACTTAATTCCTAAATGATTTGACAGAAAACCACAAATTTTATGAGGAATAAACCAAAAATTAGAAGCAAAAATCTATTCATTCTGTAAAAATCAGGACAGTTGAGAGGTATAGTTCAGCCAGGGCTGTCTTTGAGTTTGCTGCCCTTCCCCCCTCACAAAATCATGGTTGAATGGAGCCTTTCCCCTGCAGCCATTTCAATGTCCCATTCCTTGGTTATTTTGCCGCTTTTACCATAAACACTGTAACGTGCATACTGCTTTACTTCTGCAATGATTTGGATTTGAAAGTTTTATTTTGCATTTTACAGCACAAATACTAATACATATCTGTTAAGCAAAGCAATGCAATCTCAAAATGAAAATAGACTTAGCATTAAAACTTATCTGCCCTTGAAACTCACATTCATTGAAACAGCATTGAAACCCACATTCAAAGAAAGTACATTTTGCCAGTGGCAAATAAAGATTAACTTTGGGCTGTTTTCAAATCATAGGCCCTTTGCACACGAAACATACACTTGCTCTTTGATACACCTTCCTGATTGTATTAAATTATATTCCTTGTACAATGCAGTACAGTTGTTAGAGGCCATTTTTAATTTATTGTTTTGAACATTTTTCCAGTAAACAATGAAACAAAATGCATGCACCATTAATGACAAAATGCCCAGTTCAGAACTTTTCCATAATAAAAGTCTACTCAAACTTCTACAGTCCACCAGTATCAGTAAATATGCACAATCTCTGAAGAAGTAAAAGTCATCTAAATAATTCCACATTAAAGAAATCTGTAACTAATGAAGAGGTAGCTGCTAGCAAACAAGTTTATATTTCATTGTTCCATCTACAAATAAAGTGTCTGTTGCCCTTGAGGAATAAATTGCCTATGTCACATTAAAAAATTATAAGCTAGTAATACTGCAATAGGGAATGGATGGCAAACTGATAACAGGTTCATAGTTACTAGGTATCTTCACCAAAAAGGAGTGCAGCATCCACCCCCCTTACAACACAGTACATTACAGTATCAGCAATGCATCTACCTACTGTGGGAGTAGATCCCTCAGCCTTCTGCATCAAAAGCAAGTACACTACCTGTTGTGCTATTAACAATGCAAGTAGATTCAGCATAAGCAGCACTAAACTTTTGTTCCCTTGCAGCTCTCAGCTTCATGTAAAATCTACTCGACACTCAGCTGCAACTCTGAACTTTGCAGCACAAGAAATTTGGAAAAAGCCAAAATTTATTGGTGGGGACAAAATCCCAAAAAACAGGGACACATTTTAAACATTGCGTGTATAATGTTGGAAAGTTGCTAGAATAAAATGCTATGTTACCACCATACATTTTACTGCCAAGTATTGAACCCAGGACCCTGTCCACTATGCCAAATCATCTGTTTTGTGAAAGAGATGAAGACTGAAACTTAAATGGCTACCATTTAGTGAATTCAGTTTTCACCATAGCTGTCAACCTCTTAGCACAAAACACCTGAACAAAGCCAATAATGGGGGAACACAGCCCCAAACATATTCAGTGAATGCAGTTCTCACCATAGCTCTCAACCTCTTAGCAAAAAACACATGGACAAAGCCAGTAATGGGGGAATATAGTCCCCAAACATATTCAGTGAATTCAGTTCTCACCATAGCTCTCAACCTTACACAAAAAATCTGGACAAAGCCAATAATAGGGGAATACAGTCCCAAAAATAGGGACAAATTTCAAATATCCATGTTATAAACTTAGAAAATTGCTAGAATAAAAGGTTTTGTGTTACCATGTACTTTCTGAAGAATATGAAGTCTGAAATTCAAACGCCTGTTATTTTTATGTATTTAACATTTGTTAACCAGGAAAGTCTGACTTGGAACAAAAGTCAATTTTCAGCAGAGACCCAGGGAGAAGCATTTGAGACATTTGTCTTTGTAAGACAATGTAGACTCCACACACAAGGCACCCCAGCCAAGAATCAAACCAAAGAACCTCTAATTGTCAGGCATCAATGCTACCAGTACACCACTGCACTACTAACTGTGTAAAGAAACAAAAATACAGAAACCACAGATTTTATGATGACCAGAACAGAGCAAATATGAGGCAAAAATCTGCAAACTTTTGACAAATGGTGGTGGGTAGGGAATTCAGGCCCTTGCCACCTGCACCCAAGGTACATGGTTTAAGCCTGAGGTATTCTCTACCTATCACCATTTATTTTGTCTAGCCAACAGTATATAGCAACTGGGGCATTTCACACACAGACACCACTTACTAGTGGCTTTCTGACACTTAGCTCTCACCTCCATTGCCTGCCTAGGTAATCTCTCCTAAAAGAAAGGAGATCTGCCTGACAGGGTTACCCTGCCAGACAAGACAGGAAAGCATGTGTCTATATAAAGAAGAAGCCTAATAATTAAAGTTGAGGAAGAAAATTGATCTGTTAAAAATAAAAACGAGTTAAAAACAAAACTTACTAGCCTCCCACCTTCATTGTAGAGTGTAGACTGGTCATGGTAATGTGGAAAACTGGTCCCTAAATCTCACTACACCTGTCACTTTAAAGCCACATAATCACACCATATCAAGAATCAACTGTGTTCTCTGATTTTAACAACATCCTTTCAGTCATCAAACTCGGTATAAAAATATTTTTCTGTGTGTCTTCATGCTATGTTCTCCCAACAAACAAGATTCACCACCCCTTGAAACAAGACTTCTCTATGATTTTTTATAATGTCTTGAGAACACATGGCTTAATATTAACACCAGCAAGATAATAATTATGTTGTTTGTATTACGCAAGTGGTCAAAGTCCTTAACACAAAATGTTAACAAATCACTAAACCTATCTCTGCTTTTAAGTACTTAAGTATTTTACTTAGGTCTCATCTAAACTTTCAAGCCTCACATTGAGATAGTGAACTCTTAATAGAAGATAGTTAGGCATCGCTTGAAAATTTTCCAGATACTCATTTCAGAAATGACTGATCACAGTTACAGATGTCCCAATTCCTCAAACTGAATATTGACTGCCACAGGGCTACATGTTTAAATATCATTGCCCATTTGTTTGATTCTTTAAAGATGAAGCCTCAAAGGTAGAAATCTCTGAAGGCTAAACCTTCAAAGGTAGAAATCTCTGAAGGCTAAACCTTAAAAGTACCAAACTGATATTCTGAAAGAAAACCAAACTACCTGAGATGGCAAGTCATACCTCTCAACTGTCCAGATTTTCATAGAATATCTGGATTTTTGCTTCATATTTTTAAATTTGTGTTTTTCTGACAAATCAGTGAAGTCCTCCATTGCTGTAGGGTCCAGGGCCTTCCAAGTGAATTCCTCCATTGCTAAGTTTGTCCCCGATCTCTTCCATTGCTGTATAGCTTCAAGTACGTCCTCGATCTTGTGGTGAAGTCCTGCGAGAGCAGGCCAGCCTGCAGATGTTGCAGTCTGATCCCTTTCCAGTCGATGCAGTTGTAACTAACTGCATAGATTTATGGGATGCTCTTGACTGCTGTGTTTCTAATCTGGACTGTTGCTGAATCAGTCCGGAGCTCTGTGCATGCTCTGGACTGGTTCAGCAGCAGTCTGGATGTCGGAAATGCCATGAGTGCACATGCGCGAGGTCCGTGATTTTTGTCCGTATTTTTTTTATTTTCTTTTTTTTATATTTTCTATCTTTTACAGCTTGGGGGGGGGCTGCAGTCCTGCAGTCCAATAGCACAGGGCACCCCTGGCCTTTTCTAAAGATCTCAATTCCTGTGGTTTTATCTCTGTTACTATATTCATTACTTCTAATATCGCTGGTTTAAATTTTGATTTCCATTTTCTAGTAATTGCTTTTTGGCCGCCAGAATAATTAGATGCAGCAAGGCCTTACCATGTCTAGGCAATTCCAATTCTGTATCATAGCTCAGAAAAATCATCTCCCTTGTCAAACCAGTCTGCCTACCAGTATCTCTGATAGTGCATCCTACAGGGAATCCTTAAAGTCTGCCAACCCACTATACACTTCCAGAAAATATGTTCCCAATTATCTCTTTCTTCCCTGTCACACCTCCAACATTTGCTGTCTATTTGTGGAAAAATTATCTGGAGTCTACTTGGGATATAAAAATATCTATGTAAACATTTCCAAGCAAAAATCCTAAATCTTCTAGATTTTGTTGCGTATTTGAGAGACATACATATATCCTCCTATTATTTCTTTGTCAATTGCTTATCCAGTCTCTCTTCCCAATCCTTTCCAAACTCTTCTGACTGATTCTTATAGTTATAGAATATTTTATATGCCCTACTAATTATTCCTTTTTTAATGGCAGCTTTTGTTCTAGGTTCTGCTAAAAAGTCTACCAGGGCTTGTCTTCCATTTAGGAACCCACATTTCTTTGTCTATTCCTATACTCTGATATCAGTCCTTGATAGGGAAGGCAGTCTCTAACCTGCAGACCAAATAATTTTTTGGCATCTTTCCATTTTATTACCTTTACCTCTCTAGTTATTTGCTCCCAGTACCTTGGTTCCTTTGCCAGTTTTCTCTAATAAATTCCAGTCCATATTGTCTATTGTCTATATCCCTATTTGCAGTCATCCCTATCAACAGAATCTCCTTTCTCCATTTCTGTGTTGTCTTAATTCTTAGAAAACATTCTGCCATTTATTTGTTGGCAAATACTTAGGGCCTTCAATGAACAACAGTGTCAATTACTGTCACTTATTTTCAAGTAATCTTATTTATTGTGTCATAATGTTTGTTCACTGCTATATGAGTTTATATCTGCTGTATCTGATGAGCTTTATCAAATAAGAGTAGTATTCATAGTTCCAGGTTTTGCATCTGCATAGCAGTTATCTGCAAAGAGAACAGCTACGCGTATATGCAAATAAACTAAGTGCAAGTTATTCACACTAAATAAGGAAATGCAAAAGTGTTTTGGTAAACATGCCTACTTATGGCAAAAGTGTAAAATACCTGCCTACTTAGTGCAAAAGTGTAAAATACTTGAAGACAAGCATTAAGTACACGTGAAGGACTACATGAAAGCCTTAGGCTTCATATGACTTTGTATATAGTCAGACATTATGGACAAAAACAGCTATGTGCAGTTATGCTTAAAAGGCTTGGGACTAGTGGTGGACTCTGCATCCTTTATTAATAATATTTTTTTAAGAATATTTAATATTTTTATACAGGAATATCTTTATGTGAACACCCAATTATTTGCTTTAAAGAATAGAAAGAGGTAAAAAGACTGAAAATGAGAAAGAACAAAGAGATAAACAGAGAAGCAACACATCTAGAGGGTTGGGCTGGAGGAGGTAGTAAAGGAGGGTACTATGTTTTATTCTCGGGATACACCTCCCTATTTTTTTATATTCTTTTTATGTAATAGGGCAGTGTGAGTGAGAAGTAGGTTAGAGAGAGTAAGAGAGAGGAAAAGGGAAGGAAGGGGGTGAAAAGGACTGCAGCCCAGCAACACTCCCCAGCACACAACATCTTGAATGTTTTTACTGCCAAATGGTCTTGTAGGGGAGGAGCCCAGTGTTGAGAGGGAGGGGCATGTGGAAGTGTGGTGGTCAATGTACCCAAAGCAGAGAAGCCTCGACTGGCTAAAGCTGTATTTTCATGACCTGCTCCACCACATCCTCAGCCAAATCTCATTCACTCAGAGTTGCCAGGCTACCACATGCCAGAGTACCTAGAGGACTGGTCCAATGCCCCTGTCCTTTGAGGACATCCCTGGATGTGCAGATGGTGAACTTCTTTAACCTGGGAGATATGGCTGGGCTGCTTCTGATTGATTTGGATATGTAAAAAAATAAACAGAAATGGGAAAGAAATAAAATCAAAAAGAACAAAGGAATTCATAATTAAAATAAGAAAGATGAGAGAAAAAGATTGGGGTAGACAAAGGTGAAATACCCACAATAAAATCACATATAATGTTAAACATTCAATTTATTATTATGGATACATTTTATTTTTATTAAATCTTTATATCTTTATTGACCTAAAACAACTTGTACAGGATGTGTTTATGCATACATGAGAACAATGATAAGAGAAGTGCTCATGCATACATGTGAAGAATGAGTGTACTGCTATCAAGTCTTAGTGGGGTTTACAGGTGCATTCTACTGACAGTAACATACAAAATGATAATACTTTTACATCTGTGACTGATATGCATTTGGTTGCAATATTGTACAGAAAGTAGTTAATCCTAATATTACCATTTTTTATAAATGTTAATACAATATATAGTAATTAAATAGTTAATAACAGAATACTGCATACAAGCATTAACATATATTTTACATTCAACTTCAGTACTGTTTACGTCTTCAGTAACCATCCTTTATAAATACCTGCAGATATCAGTTAAAGACAGAATATTGTACATATTATTTTATTCAAACATACAAGCACCTTCATCTAATCATTTTCCTCTTTAACTTTGTTGAACACTATTGTAAGTTATCTCCTCTTCAAGTAAATAAAGAAGATATAAGACCATTGTTGTTTACCTATATCCCACCTTTTTAATATTTCTGATATGTCTACTAGTACTCTGAAAGGCATTGCAGTTATTGTTACAGTTGCTTAGCATATCTGTTTATTTCTTTAAATATTTATTGATATCTGAATTTTTATACTGGGCCAATATTTCCTTTAATGCAAATTATAAATAGCAATGCTGTATCTTCCTTCAGATTGTTACACATTTATATGAGTGCACAGCTTGTCCTCTAGATCTAAGTTAAAATGGCACCAGTGTTGCCTTTGTTATCATTTTATTCATGAATAGAAATAGCCAAAGAAATAATAATAATGCCAAGAGTCAACAAGACACTTGAATTTTACAAGAAATCTGTGGCAACTCCTGCTAGCTAGCATAACCAAACCCTTCCCAGCTAACATCTAAGGTCTGGGAGCATGATCCAATGCCCCTTGGACACATTATATTGACCAACAACTGTGAGCTTAACTCTTAGCCCAGACATAACTACCTCAACCAAGCCTCTTTGGTCAACCTGACATGTCTACCATCAAGAGCCCTCTGAGGTATAAAGGTGGAATATAAGGGGGATAAGGCATGTGGTGACCACTCTTCTACCAGAGTTGGGTAAATGGTCAAAAATAGAGAGATGATTCTTTTGACCTGCTACCAGAATGCACAAAAAACACCATGATAGTGTTATGTATAGCCCTTTAATCTCCACCATGATTGCCTGTCTTGAGGACAGCAAACTTACTACTGGTGAGTAGCAGTTGTCCTCTAGAAGTGAGTCAAAAATGACATCAACTACCTTGGCCAAGCCTTTTTGGTCAACCCAACCTGTCCATCAAGAGGCCACTGAGGTATAAGGTGGAACACAAAGTGGATAAAACATATAGAAATCACCCACATGTATGCTTACCATGTTGTTTTCCCCATAAGCAGCAGCCTGTAATGTGCAAAATTGACTTACAAAAGAAAATTCTTCAGCAATTATTATAACAACATATATTCAATAAATGAAGTGATCACTAATAGACAGTGTAATTTGCAAATTGAATATGTTCAGGCCTAAGGTATTCAAATGGACCCAATCTGGGTCATAACATTTTGCTAGCTCTTGCTAGATTGTCGCGTTCAATCACTTGAAAGTCCAGCTCTTGTGCCTCACTTTGATTAATAAAGCACCTCAACATTAAACAGCTGAGCTCATTGCTCCTCTTCGGTAAAGTCTTGGCAGAATCATAACCCAAAGTAAAACCATGTCAGGATGGAGAAAGTGCAGCCTGTGGAGATCCAATAACATCCTAGCTAAAGGAATTTTTCTTAGGGATGATGCTCCCAAGTTGGATAATCATAGTAGTTAGTAAATCCCATCTTAATGTTAGCTGTCACCAAGTGTTCCAAAACTGAAACCATGACAAGCCTGTCAAACCAAACCAAACCAAACCAATAAACTACCCAAAGTCTGTGTTCTAAGGAATCAGTGTGACAAATCAGTAATACCACTGCTTTCCCAGCTGCTCTTTGGATAAAAGCATGTCCTACAGTCAATAAAACCTTCCTGTTTCATAAAAAAATCAACATGTTATTATTTAAGGTATGAGAGAAAAACATCAGATAATGACATCCTGGTTCTTTTTAGTACTTTGGTTGAATTATGCCCTAGAGTACAGTCATGTAAATTAAGTTTTCCAAGAGGTAATGGAATAAACATCATCAGAGGAGATGCAGAGGGCCTTCATAATGGTTCCTAAGATGTATCCAATTGGCTTTCTGGAGTCACAGAAAGCTCCTATAATGTTTTTACAAGCTTTCAATGGTGATCTAGTTTTAAAAAAATTGGGAAGTCCCATGAACTGAGACAGCCATACGTGGACATCCATATGTATGCTTAAAGTGTTGAGTAAATCATTTATGATGCATCACTGAACCAAAAACAGTAATATTATGGTTAAACCCCACTGTTGCAGGGGCTGTGGTGTGGCAACTTCTTGTAAAATACCTTAAAGGTTTGAATAGGAGAGGAGTAAACAATTTTTATATTCAAAGCACAAGCCTTCTAAAATGGAATAACAGCTGATCTTCACCAATGAGACAAACTTCTACAGGAATGGAGGCATCACTGGACCTGCATAAGGAGCCAGCTGATAGAATCTGCTAAAGTGAAAGCATGATAAACTGTCATCTATGCCATTATCTCTGCCTGGAGCATGATGACTTGAAAATCTCAAATTGAATTGCAAATTTGACAAGACTAATAACAGTATCACTGGGTGAACCCACCAAGACCTAGAGGACCATTTGCTAATAGCTTGACCTGCAGCTAGGTGGTCAGAGAAAAAGTAAAATCTTCTGTTAGCAAAATGAAGTTTTTCAGAACAATGTCACCAGGCAAATGAAAAAAAAAATCTTCTAAAAAGGTAACATCTATAGGCCATGAAGAGGGACATTTAGCAGAAAAACCCTTAAAAAATAGCTGTCCATACCTATTCCCACAGATGTGTCAGTGAAAAGTTGCAGCTCATTTGAAGAAACCCAGGGTCTTTACCAAAATTCAATCCCATTGTATTGGTGTAAAAAGGTGCTCCACATGTAGAGATCCTGTTTGACCCTGTTGGTGATTCTTACTCAGTGGTGCTTAAGCTTGCCACTTCTCAGAAGATTAGATATTGATCTGAAGGAATCCTGCCTGTGGTGATAGCTTTGCAGACAAAGTTCAGCAATACATGAAGCTGCATTGCTTCCCTATTGTGAGCTTTGCAAGATGTCAATAATTTGCTAATTGAGTATCTGAGCTGTTGCAATATAACATTAGAAAGATTAAAGGCAGAAGCATGAATGTAAAAAAAATAAACCTAAAAACTTAGAACTAAGGCCTTCCAGTTTTTCTTTGTTTAAAGGCACTCCCAGCTTATATCAAAGTTTGATGAAAGTTGTCATACCTTCTAATGCTCCATCTCTGCCATTTCCTATTATAAGGTAGTTGTCTAGATAGTGGATGGCAGTTTAGCATGCTGGTTTCTTTTCCCAGCACCGATATAGGGTAGAACTAAAGGTTTCTAAAACTGAGCATGCAACTGAGCGACCCATAGGCGTGGCTGTGTCAAAGAAGAATTTATAATCAAAATGAAATCCTAATAGTGGTCAGTCTTCCTTTGTGATGGAGAAAAGGTGAAAGGCAGATTGAACATCCAGTTTGCACAACCATGGACCTGGGGAATTTCTTGATGGCATCTGCGTCATGATCCACAGAAGCATTTTGAACTTTGGGATGCTGTTTATCAATAAAATCTTTAACTGAGAGACCATCTGGATAAAAACAGTGGTAGATTAGGCAACATTCCCCTTCTTTCTTTTTTGGAACTCAGCCTACTGGAGATATTTTCTAGCTGTTTTTGGGGGTGAACTGTTTGTAAGTTTCTATGAGGCCATTTTTTGCTTGGGCTAAAGGAAAGTCTCTCTGTTGATCAGTGGCAGTGAAAAACATTGAGCAGCCTGCCTGCCCCTGTGGGAGTGGTTACTGACTTGAAACTGTAGTTTTATTGACCATTCTGGGTCAATTCCAAAACTCCTTCATCTTCCTCTCTTAAAACCTGGTTGCCTCATGGTTTTGGTGTCTTTTCAGGCTTGTTGGCTGTTGGTGAAGCACCCACCAAGAGGAGAAAATGCTGAGAGAAGAAGGGAGCCACTTTTGAGACTTTAAGTATTTTTCCTCTGTTTATTTGCTAAGTTTTTCTGCATAGCCGCCTATTTTGATCATTTTCTGGCTTGTTAAATTTGATTTCTGCATTAGTAACTGTATTTAGAGCACAACTTAGAGCTGTTTACTGAATTTCCTGTTTGCACTTATTTTTAAAATAGTTTTTTTTCCCAAAACTTGTATTTTATCTGTCTTTGGCCTAGCACTCTTGTGTGGGTCATTTACTGCACTGTTATAACTTGCTGATACTTGTTAACCTCTGCTATCTCTGAAAAAACAAACAAAAAAAAATCTTGCTTTTTTCCCCACTTTTCTGAGATTTAAAAAAGTTCATTTACAGGCTTGCTGTTCTTGAACTGTTTGTAAGTTTCTGTGAGGCCATTTTTTGCTTGGGCTAAAGGAAAGTCTCTCTTTTGATCAGTGGCAGTGAAAAACATTGAGCAGCCTGCCTGCCCTGTGGGGGTTACTGACTTGAAACTGTAGTTTTATTGGCCATTCTGGGTCAATTCCAAAACTCTTTCATCTTCCTCTCTTAAAACCTGGTTGCCTCATGGTTTTGGCATCTTTTCAGGCTTGTTGGCTGTTGGTGAAGCACCCACCAAGAGAGAAAGAAATGAGAGAAGAAAGGAGCCACTTTTGAGACTTTAAGTATTTCTCCTCTGTTTATTTGCTAAGTTTTTCTGCATAGCCGCCTATTTTGAGCATTTTCTGGCTTGTTAAATTTGATTTCTGCATTAGTAACTGTATTTAGAGCACAACCTACAGCTGTTTACTGAATTTCCTGTTTGTACTTATTTTTAAAATCATTTTTTTTCTCAAAACTTGCATTTTATCTGTCTTTGGCCTAGCACTCTTGTGTGGGGTCATTTACTGCACTGTTATAACTTGCTTATACTTGTTAACCTCTGTTATCTCTGAAAAAACAAACAAAAAAAATCTTGCTTTTTTCCCACTTTTCTGAGATTTAAAAAAGTTCAGTTACAGGCTTGCTGTTCTTGAACTGTTTGTAAGTTTCTGTGAGGCCATTTTTTGCTTGGGCTAAAGGAAAGTCTCTCTTTTGATCAGTGGAAGTGAAAAACATTCAGCAGCCTGCCTGCCCCTGTGGGAGTGGTTACTGACTTGAAACTGTAGTTTTATTGGCCATTTTGGGTCAATTCCAAAACTCCTTCATCTTCCTCTCTTAAAACCCTCTTTTGCGTGGTTTTGCGTGTTTTTTGAGCAGTGTGCAGCAGACAGGCGCCGCCTTAAGGAGTTAAAGCTGTGAGAGAGCTCCACAGCCACTTTTGAGACTTTTTTTTTCCTTTGTCTATCTTATTTGTTAAGTTTTTATCTTCATATAAGGCCCTTCATTGGTCAGTCATTAAATTAAATAACAAGTTAGCACCCTATTAAACCATAAGCACTGCTTACTCTTCTACTCTTCTTACTGTACCCTGTCCTCTAGTGGTCCATCTTAAATTCAGTTTCCCTATTACTCTAGCATGTCCAAAGGTCAGTCAATGGTTTCCTCTCCAGTCCAGCTGGTGAATCTGGGAATTTTGAGGCAATGTTACAACTGTCTCATGTACACGGACAACCCTCTCCTCCTCCAAACAGGTTCAAATATATGTGAGAGATGCAACTATTTAGCCAAACTGGAGGCTGAGCTCTCATCTCAAAAACTGGTGTAAACAGTCAGGGAGAGAAAGGTAACCTCACACAACACAATTCCAGTATCCATAGTCCCCACACCATCAGCCCGACCAAACACATAAATACACAAAAACATACTCAGAGGCTCAAATAAAAAAATCTACCTAAGCAACAGAGACCTCCAAAGCAGACATCCAAGCAAGCTACCTCCTCAAACAAAACACACACAACACACCCACCCACAAAGTGTGTGTGTGCCAAAGCAGCCACAGCAGTTAATAACACACACCACACCTGATACTCTTGTTGGTCTACTGTATGACACACACACGTCCCGCTCACCAGGCTGAATAAAGAGAAGGTCACAGTGAGCTGCCTGTCGGCGCTTGGATCCGCCCACATAAGCAAGCACACTCAGGTCCAAAGCAAATACAAATATGACTCAGTCATTGTACATGCTGGTGTGAATGACCTGAGACATACCTCCCTGGACTACATGAAAGAGACATAGAGGCTCTCTGATCATGTAGCCCCCAGGCTATGAACCCCCTGACCTTGAGCAGCATCCATCCCTCACCTAGAATGATGCCACAGTACAAAGACAAAATGATCGATTTTAACAATTGGCTAAAATTTTGGTGTCATTCAAAGGGATCCAGTGTCTGTCAGCCTGGGATGACATGCTTTCGCAAACCCGTTGTGCTTCACTAGGGACTTGCACCACCTGTCCACACTGGGCTATTGATATTGAGGCTCTTACAATTCCCCATAGTGCCTTTTTTTAGGCAAGGCTCAAGTCCAACCCACCCCTTAGACAGCACAAGGAACAAGGAAAGGTAAAAAAAATGCTATGCTGCCAGAAGTCTTAAGTAAACTCAAGACACACACACACTCAATCTCAGTATGGAGATGGAGAACATGTCGATATATAAAAACCTGTGGTGGTCCCCAGAGAGAGCACCCAGCACTACCAGGCTATACCTATATCATGCTGCCTCATCCCCTGCTTTAGACCGAAACCACAAAAGGAGGGAGTTTCCCCATATTTATCAAGGATATCCATCCAGGTTAGTGGCATTGCATCGGAGACCATCCATGTGCAACTAACAGTGGGCAAGACTGGGTTTTTCAGTTTATAGCATCCTACAGACCACCTCTTGCCACCCCCCATAGTTCCTTTTACGCCTGAAAACAAAAGAGAACCCAACACCCCTATATTCACACACTTAACAGAAACTACAAAGCGCACCAAACATTGACTTGACTAACCTCAAGATGCCCACCCTCAAAGCTCTTATCAGTATGGAAATTATGTCCCGAACTAGTATGCATGACACAAACACCACTCCCACAAGAGGGGACAACATACAGCACTACATGGCTATACCTCATATCATGCTTTTCATTAAAACCCAGATTGTATACATCAGAGGGTTTCCATATTTATCTGAATTATCCACACCTCCCCCCACCCCCCACCCCCCAACCCCATATGAAAGAAACTCCATGTGCAACTTAAACTTTTCAAACTCTCACTTCACTTTTATAGAATCCTACAGACCACCCTCCCAAGTCAGAATCCCATTAAGCTTTCACCAGAAACATTGGAATCCATGAAGATCTCTCCGAACACATGCTATCCCAAACAAATGAAGACACCTAACATTTCAACACCAGCACTACTCAAGCCAAAGCACCTTAAGGGCCCATTCACAAATTATAAACTCAAATGCTATGGAACAGAGGGTCACCACTCCCAGCAAAGGCATCTCTGATCAGTACTAGCAAAAATTATGATCCTCATAAAAATCCTCAAGGGCCACTCGAGAGAAAAAAATTGACAGACACACCAGACAATCAAGGGCTTTTTTTCAGTTATGTTAGAAACCTGGGATGCAACTCCCAGACTTGTTCTGAGTTGATTCTAAATGACAAAAATAAGCTGAACCCACAGACCATAGCCAATATCCTGGCAGACAGACAGGTGCTAAACTTTTCCACCCCAAAGAGCAAATATCTATCCCGGGCAGAGGGCTGCCTCCAAATCTCTCAGATGCTCAGGAAGGCTGCCCTCTCTCAAAAAAGCAAAAACACTGCTCCATGGGACCAGATGGCATCCCAGGTTACATGAACTACAAGAGGAACTAATCCCTCAAATAAAACAACTATACAATCTCAGCCTCACTACAGGATATGTGCCCACAGAATGGCATACAGCAACAGTGGTCCCACCCACAAAGGTGGAGCACATATGCGGACCCGAAACTATTGCCCCCCCACTGGCCATAGCTTCGTCTGCAAGGCTTTGGAGAGGATCATCATGGAGCTCATAAAAGACATTTGGGGACCTACAGACACTAGATCTACCAGATCCTACCCAGGCTGTCTTTGTCAAGATCCTGCCTTTTGAACCTTGTTGACTTTGAAACAGTCACCAAAGCCATAGATGAAGGGAAGGTAGTCCACACAGCCTATCTGGACCTTGCAAAGGCATTTGACACAATACCCCCACTCGGGGCATCATAGATAAGCTATCCAGCTAACCCTATGTCACAAGATGGGTAACTGGCTCAAAGACAGAACCCACAGAGTGAGAGTTGCTGGAGCCATGTCAGACTCAAGTGGCATCCCACAGGGTTCTGTCCTGGGACCACTCTTGTTCGGTATATACTTTTCTGAGGTACAGCAGCAAAGTGGGGAGACTATGGCTCAAGTTAGACAGGCAACTGCAAACTGCATAATCAACTAACTCCAGCTGACACAAACATCCTTCAAAAGGTCTCACAGAGACAGATAACTGGTGCCAGCGCCATGGTTTAAAGCTAAATGCCAAAAATGTATAGTCATACCCTTTGGCAAAAAACATGTGCCCAAATTACCACATAGGAAGGCGGAACCCATACAAACAAAGAAAGTTATTGGGATAGGACCTGAGTTGAGTTGATACTCTCCTTCTTTTGAAACCACATTGCCAAAGTGGTTAGAAAGACCTTCTACATAGCCCACCTCATCACGAAGGGTTTCACATCTAGATCAGAGAGAATATCGTGCCTTTATTCATCACGAAGGTTTTCCATCTAGATCAAGAGGAGAGAATCGTGTTTCCCTCCTCATCAGGCCCATCATAGAATACAATGCCCCTTTTGGGATGTACCTTATCCGACACCTGCAGCAATTAGAAAGACCCCAAAAGTATCTCACCAAGAGGATCAAGGGTCTCAAACAGATGCCATATACTGCTCGGTTAAAAAACTCCAGCTCTACTCAGTTGCATACCGCCTACTTCGAGGATCTCTGCCTGAAAAATACAAAGCTATGTCAAATCCAGAATTAATGGACATGCTCCACCTCAGTAAATCTAAATCCCTTAGAGCCACACGCTTGAGGGACTTTTACCTCAGCAGCACAATAATAAATACTTGGGAGGGACAGGTTCATAACCCAGAGGCTTGGAATAGAATTCCAGTTCATGTGAGGCAAGAGCATCTCAATGAATCTCTTCAAGAAGAATCTCGATAAGGATGGGGGATCGTGAGGTTTTTCCAGGATTACCCTCACTCGTGTCACTATTAGACAGAGGCACAGTAAACTAAACAAAAAAAAGAGGGCTAAAATCAAATCAATAAGGGGTGGCAGAATAGAATCAGGCTTATAATATAATTAGGGCAGATAGCCTAGTATGAACCTATGAACCTATGAACCTATGAAAAGGGTCCAATAATTCTACTTGCTAAGATTTCCTTTTTAATCAATTTATAAGCTTCCTACTTATTACCCTTGATAAATGCAAGTTTCTTGAGTACCTTGTGGATCATTACCACAGAGGATTCTATGGCAAAACCTGCAGAAAAAATGTTGATGAGGAAAGAGACAGCCTTTTATCAGGATAATCCAAGAGCAGTGCCAGGAGCTTATCTACTCTGATTGGGGAATGCAACAGTGTGAGTTTGTACCTGAATGTGAGAAAACTTACCTCACTAGAAATGAAAAATATGCCTGCCCTTGCCTGGATTGTCTTGTTTCAAAATGGGACATCTGCCATTCAAAAAGGAAGTAGAATTTGAGGTGTGTTGTTCCAGTTTTGTCCAACATCTAGCAGCTGGATGAGACTTCCCACAATGGAAGCAGAGATGGGGGAACATGCAGATAGGCCAGGAACAATGCACCATCCTAAAAACCCAACAAAATTTAACTTTTGGTTGTCTCATAATAGGTAAATCAATGCTGGATACATTTGGTCTATCAACTATAATATTATCAACTGCCTTACATTTCCTAAATCTTTGGTCATACCATGGCCAAGCTGCCTGTCCATGAATGTGATATGCTTCCCTAATAGAAAGAAAATAATCAAACAGTGCTAGGGCTAGACTTCAGACTTTTTAATGATACTGCCCATATAAATCATGAAAACAAAAACCCAATTGTCCTAATTCCTTGTTATGGACTTGGTAGAATTCCTCCCCCACCCAAGGGCACCAAGAGCAGTAGCAAGGTTTTAGACCTGGCATGCTCCACCTCAAGAATCCTTTGTATGCCTTCTGTGCAAGTTGCATCAAAGACATCTATGAAGTCTCCTTGAATGGCTTTTTCTTTAATGTTCATCAAGATGTGAGCTGTGATGTGAGATCCAGGAAGTGTCAACCTAGATGAGCTGCCTAGAGCCATGGAGACCAAAAATCGTGTTAAACTGAGATCATAGTTGGGTAGTTCAGCTTTCTTGACAATAAGGGAAGGATCAATCAGGATCAGAGAGAATTATGAAAATGCCTGAAATGTGATGATTTGTTGTGGCTCTTGACGCTTGTTAATAGTTAGGGAAAATGTGTCACCAAAATTCCTTTCCAAAACAATGTCAGAAATAATCAACCTACCTTCATCTAAATACTCATCTACTGTTTCACTCCAGCTGATAATGACTATGCACAGCTTTGAAATCCAAAAGTAGGCCTTAGGCTTCTTGAATTAAATGCTATCTGTCTATCAAAATTTACAATGAGGTAAAACCTGCAACGAAAGAGATGAGACACTAGTTGGCAGAGATTCACAGTTCATGATTAACCCTCCTTCCACAATCCTAGCCTGTACATTGCACATACTTCACAAAAAAATAGTTGCCCATTATAACTTTATATTACTACATAGCTAAACCTTATTCTCACTTGGCTAAATTGCATTTCCTTTTTCTCCACTCTTTGGGGTCACACTTATTGCATATATTAGCTCTTAGGTAATGTTCATGCAGATATAGCTCTCATGGAATAAGGAACACATCTCGACTGAATCAGAGAAAATCAGAAATAAGCAGAGGCAACAAAGGACATTTTACAAGCATTGCTAGTATTAAACTTAGATATTCACAGACTAAGAGAATGTTAAATAATATACATTTTCTGAAGTAAAAGAAGTCTATAACTCTAATTATTGTCATCATTTATTAAGTGTAATTCAACACTTTTTTCAGTATTTTAAAATCACAAGTTTTAGGTGAGATTAAGAGGACAGAGCTAGAATTTGAGTCAAAAATCAGGAACATCCTTGAAAATTAGGGACAGTTGAGAGATATCTGATTGTGGTTTCAAAGCATGTGGACACTGCAGTATATGTAATCAAACAGTGAATTTTTTTGATCAAATAAATGGAAAGAAATTTAGTGTGAATGACAGTTACAGTTGTAATACAGAAGGTATTGTTTATGTGTTTAAATGTGAGTGTAATTTATTTTATATAGGAGAATCCAAAAGAAGTTTCTGTGTTAGATTTTTGGAACATCTAAGAAATATTAGAAATGAAAAGGTGGAAAGCCCATTAGGCTTACACTTTAAAATGTATCATAACAGTGGTGGAAATAAATTAATAGGCACAGTTTTAGAAAAAGTGTATTGTGAAAAAGGCATATGCCTTAAGAATAAATTACAATGGAAAGAAGCATTGTTTATTTTAAAATTTGATACCTTATACCCTAAGGGGTTAAACAGAGAGCTTAATTGGAAGTGGTTGATATAATTAATTGCTTTTTTAATTGTTTTATTAGAACTGTTTTTACTATAAAAAGGAATGAGAAATGGTTCTTGTTATACTCTGTTAAAGGCTTATGCCGAGGCGCTGGAGAAGAGAAGTCTATTACGAAAATAATTCTATTGGATTTACTGGCTGAGTCGTTTTTTGGATTATTATCTCATTGTGTGGTATCATACAGTTGAGAGATATGCCTGCAGTGCAGATGGTAAGGAAATTAAATTCCTTACTTGTGTTCCCGACCTATTTAATATAGCATAACTCCTTCCCCATTTTTTATATCAATGGTGTACATGAAAGAGAGAGGTGAAAAAAGGGGAACTGTTGTAGAAGCAACAGAACAGAATGAAATGTTTTAGTGCACATTAACACATTGTCTATACATCATAGAAATGTACCATTCTTTCATTACTTATGACATAAACTGGATTCGGATGCTCTTTTGCTGTGGCATTCCAAAATGTGTTTTACTATTTCTTTCTTTCCTTTATTACTTGAAAACTTTCAAATGTTCAACAATAAAAACTGCCTTAAGAACACCATCCCAACATATTTAGCATTAGCAGCGATTTTCAAGAGTGGTGTTTTCCAATGCTTTATATGCCTAGGTAACCTGGACTCCCCAAATGAGTAATATGTAAAAGTACCTATGCAGCATCAGCTCAAAATGTGTGAAGTGAAGGAGTAGGCAAAAACATCAAGCTAGTTACAAGACTGATTAATTTTCCATTAAAACTATACTTCTAAACCTTCATTTTCAGTCGATCTAATATCTTGATCAGCTGCTTCATAAGAGGAAAATAATAAATCCCTATATCAATACCACCATGTTAGCTTGACAGATTTGAAAACTAATACTATACAAAAACTGCCACAGGTCCTCAGCATGAAACAGAAAATCTACTAGATTAAGCTGTGACTGTAATTCTACTCTTTCCATCCAAGGAGTGGGGATAACCTTACCACATCAACAGCTACCATGAGCCTTAACAATAACCAAGTTAATTATATCTGAAAAAAAGTCCTTTTTCAAGGATTGTAACCAGATCCCAATATTCCTTACCTCCAATAGTTGAATGCAATCCAATTGTTTTTCATAAACCAACAAAATAATAATATAGACAGCCCATCCTGAGACAAAGTTTGAATAAAATATAATCAAAAATTAAACCCAAAACAGGAGGCCAATAGACTGAAAGCCTTACCACTAAGCTAATCCATCAGTTCAAGTTATAAGTAGTCTATACAACTCTACAAATCATCTTATTACAGGTTAATACATCTTGTCAGTGACAGATACATCCTTTTCTGCATTAAACAACAAATACTCAGATCTTCTGAATGACCACAGTCACTTCTGAGCCACTACTAGAATTCACAGAAAATGCTGGGTATGGTGTTATATAGATCCCTTTAAGCTCCAGCCTTGCTTGCTTCACTCAAGGAAAAAAAAGCTTACTGGTAAGCGGCACTTGTCTGTTTGTTGTTCGGTATTGTCTGGAATCTTTGCATACAGTTTCAGTCTGGGTTCTTCTTTAAACTATTTTGGTGTGCATACCTTAATTGCAGTTTCATGTGACACTGTGAATTTTGTTCAGGAAGAAATTGTAGCTGTAATCAAACATTAAAATGTAGCAATTCAAAAGAAGTTCTCACTTTCTTTCAATTTAACATTCATGAAAGAAAACATAATACTGCTGCACATAGATGCAGTACATACACTTCAGAACATTAATGTGTGCTTTGATAATTTTGTGCTTAATAACTGCAAGCATATAAGGTGATTGTATAAAAATGCATATAGAAGTAATACAACTAGTCATTTCTCAATAAACTATATGCCATTCATTTTTTTTGGAAATTGCAACCTCCACTCCCTCCCCTATCTCCACTCTAACTAGTGTGTGGTGCCTGAATGAGTTCAGCCATCTTGTTTGTGCAGTTAATAATAAGGAAGAAATTACTGTGTTATGCAATTACTGTACTAATAAATATTTTCTGGCTGACGCAAAAAAATCCTTTCTTTGCAAAAACTTCCTGTATGTACTTCAACTATTAACCAAGGTGATACATACTGAAAATGAAATTATGTGGCAATGGAAATATTTTTTTTTGTTTGTATTGAAATACATTCATTTATATACATGAAAAAATAGTTGTAAGTGTTCTCATGCTGATGTATATTTGTAACTTATAAACATATATATACATACTTCCTTATATTTCTTTCCCCATACATCATCATGATCATCATCAACTCCCTTTGTCTCATTTTCTACATGGGGTTGGGGTGTCATGGTAACTGTTTCGATCTCTCTCTCTCAATTCAGTGCTACACTCCTGCCTTCTTCGACACTTATGCCTGACTGTCGCAGATCTCCTTTCACACAATCCATCTACCTCATTACTGGACTACCTATTCACCTCTTTACTGGAATACCCCATTTCTATTTATATTTTTTTCTCTCTGTCCCAGCCCTTCTTCACAAGATTGTTTTCTGCTTTTCTGCATATGTGCCAGAACCACTGTAATCTGTTCTCTTCAATTTTTTTTTTGCAACTGGGGCTACTTTGGCTTCTGCTCTTATGTCCTCATTACTTTGTCTGTCCGACATTGTGCATCCTACCACCCATCTCCTGCACTTCATTTCCATCCCCGCTAGCTTCTTCATCTGCTCTGACTTTACTGCCCAGGTTTCTTTACTATATAGTGCTATTGGTTACACCACTGTTTTGTACACCTTACTTTTCAGTTTCTTTGACATTCTTCTGTCATACACTACACCTGACACTCTATGCCAGTTGGCTGCAGCCTCTCTGATTCTAGCTTTGACTTCTTCATTCAGACTTCCCTTCTCCTTAACCACCCCTCATAGATACTTGAAGCTGATATCCTGTTACAATGTCTTTGCTTCTATCTCAGTTCTTAGTTTCTTTAGCTTCCATTACCACTGTCTTATCTGTGCTTAGTTTCATCCCATATGCCTTCAGTTTTGCATTCCATTCCCCTATCCTTTAATGAAGTTCTTGCTCAGACTCTGCCTGTACTGCCACATCATCTGCATATAGTAACTTTGTTGATCTGTCCCCTCCAACCTATTTGCTAATGTAGTCCATCACCAGTATGAACAGCAGTGGGCTCAGTGCTGAACCCTGATGTACACCCACTTCCATTGGAAACTCTTGTGTGAGACCGAACAATGTTTGTACTTGAGTCATTGAGTTCTTGTACATAGCCTGCACTAAGTCTACCATTGTTTCTGAGACTTTGAAATACCTCTGTACTGCCCAGATCAGATTTCTTTGGACCTTGTCATATGCTTTCACTAAGTCTAGGAATGCCCAGTTGGACACTTTCCTCATCTCTAGCTTCTTCTAAACTGTCTCACTGCAAACATTGGGTCAATCGTGCTGCATCCTGATCTGAATCTAAACTGCTCATCTCCCTTCTTACTTTCTACTACTCTGCATATTCATTTATCAATCACCATCTCCAGAACTTTCATGCAATTTAACAGGAGTTTGATACCTCTGTACTGCCTACAGTTGTGGATGTCCCTTTTGCTCTTGAACACTAGCATACATATGCTTATTCTCCAGTCATCTGGAAACATCTTTTTTTCCACGCGGCTATGAGTATTCTCAGAAGCAATTTCGCCCCTATCTCATTCAGCATTTTTATCATATCTGCTGTGACCTCATCTGAGCCTGCTGCTTTCCCTGACTTCATTTTCCTTAGTGCTATTCTACTTCTTCTGTGGTGGGCTCCTAGTTGGAGGCTGTGTCTGGGGCAGTACAGCTTCTTTGGGATTCCTTCATGTAGAAGCGGCTGGAAATTCTCCTTCCATCTGCCTTTGATGTCATGTGGACTGGTGAGCAGTTTGCTACAGGCATCTCTCATGAACGGTGCCTGACTTTCTTCTTTATATTTCTGTCTTTGTCTTGCAACCTGATATAGTTTCTTTGTGTTTACTTTCCGGAAGGTGGTAGAGTGCCTCTGATGCTCTATTCTTTGCTATTGCAACTCCTTTCTTAGATTCAGCCAACCAGTATTCCTTCCTAGCCTGGTCTGTTTTTCTATCTCCCTGTTTTTCCTCCACTTCTTCTTTCTTTTGATGATATCCTGGACTTCTGCATTCTATCACCAGATTTCCTTATGTACCTTATTTCCATAACTTGCTTGGCCACATATCTGTTCTGTAGTCCTCAGATATTCTGTTTAGAGGCACTGCTATTTTTCTTCAAATTCACCTATTTCCTCTTCTTCAAGGGTTGCTAGAGCCCTGAATAATCCCTTGAACTGTTGTGCTTTCTCTCAAGTCAACTTCCAGGTCTTCATCCCAGTCTCTTTTGACCATAGAGCCTTCTCTCACCATTGCGTAACGTTAATTAAAGTTAATTGTGACAATCAGTGGTTTATGTTGTGGGCTGACTGACTGTGTCTCTTTCTAAGCCACAAGTTGGCTACTAGCAAACCATTTGCCAGACAGATGTCTAGAATGGCCTTCTTCTTTATTCCTGTTGCACCACCCATGTGAACCCAGGCAATCCTCATATCCTGTTCTGTCTGTCCTGATATGTGCATTCAAATCACCCATTATCAACATCAATTTGTGTTGTCCTGCTTTATCCAGTAGGTCCTTCAACTACTGTATGAAGGCACTCACTTGTTTTCTTACTATAACAACCTTAGGCTGAGATTATGAATACTGCTCTAAAGTGGAGTCTGAATGCCACGAGTTTGTCACAACTTCTGATGACATTGATCCCTTGTACCTTTTGCTGCCTCACCACAACTATTTCTAGCCATTTCTCCTGAGTAGTAGACTCTGGGATCTGGATTCCAAACTGAGTGATTTTGCTGCACTGCCCTTCCATATTGGATATATAGGATGTCCAGCCTCCTTCTCCATAGCATCCATATCCAATTTCCATTCTGTCAGTGAACCTACACAATTCCTAGCTCATGTTGATTCATTTTATGTCCAGCTTTCCCAAGTAGCCTAGGATGCGCAATCAGCCACTGGCCACTTATTTTTCTCACAGCAGGCACACACTGGCTAATAGGGGCACATACACCCCTCCCACCATTAACATGTTTCCCTGGTATAGGTTGATTCCACAACCATTTCTCACCAGTAACTACCCATGCTCATTTGGCAACATTAGTCAACATGACCCCCTCCTACAGTCTGTGATGCTGTGCACCACAGTAAGTGCCCAAAGTGGTTGGTCTATGCAACTCTTCCCGCAATAGGGCACCATGCAGACTGTGCTGCTACCCACAGATCCATTCATTTATGAGTTTGAGAGATAAGCAATCAGCATGTTTTTTTGAAGGTTGGAAGAGCCCACAGACAGACACACGTAAATTTCAAACAGACATTAGCCAGAGATGAAGGTTGAATCTTGTACCTTGTGCATGGGAGGTGAAGTGATCAGGTTCGAACCTTGACATTGTGCATGAGAGGTGAAGACTTTAACCACAACTGCTCTATCTAATAATATCAGATCTATAATTATGTTGAGGAAGTCACACACTATTACCAAATAACAATTAAGAGACTGTAACAAGCATTATTTCTGGAAGTAAATTCAAGTATCTGGTTTCAAGGCAAGAAACCAGTGTTACTGCAGTTCTGGTAATGGTTAACTCAAGAAATCAAGGTTTAAAGTTACCAGTTTAGCAAACTGCAGCAGAATAAAATAAACAAGCAAACTAAACTAAGGAAACAAGCCCTAAGACCAAACGTACTGTAGCCATGATACTATAACTAAAACTATAGTAGTAAAATTAAAACCACAACAGAGCATTTAGTGCTTTCATTCTTTTATAGGTTCATAGGTTCATAGGTTCATACTAGGCTATCTGCCCTAGGGCATTTATAAGCCTAGCCAGAGTGTGTGTGGCTTTCACCACCCCTTAGGATGAAGTAACTTTTTACTTAAAAAACTTCATCAGAAAGAGATTCAGAAAAAAGATTCATGTTTTGTACACCCATAAAAAGATAGAATTTATACTTTCAAGTGTTTTGTGACCTGTCATTTGGCAAATATTATTTATCTCACAATGTGTAAGGTGTGTTCCAGCTTTTATGTTGGAAAGTCTATTAAAAGGTTGAAAGATAGGATTACTGAACACAATACTGATATAAGAAGGAATATATTAATCAACGCATTGGGTAAACATATTAATGACACTAATTATTCTCGTACTTTCACTTTTAGGGTTATTGACATGATTGTTAAATATATAAGGAGGGATGACTATAATGTTGTTGTATCTTTCGGCTTTTCCCAGTTAGGGGTTGCCACAGCGGAACTCCAGTCCGCTAATGATTGGCAGTAGATTTTTACGTACCGAGTTGCCAGCTCTGACACACAACCTTCAACAAAGGTATGCCCATTCACGCATGTCTCCACAGAGAAGACGCTTTAACTGAGAATCGAACAGGACAACGTCTTACTGTGAGACGACAATGCTACTGCAGCACCAGGGATGACTATAATAATAAACTCAAAATTAAAGAATATAATTGGATTTTATAGCTATAAGCAGACTGTTCACCAGGTATTAATCAAATGTTACACTTAAACATGCCTGTGCTTAAACTTAAACCGTCCTGCCTGACATAATTATTCTATTGCTCAAATGTTGTGCATGAAGTTTATGTTATGTTGCAAATAGCAATTCTTTGAAATAATTATTTTCTGAATGTATTGTTTTAATTGGATTATTGGTGGTGAGTTTCTATTGGCTGTGTGATTTAGATATTGTTATTTAAACATAGTGTTGCTTTCTATATGCTTTTTACACTGAAGAAGGGATTGTGAAAGCCCAGAAACTCTGTTGTTCTTATTAAATGCGTTTTATTTTGATACATTGCAGAGTTTGTTTTTTTGCTGTTAGCTCTATAACACCCCAGCTCTTCCACTGAAGAGCAAAAAAAAAAACAGACGTTCATTGTACTAGCACACCAACATGTGTCCAGATGCACAACACCCCTATCTCCTTCCTGTCCCAGTCAAGTCCCATTTCTATGTCCTGCCCCAACCCTCCTTCAATGTATTTTATTAAAAAAATTGCTTTCTTTTTTTAAACCGTAGCAAACTTTTCTTACAAATCAGCAAACAGTTGTTACAGCTTATATCCTGCCTGCATGGACCACTACAATGCTCATGTTTTAGTTTAAACTGTAGCAAACTGCTTGCTATAAATATAGCAAGCAGTTGCTACAGTTTATACTCTGCCTGCACAGAGCACTACAGAGCTCTTGTTGTTACAGTTTACACTACGCATGGAGTGCTGCAGTGCTCAGGTTTGACTGCAATTGCATTAAAGAGAGATTGGGATCAGATGATTATGCCCCTCAACACTTTGCCCCCAGGGTAATTTCCACTCTTACCCCACCTTAGTTAAACTACTGATAGGTGCTCATTCAACTCCTACTAGATGCCAGTTTTTTTTACTCAGCCCCTTTAACACACACACCTGGATCTTATCCAGGTATGAACCACTCAGAAAGAGCAGCACTATCTTCATTATCTGACCAGCTTGGAGCACAGCCTCCTATCTTCACAGGTGCAGCTATTATTCAAATTGTCAATACCAGAATGAAGAAAGCATCTACTCACACCTTCACCTCCTATCATCCTCTTCTCTGTCTCTTATTTTTACATCCCTCCCAGCTCGTCTACCTCTACTATGCAAATAATAACCTGGAATTTAATGATCTATTGCCTCAGCTACTACTATGTGTACCTGCAAAACTCATTCATCACTGTATATTGTAACTCACTCTTAAATCAGTCTTACTCAAGCTAGTTATAGTGTAACCTCTGCATAACTTATCTACAGGCTTACCAACTGCTCTCTAACATAGCAATCTCCCACTTTAACCATACTGAGAAGTGCACATAATTTATCCCACTGCATTTAGCAGGCTTGTACTATGTAATTCACATTATCCAAACCTCAGCATCCTCCTACTGTAACCATGCTGAGAAGTGTAAATAGTTCATTCTACTGCATTCATTAAACACAGGCAATATAATGTACTCTATTGTACTCATTTTATGTATGCTTTAGATTGTTGTAATTTTATCTATTATGTTGTAGTTTTCTTTATTATACTCACTATACATACTCTATAGACTGCTTGTTTGTAAGTAGTAATCTGTACTTTTGTTGAACATTTCTCCCTGGGCCTCCATTGGAAAAGGGCTTCTGTTCAGTCAGATAATCCCAGTCAACAAATGTCAAATAAATAAATAAAATCAGCAGGGTTGTCGTTCACAGGTTTAGAAACATTACCTCTGTGGAGTGACATTCCCTTAACCAAACAAAGTTAACAACCAAGAGAAGTAGACCTGGTACTGGTATTGCTGGCAAGTTTGATTTTACTAAAAATACTTTGTCACCTATGTTTTTTTTTTTTTTTTTTTTGTGCCTGTAGAGGAAGAAAGGCCATGCAACTCTATACCATTATTGCCAAACCCTTGATGAACACTTTCAGAATGATGGCAGAAATTCAGAGAAAACACTTTCCAAAGTGACACCTCTACAAAGGGGCACCAGGTGCAGAAATTTGTCACAGCTACCCCAAGAAACACTTAAAGCATTGGCTACCCAGCAGAAAATATGCTGTGATATTGCTAAGAGCACTGCCACAGACAGTAAGCTGAGAATGGTCAAAGTCCAGCAGGGTATACATGAGGATTTACAACATTACATTGAAATGGCACCGAGTAGGAATAATGCAATGATCACACTATTGCATAGCATGATGTCACACCAAGCATCCATAGCCACCTCCATATGTACACTAGTTGAGTCTGACCAGACTCAAGTCGGAGTCAGTTTTGGAAGTCGAAGAGGACAGAGTACTGTTTGGACATGTGGGGGAAGATCACATAAGCTGCAAGTTCGCAGTCACAGTTCTGAAGCACTGTCAGAGCAGTGTCTGGAGATCACTTGCATCAAGCAGGTTATGACATCAAACAATCTCACCAATCAGTTCTCATGACAACCCCTCTATAAAATCAGTTACAGCATCACCTATCCTATCTTTAGGAAATGCTTATGACACATTTGATGTTGACCTACTGCAAATCAAGTGTGACACTTCTGTTACTTATAAAGTGACCTTCAGACAAATGTTGATGTTTAACCCAAACAGGAATAAGTTATTAAATAAAGAAAAAAAAGGACTTAGGACACTTTTTAACTGAATTAATTTCATTTGTGTACATAATGGCACTACTTAAAACCTCATGTAGCTCTGGAAAGGAAGCCTGTGTGTCATAACAGAAGATTGCAGTTAATAACCCATTTAATGGTCTATACATTACCATCTTATAACCTGCGTGATGCAAGTGATCTGCAGACACATCTACACATTTACAATATGTCGATGATTCAGCCCTTATCACCACCGCCCACAGAATCCTAGAACTTCTTGTACATACCCAAGACACCTTCACCTCCATTGAAACCTGGCTCACTGATAATCAACTAATACTAAATCCAAAAAAAAAAAAAAGCTTCTACTTTCCCTCCAAAAAAGGATACATCTTAAATCCTCTTTCTCTTTTACCTCACTTAACAATATTACCATCACACCTGATCCCTATACTAAATTACTTGGTGTAACTATCGATGACGAACTAATGTTCGACATGCATATCAATCAGTGTATAAAGAAAACCAACCAAAAACTTGGTCTTCTGTACCGTAATTATAAACTACTCTCACTCCTCACCAAACCCTCCTTTGCTATATTTCTCCTCTTACCCTGCCTTCTCTATGCACCTCCAGTACTTACTAACCTTCAGTCATCTCTCCTCTCCAAATTAGAACAAACTTACCACAAAATAGCTAGACTTGCCTCTAATCAACCATATAAATCACACCACTGCCTTGTTCTTACATCCTTACTTTGGCCTGAATTCCAAAAACAACTTCTTCTTTCACAACTACATATTATGCAGTCTATACTCTATAACCCTACTTCCTGTCTCTCCATCTCAAACCCAGTATCAGTCTATAACCCCCATCGCCAGCTTCGCACATCTGACAAAAATATTCTCAACATCTATAAACCCACAAAGAACATTGGTAAATCCCATTATCAATTTTCTGTTGCTCATACCTGGAATGCCCTTCCTTTTAATATAAGAAGTATCTCCCATAAAGCCCAATTTAAACTTGAACTTAAAAACTACCTACTAAAGAGCTGGTCCTGTACTTGTCAAACTCCTACCTGACATCTTACTGCTCTCCTCTTAATTCTACCTCCCGACTATATCATATTTTCTATTTGCCTTTCTAAAATATTATTACTATAGACCTACACTTTGATTCTTGTAAATACTGCTGTACATGGAGTTTTTGCTGAAATCTGTATATATTGCTATATGTAAATTTTTTATTGCTGTTCTATACTAATACTATGCAACTTGTACACAACTCTGTAAAACTGTGATTCTTATTTTCTGTGTATAACAACTTCATATTTTGCCATTGTAAATGTATCTCTGTTTTGATATTGTGAACTGTATCGGGAGCTATTCTCATTGGGTCTCCACTGAAAATGGGCCCTTGGCTCAGTTGGACTAACCCAGTAAACAAATGACAATAAATAAAATAAATAAATAAATTGTTACAGCTGGCAGTTACCTACAGTTTAAAAGTACTAAAATGCAAGTATTCAGGGAAACACTGACAGGAAAATTAAAGATTAAAATGAGTATCCTTCCATGCAAACAAACACTGCTACAACTTCACCCTCACCATTGCACAAATAATGATGTTTGTATCTAAGGTCATACATTGTAGTATATGGCGAAATGAAATAATCAGATGTACAGTACCTTAATAACCACCATAGTTCAGACCGAAGAAACATTGCATAATATAAAGAGCATTATGAAATGTCATACAATTGCAAAGTATGATGTCAGGATAAGCACTGAAGTAACACTTTTTACCAATTGTACCACTTCAGGGCATTAAATATGTCCATACTTAGGTACACCACCTCTGCAGAATGGATTGTGCAAACTGGTTAAACATGTGATTATTTCTTATCTGATGCCTTATGACATCACTTAACAGGAGTCAGTGAGCAGTTAGGCATGGCTTTTAAAAAAACAATAATATGAGTAACTATTTTGAAATAAATATAAAATCAGTTTTGAAAGAGTAGAAGGAATGTCAGATGAACAGTGACACCTGACCATGCACCACACAATATAGCCTACATATATCACTACATGTATCAGTTATACTCTATGTGTTTTTTACAAGAAAGGAAACAATAACCTAAATGTCATGATCCATAACTTTGGACTAGACGTTGCCTCTTTACCTGCATAGATAAATGCCATGCACAAGCCTGATGCATGTTGCCCCTTACTACTACTTCTGGCTGGTCACCATTAGTCACAGTAGGACTAGAACTGGGAGATGCAGTGACAGTATGGGTCACTTCATCACCAGATTGGCGTATGATTATGTTGTGCAAAAAAGCAGCATGCAGTAAACATCCTGCTTGCAGTAGCTGGGTCATACTGAAGGGTGTCCTCATACTCATCCAGGCACTTAAATTGACTCTTCAAGAGGCCAATGACCCTATCAATGACAAATCTGGTCTGGACAGGGCTGTGTTGTAGTTCTCTTCTGCAGCTTCATGTGGATTTCTCACTGATGTCATGAGACAAGTCTCCAGTGGATATCCAAAATCAACTGAAAGAATTAAAAAAAGAGAGAAAAGGGAGAGGGCAAATCAAGGAAATGGTGTTTTAGTGTTCTGCAATATATTTTACGATGAATAACTGCATAAATTAAAAAGAACAAAAATATTTTCCACTCAATAACAAGATGCCCACTGAACATCCTGCCATGCAGGAAGAGGCAGTAGAGTGAGCTAGTGTGCCAGGTATGGGAATCATGTGCACTGCCAAGATACTGGGCAGAACTGTCAGCAATACACCCCCATGCATCACACACTACTTGACAAATGACGGAATGATAGCCCTTACTATTGTGGTACTGCCCTGATGGACCTGATGGGGTCCTAAATGCAATATAGGTACCGAGTACCTTAAGGAAATGTGCCAAACCATAAAAGGCATGGATATCTGGGTTCAATCCTGCAGTGTCACTGTGAAATAGATGTACTGATCTGCTCATGCCAAAAGTACATTCAGGATTTGCCAGAGTATCCTTAAGACAGAAGCATCTGAGATACCTGTGTCCTCAAACTTTCTCTGGAAACTTCCCCTGGCAAGTTTAGTAAGGGCTATACATATCTTTGTATCCACAGGGATGGAAAGGTCATGAATTCCCCCAGCGGCCCTGTGGGGCCGTGCATATTCACTAAGAGCCTTATAATATCTCTGTCATTCAGAACCTATTGAGTATTTCATGATAATCAACACTATAGCATGTTAGTCTCTGCCCATGCCTCTGTCTTTTTGGTCTATAAGTGACACTGGGAGTAAGCAGTTTTGATTTGTCCAAGACAAGCATACACAACTCTGTAAAATTGTGATTCTTATTTTAACAGTACTCTTGATGCATGTTATTGATAATAACAAGGCTAGCAGCAAGAGACAGCATTATCGTAGATTGCAAAGTACATCATATAGGCACAACTCTGTCTTTTATAATCTATGTGCAGAAACAAGTGAAATCCTTACTATGAATCATAAAAAAATTGGAGAAGCCTTTATTAGCATTTGCCATTTTGCATCACTTCCTACTTGCATTGGATTATGACTATATTTGCTCACACTTATTTGTGGTAATCGTGCATTAGCAAAAGTGGCCTTTATGAATCATAACCTTGTTGTGCTCATTCATAGACAGTACAGGCAGCCTTCACACAGTCGTGTAATGACTATGAATACCACCCTAAGACTTCATGTTAAGAATGTAATGGCATGTGGTTCAGATTCATAAAAATGTGTAGTGCTCAAATTCAAATAGGAATAATTTAAGTTCACATCTTACTTAAAATAATACTCATAAAGATATATGGTAGGTCTCTGCAAACCATATATGCACTGCACATATGCTTGGTATGTGATTGATTGCATGAGTTAGAATGAAAATATTACCATAAGCTGAGATGAAGTCTCCAATACTTGGACTGATGAACCGTAGAATACATTCACAAAAGTATCAAGATGTATTAAGTGACCAAGAAATAGAATACAAGACTGGTAGAGCAAACTCCTTGAATAAAATGTGAAATAAAAATGTGCAAGACAAAGCAATGTGCAGTCTGAACATCCACGGCAGTACTGTAGTTCAGAAAAGTAAAAGGATCACTAACCATGAGACCACTGAAAAAAACACTAAAGATAAGTTAGACACAGAAGAAAAAAATTATGCATATGGCAAGAATACACTGCTTTAGTAGTATATAAAATAACTGTAGTGATGGCTTGATTACAGCTTTATTCTAAAATAATGATGGCCATCAAAGCCAGAAAGTTTGGTTATAATGTTTAAGTAATCATATATGGATAATGTGAAAATCTATTCATGAAATTTACAATGGATAGTGTTATTTTATTTTTATGGGTTTACCCTTTTAGTTGCTTAAAAGGCATCCCACCAAATAAGGTTCAAATATCTATTTTAGCTATTTTCTTATATAACAGTACTCTTGATGCATGTTATTGACAATCAGTATCACTTTTTTAAAAATAAAATGATTTATCTGAGACATACATGGTTTCACTGTTAAGTGTATACCTTCTGCTCTTGAGGTGCTTCATCAGTTAAGACTTCATAGTAAGAATGCTATAATGTGCAAGTCAGACACATACAATGTTAGGGCATTTATCAGTCTTTCAGAGAACAAAATGAGTAGATGGAGTAGTGACTGATCCATTCATATGTCAGATGCTATACTGCCAAAGATTGCTCCCACATATACTGTTATATGGCAGGGCTGAAGATCCTCACTTTGAACTGCAGGGTGGAGGAGTTGCTTCATTAAGGTAAAAGAGGGTATATAAAGCAACTATTTCTTTTAGAGTACTTTCAAATTTTGCAGGCAGCATGATTTATTTTTTATAATTTATTTATTTATTTATTTGTTTGTTTTTTTTGCATAATGCAAAATGTGTGTGCATTAGTGCTATAAAAACAGGACTAAGAAACATGCCCACAAATATATTTATGGCCTCTAAACCATTCTTTTTCATTGATTTCATTATTTCTAAAAGCTTGTTTTAATTAATTTATCAGCTGTCCTTCTCATTAGCATGAATTAACTGTAAACCTGTTCAATTAATATGTATGCCGCATTAAACTTCTTTTTATTTTTGTCTATTCATTCTTTTAATTGTTCTTGACATTTACCAAATATCAATTTGCATGTTCTGTATAGTATATACTTTAGATTTATACTTTGCAGCTTGCAGCCCAATGGACTATACTGGAAAACAAACTGCAAATAAATAAATACATTTTAAAACATCTCACCATACGCCATACCTTTCAACTATCCAGATATCTGAAGAATGTTCAGATTTTTTTGCCTCATATTTTGAATCTTTCTCATAAAATATGTGTCTTTCTGACAAGTCACTGAGGATTGAAGTCACTAAATAATAACATACTTTAGAGTTGCTGAATTCATATTCTTTTAGAAAATGCATACTAACACACATCCAGCTATTCTAGTAAATTCTTAAATTTATAAGAACAACAGTTTTAAAATCTGTCCCTAATTGTGGGTCTTTGCCCCCCCCCCATTATTTTAGGATTTGCCCTAATTTTTGTGCTAACTGGTTGAGAGGTATGCTGTATGTTGCAGTTTTCATTTTCATTTGTATACACATTTCATTGTTGTTAACATATCATGTTTTAGATTTCCTCCCCAGGCTGATTCAAGAAAGGAATATTCTGCCCAGTCAGACTTCACTAACCCTATATCCCTTACATCATCTGACAAATTAATACTAAAAGTAACCAAATCCCAAAATTCCTTTGGAGACTCCCTCTAAGCTAGTAAAATATCCAGAACCTGGAATTCTCTACTTCATCACATCCTAAATAAGCCAGATAGTCACAAATTCAAACTACTCCTAAAAGAGCACCTCACTAACCACTGGCTATGCTCTTGCACTGTGCCAGGATAGGTACCTGCTGATTTTGTCTCTCATACTACTAACTTTACACTGTTTTACATACAAACGTATACTCTCCCATGAGGCTGCAAGTTCCTATTTGTCTATTTGGTCTTTAAAACTTGTATATTCAATAATATGTTATAAATTAGTCATCCCAATAATCTTTTGTTAACTCTTAGCAATTATATCTATGTTTACACACAGTATGTGATAACCGTTCATATATTTTTACCACTGTTTTAATTCTGTTGTTATTTTTGATTTACTGTAAATGTTTTATTTTATGTATTTATTTTATTTAAGTTTGATGACTGGGGAAGTCCACTGGGCCAAGAAAAGCCCATTTTCAGTGGAGGCCCAGGGAGAAAAGCTCCACAATAATTGCAAGTTACATTTCACATGTTACAAAAGGACATAATTCATACAGCTAATTAAACATTTACAGATAAGTTCCATGATATTTGTAATCGGCTTGTCACAATGTTTCAAAAATGAAAAGACATAATTCAATACAGAAATGTCAACATTTACATAAAGTGAATATTTTTGTTATAAACTCAATTGTAGGTTTAATATTTCAAAATATACAGCTACTAGCCATTAGTAGGGTAGGAAAATATTAGTCATGGAGAGGGTAATAGTATAAAGGAGATTGGAGAGTATAGCAAAATAGATAGAGAGAAAATTAGTTTTTGGCAGGGGAGGGATTGTTTTGGGTGAGATGAAGCAATAGTAGAGGTAGTTGGATGAGTCTGTGCAAGGTGGGATGGGGGGTTAAGTTGTAGCATGGCAAGGTAATTCCTATTTGGAATAAAGATGAGAGCTTTTCTCCCTGGGAATCCACTGAAAATGGGCTTCTGGTCCAGTTGGACACTACCCGCTAAATAAATGCAAAATAAATAAATAAATAAACCAATAAATAAAGCACATAACATGATTTATTATACAAATAACTGGCTAAGAGGGATATTTTCCTTGTCAGACTAATGTAAGGGTTGCTGAAATATAATTAGGAGAGTAATCTTCTATGCATGAAGGAAGAAAGGAGTAGTGGTAACATGTCTGGGGATTATTCATTGTTGCCTCTCTTAAAATTTGGATAAGGTGAAGTATTCTGATGGTAATTGGTTCATAGAAATCTTGGGCAGACAATAAGACCATGAGCCATGAGCTAAAGGTAAAAGGTAAGATTCATACAGAAATAAAGTATGATGATGAGAAAGGAGGGCAAGGAGGTTGGTTCTAATAGCTTTATAGAAATTTAATTTTGGATCAGGAGAAAGGACTGGAGCTGGCATTGGAAGGGTAGGGTGAGTAATAGCAATTGGGAAAAGAGGAGAAAGGATCATTTTCTGAATGTATAGTAAGCTGGGGCAGAGTAGGGAAAATGAAGGCAAAGAAAAGATAAACAGAGAATAAATAGCGAATAAAGAATAGTTTGTAAGATAGATAAGAGGACTTGACTGGGAAGGGGTGCCAAAATTGGAGAGTTAGGAGATGAATAATGGGAAGGTAATGCCTGAAATAACATAAATTCTTCTATATTGTAAGAACGGTCTATGTTGCCTGCAGCTCATAGCTTGGGGACAGGTGCAAAATAGGTGGATCAGCTGGTCTCATCCTATCATTATCTGTACCTAGCTTCTTAAGTTTAGCAGTGAGGAACAAAGTATAGGGTGAAAGAATAGGCAGAAATTATGAAACTAATAAATTCACTAACAGTGATCATGCCATGGAATTTGTGGAAAAGATAATCCCATTAAAATATAAACTGTGGTGAAAGAAATCTTTATGGAGCAGATGAATGTTGCAAGGGTGTATACTGAATCAGCGAATGCATAAAAAAGCGAACGCTGATTCATCGACCCTATTTAAGCAAAAGCTTGCAATCCTGAACACTCAGAACAGTGATTTTTTTCCCAGGGAAAAAAAAATCTCTGTTCCACAAAAAAAAAAAAAATAATAATAATCTTAAAACAGTATATACACCCCCCTTACTTAAATATACCAACTCCAAGATCGCACCACAGTGGAGGAAATGGTAAACTCCCAAAACCGGCCCAGTGATTTTTTTTTTCCCTGTGAAAAAAATCACTGTTCCAGGTGTTCGGGATTGTAAGCTTTCGCTTACATAGTGTCAATGAATCAACGTTCACTTTTTTAAGTGTTTGCAGATTCAATATAGACCCATGTTGCAATGCCACTGCAACTAAAGATGAAGAAAAGAAAATGCATTATGATGAAAGAGTGGGAAGGTTCGGTTACTGGAATAGCCTCTGCTATGGATGGGGAGAAGAGGGGTGCATGTATCTAGACCTGGAGTAAACTTGTCTGAAAAACAGGCACATTTTTGGCTGGATTGAAGGGAGATTACTAACTGGCTCACAGATGGGATGCAGGAAATCAAAATATGGGAAGTTACCTCCACAAAGTGACTAGTCACCAGTGGAATTCCCTAGGTTTCTGTGCTGGGACCACTCCTATTTGGCATCTATTTCTCTGAAGTAAAATCCATATCAAAGGACTCTGGCTGACTGAGTCTGCAGATAACTGTAAGTTAGTGACAGTCATTGAATCCACAAATGATTTAGCCATCCCGCAGGAAGGTTTTACCAAATAAATAACTGGTGTCAGAATCATGGAATGAAACTAAATGTCAAAAAATATATTACTGTATTCTTTGGGAAGTCATCTACCCAGAGGAACTACTGCATTGGCAATATGCCCCAAAAAGCTAACGCAGTTATTCAAGATTTGTGAACATATGTGGACAGTGACCTAAATTTCAACCATGTGTCCATTGTCATAAGAGAGTCCTTGATTGTGTCTAGATCTGTGGATATTTTCCCTTTTACTCAGCTGTTATTATGCCAGTCATTGAGTATAATGTCCCCCTTTGGCATGTATCTGTGCAGACATATGCAACAACTGGAATACCCACATAGATTTTGGGGTCCTGATGGAGAGATGAAAAGTTAGCAAGCAAAGGAGAGTAGTAGTGCTGAAACTGAATTCATCCTCAAGTCTTGGCAAGTACCTTTGCAAGGTGGACCCTGTTTTTCACAAAATCTCACCAAGGCTACACTGATATATAGACTGTATTTATATAGCATATATCATGAACAGAAGTAAATCAAAAATAATAAAAAAAAAAGACAGCTGGGTGCACAAGACCAAGGATAAAAAAAAGTGCACAATCCTGGTAGGTGCACCTCTGCCAGGACTGGAAAAAATGACAGTGTAGAATCCTCAAAATACAGAAACATTCCTACAACAGGGCCAGGCCAGGCTCAGGGGAGGATGCCCCCCACATTGTAAAAGGAAGTAGCAGTCCACAAAAACAACAAAAGATTATTGGCCAAAGAAGAGTCATAAGGACGATAGAGTGGACTACTGAGGATAAGAAAGAAATGATGTATTCTTACTATTATGTAAAAAGCCCAGAATTTCCAAAAACAAGATATACAAAATAATTAAGAGAGAAATTAGAGGAAAGAAAAATACTTCACAGGAAAAACTGTCAGAAGCTTCAAATAAAAAGTTGCATTCATTAATACAACATATTTTTGAAAAACAGTATCTAGATCAAGAAATGTTGATCTGTTTGGAAAAAGAAGCATCTGAGGAAGTGAGAAAATATAAACAACAAAACCTAGAGATATTTGAAAAATATAAAAAAAGAAATATGGACATGGGAAAGAAAGAGAGATTTGATATGGTGCAATATTTAAGCAAAGGAGAAAGCCAAGTTAACTATTATAGAGAAGGCAGTCTCAAAGATATTCAAAGAGAAATACAGGCAAAGGCATCCAGATATGGAAAATTTTACAATAAAAAAGATTAAAAGCACAAAGATGTAATGTAGAAAAGACGATTAGTAAAGTAGACATTAAATAAATAGAGGTTGAAGTTTTGGAGTGCCTGCGAAGTGAAGGATTTAATGTAGAAGGTCTAAAACAGACTATGTCACTGCATAAGGAAAAGCAAGATGATCAGGAGACATGTGAAGAAGAAATATGGACATGGGAAAGGAAAAGAGATTTAATATGGTGTAATATTTATGCAAAGGAGAAAGCAAAGCTAACTAATACAAAAAAAGAGTAGCATCAAAGATATTTGAAGAAAAATATAGGAAAAGGAATCTGGAGATGGAAAACTTTACAATACTAAAAATAAGAAGACTATGAAGAAAAGTAGAAAAGGAGATTAGTAATGGAAAAGTCAAAGAAATAGAAATTGAGGTTATGGAACAGCTGCAAAGATAAGGATTCAGTGTAGAAAATCAAATGCAGAAAGCACCACAACAGGATAGAGCAATGGATATCCAAATTAAGGAAAAAACAGTGGAACAGGAAGCAATTGGTCAGGTGCCATATCTAGACATTTTGAAACCTTCCACAGGAAACCAGTATAAACATTGATTTGAAGATAGACAGCAAGGAAAGGAACAGCAAACTGTGGAAGCTCTGATGCAGTCAATGTTGAGGAGTGATAGGCCAGTAAGTTCCCATATGACAGAACAACAGATGACACAGGATGAAATTGAAGAGAATGTGCCACAGGAAGATGCTATAGAACCTTCTATAGAATGCCTGCAGGAAATGGAACACAAGGGATGTGCCCTCAGTATGGAAGAAAATGAGTTAAGAGAAGAATTGTTTGATTTACTAAACAAAGACAGATATAGCAAGATCAATGAGAGAAATAGACTGCAGAAGGTTAATAAAACCGCAAAAGTCAGAAGCTTGATAAAACAAATGAACACAGTAATTAGGACTGTGCATAGAGTTCCATGTGATATAACAGAAGTAAACATAATATATTACTGTGCTGCTAAATTAATAACTGATAAAGTTCTACCACAGGAACACATGGTAGCGAGGGAAAAGAGGGGGTGGAAGCGAATACCATCATGCGAATATCGAGTAGCGAAAACTATAAAGCAGCTAAGACAAGAAGTGACATTGTTAGAAGATTATAGAAGAGGGAATAGATCAACAAAAATACTAAGAAAGATAGATGTGATAAAAGCAATGCACAGTATTAGAACAGACCGGGATCTATTATGCACTATTGGAGATAACAAACTAAAAATTTCAAAACAGTTGGAAAGACATAGAAGATACAAAGATAAATATAAGGGAAAAGCACAAAATAAGCAATGTATTGATGACCCAAAAAAGTTTTATAGAGAACTGGGAAATAAGATAAAAGGAACTGAAAGACCGCCAAAAAAAGCGGAAGTAGATACATTTTGGAGAAGTATCTATAAAGATCCTGTAGAACATAACAAAGATGCTAAATGGATAGAAGAAGTAAAAAAAAAGAATAAGAAGTTTAAAGGTACAGGATATGAAATGGGATGAAATAACAGCCAGATAGATTGAAACAAAGTTGAGAACTAGAAAATCCCAGGCCCAGATGCAATACCTAACTTTTGGCTTAAAGTATTAATTTCTTTGCACGAGGATTTAGCCATGAGTAAGAACTATTTATATGCACACCGGGAACACACTCCACACTGGTTAACAAAAGGAAAAACAAAGCTCTTACTTAAGAGTGAACCTGCAAGCTACCCTAAAAATTATAGACCAATAACTTGTCTTCCAACGACTTATAAACTATACTCGGAAGTTGACGCCGACAGAGTTTTTAGTCATTTAGAAGAAAATACAATTATGGCAGTAGAACAAAAGGGCAATGGAACAAAGGATCATTTGTTGTTAAACAAAGTTATAGTGGAGAACGGTAAGAAGGGGAAGAATCTAAGTATGGCATGGATTGACTACAAAAAAACATTTGATAGTGTCCCCCATTCATGGATAAAAGAGTGCTTAAAATGTATATGATACACCCTACACTGATTGACTATATTACAGCAACCATGAAACAGTAGCTGACCACTTTGCGTTTAAGCCATGATAAAGGACAGATTTTTATCCGAGACAAAAAATTCAAAGGGGGATATTCCAGCCTGAAGCTTTGCCACCGTTGCTATTCTGCCTTGCCATTAATCCGTTAAGCTGTTTACTTACCAGCTTAGGCCATGGCTACAATTTGGCTCCTAGAAAACAACAAAGTCTAATCCCTCCCCTAATAAAACTATTTTTCTCTCTAATATCTATTGTACTATACTCTCCAATCTCAAATATACTATTACCTTCTCCATGCATAATATTTTCCTAACCTACTAATGGCTAGTAGCTATATATTTTGAAATGTTAAACCTACAATTGAGTTTATAACAAAAATATTCACTTTATGTAAATGTTGAAATTTCTGTATTGAATTATGTCTTTTCATTTTTGTAACATTGTGACAAGCCAATTGCAAATATCATGGAGCTTATCTGTAAACATTTAATTAGCTGTATGAACTATGTCCTTTTGTAAAATGTGAACTGTAACTTGCAATTATTGTGGAGCTTTTCTCCCTGGGCTTCCACTGAAAATGGGCTCTTCTTGGCCCAGTGGACGTCATCAAACTTAAATAAATAAATAATATCAAGATGATATTGGAATGTTAATTGGACTTGATAAATGTGCAAAAGCAATGTTTAAAAAAGGAAAACTGCAGCACCAGGAAAGCATCAGTTTGAGACAAGAATGTGATTTAGAAGAACTTGAGCAAGAGGGAGTGTATAAATACTTGGGAATTGATGAAGGATCTGCAATAAAACATGAAGAAATTCAAATAAAACTCAGTAAGGAGTACATTAGAAGACTAAAATTAATCATGAAAAAAACAACTTTAACATATAGAAACAAGATCCAAACTATAAATCAATTTGCTCTTCCTGTCCTAACTTATAGTTTTGGAGTGACTGACTGACCCCAAAAAGTGTTGGATAGATTGGATATTAAAACAAGAAGGATGGTTCATGCTCACCAAATGGTTTATAAAAATCAGTGTATACCAAGATTATATAATGTCCATTCTGAAAGAGGGATGGGCCTCCTTGAAATTGATTACATGTATAGATCTGTAATCGTGGGATTCCACACATATTTACTGACCTCACAAAATCCAAATATAGTGAAAGTTTTGAAACATGAGGAGAATAAATCTAAGATGATATGTCTGCTTAATTTAGCAGAAGCATATCAATGTCAAGCAGAAACGGAAATCAAACCAGAAGTGGATAAAAAACAGGCTGCAACTGAATGTGCCAAAAAAACAAAAGAAAGAATATAAGGTGAAGGGCCAGGTGAGAAGGCAAGAAATGTGGAAAAAACATAAATATAGTTGCAAGCATAGAAAACTTCTGGAAGAGCCTGATGTTAATCAAGAACAAACACAGGAATGGTTAAGGAGAGGTGAATTCAAATCAAGAAATGAAAGGTTAATAGCCCAAGATAGTGGGCTACGTACACGCTGGTTTACAAAGTCCATTGAATGTGGGAGAAACAGACATAGGTAGGTTTTGTAAAACTGAATTGGAAACAGTCACATACCTTGTTGCTGGTTGTGAGCACTAATGGCAGAGGGACTGTATACTGAAAGGCATAATAATGTGGTTAGACTGTTACACTGGAGATTGTGCAAACATTATGCTATCCAAGTGGTTGAGAATCACTGGAAACATGAGCCACAAAGAATCATAGAAAATTATGAAGGTTATATCACATGGGATCACCCAATACCAAGAGTTCAAAAGATAGATGCTAGAAAACTGGATATAGTGGTCCAACAAAAGAAAACAAAAGTAGCATTGATCATTGAAATCACCTCAGCCAGTGACTACTGTGTCTTGTGTGCAGAGAGACGCAAAGTCATAAAATACCTGGATCTGCAGGCAGAAATGAGAGCCATGTGGAAGAAAGATACCCAGACAGTTCCAATAGTAGTAGGAACAACGGGTCTTATAAAATCGAATGTACAATCTTATTTAGATATGTTACCATTTCATGTAACACTGTATGAATTGCAGAAGGAGTCATTACTAGGCACATTGCGGATGCTATGCAGAGCACTTTTGGCTGAGATCAAAGAGTGAAATAATACTAATTTAATGAACTTTAATCATATTTTGACCTAGAAACGGGGTCCATTCCCATCATGGTATTAGAAACCCAAAAGACTTGGAGAAATTAAAAACAGCAGATACTTTACTATAAAGATCAAGGTCTAAACAATATGTCCAAATGGACCAACTCAAAGCCCTGTGACTATAGGCAGTAGCCTACAGACTGCTAAGACATGATCTATGTCTGGCATATAAGGCATTTTCTGATCCAGTACTAATGGACTTACTCCACATAAACAAGTCACATGGCATCAGAAATACTTAATCTAGGGATCTAACCCTCTTCTGCAACATCAGCAGAAGAGTTTGGGAAGCATGTATATCTCACACAGGATACCACTCCTCTGCAACAGAGTCCCCATCCATGCAAATCAAAGAGATATCCCTATTCCTATTCAAGCACAGTTTGGAACTATGGATGAGAAAAAGAATGTTTACCCCAGGACTGCCTCTTGTGCTACTAATAGACAGAGGCAGATCCTAAATGCTTTATTCCATGCATGGGTCCTGTCAAATTATCTATGTTATGATCCCAGTTTTTCTCACTAAGGGTAACATATAATTATTGACAATGGATGGGTAAGGCCAATCTAACACCATATGAGATAGGATAATTGAATCACAAGAAGGGAAACTTGCTAGGCTTAAAATAGCCCGCAAGGGCATCCAGCTTAGTGCTTACCCACTAACCTATGAAACTATGAGATGGATTGTGTCATACTGCTTGAGTGAAGACAACTGAATTACATTTTGGTCTTTTGGTGATTTTAAGTTTGATGAGGTGTCTTGAGTAGGGAAATTTTGAAAGAAGTGTCGTACATAAAGAGATGACTATAATGCAGAACTGAGTCCAGAGAATGAATGATAGCTAACAGAGAAAATGTGGATTTCAAACCATAGGGTGAGAAGCCTTAAGCAAAGCAATCAAAGAGTTACCAATTACTTTTTATTTTCTCTAGATGCTATGGCCACTCTAATCATCAAGTGACTGCATCTCTAAAGGACTTATAAAACCCATCCCACAGCATGTGAGTTAAGGAACTTTACCTCCACAACCCAATAACTACTGCTCTTTATTTCTTTTAATTTTTATAAACCTTGAAAAGCAATATTTGTGACTCCTGTAACACCCCTGCCCTGGCCCAGTAATCAAAAAGCCTCAGTCCTCACCACTGACACCAGCAAGAGACATGCACATTGGGAGGATGACAAGTACACACACAGTAAAGTACAATTTCCCTTAAGAGCACACAGAGATCACAGTCAGTCTGGGTCTGGTTTCTCCTTCTCTCAAGATCCCCAATAAGACTGTACACTGGCACAGCTATAAGGTTAAGATCTCAGCTGAGTGGTCAAGCTAAAATCTCTAGCACCTTCTCTGTCCAACCAGTGCTTCGTGTCCCTGCCTAAGTAGCTGACACACATGCACTTTGAGATTTGATTTATATACAAATACACAGACACTCCTGGGGAAGGTTGGCACAGGTTTACTAGCTCTGCCCCCTTCTGACCAGACTATAAGGTACCATCAACCACCTTTACTTATCAGCTACTACAAGGCCATTCCCAAAGGGTGACCATTTCTACTGTGCAATGTTACTATTATCCAAATAAAAGGTTTAAATATAGTTAATAATAAATAATAAAAGTACAAGATAATACTCAATGACTCAGCACAGTGAAAACAGAGTTCAGAATCACAGGAAATAGTTCAAAACAACATTGCAGCACAGTCTCAAATAAATACAAAAAAAATCTAAACTAATCTTTACTGTATTTCCTATCTATATCTAAGAGATACTATGCCCTAAATTACTTACTTATAGAGCCAGACAAGTGCTGATGAGAGGATGTTGTCAGATCCAAAGACAAATACAAAATGCACAGACTATCTCTGAGAGCTAGTTCTTAAATTAATAATACACATTACTGCTGGGTTAGCTGGATGACATCACTATTTGACACCTCTGTGTCAACAATACTTAACTCTGCAATTTCAAGCTTCTTACTATCAAAACATACACTTGCATAGGCATATAGTTCATACACATTTCTGTTCTTTTTCAGTATGTTACACTGTGGTTACATTCTTGAAGCTCAGTACCTAAAATACAGTTTAAGCCATACTTCTGCACCAGTGGTTTAATATACACATAATGTACAGTTTTCTTACATTTATAAGACAAGGATACAAACCATATTACTATTCACAAATAACACAATAATTATTTACAAAATTCCAGCTAGCTGAGCTGGCAGCCTTCACAACTCCCATAACTAGTGACTGTACCTACAAGTCAACAAACTGCTCCCCCATTCTTCTCAGCCTCTTGAAACAGGAAATAATTCAAGACAAAGTCAGAACTAACTGATAAACTTATAAATAATGGGTTTTGTACTAGCATGCATTTTTCTGAAGGTTATAAAGGTCTGAAACTCAAATGTTAATCATTATTTTGTGGGTTCAGTCCTCAATGATTTACCAGGGAAACACAAATTTTAATAGGACTAGACCAACGTTATCAGGCAAAAATCTGGACATTATGCGAAATTCTTGGCAGCTAAGTGCATCCCTTCATTAAGGAACTCAGCCAAAGAAAATATGGCTAGTAAGAGTGGTGAATCTTACCTGAGCAGCATGGTGAAAAAATGCCTTTTATATTGACTAATAGCTTTCAGACATGGAGGTAGTATCAGTACCTATAACACTACTAGTCAGCAAATAACTAAGTTTACAATAAAGAACTGCAAACACACAAATCATCACCAAACTGTAACCTGAAGAATGCTGTTTATTTCCTCTGAATGTTATAAGGTAAGGACTGTGATATGCATTAAAATGAGAAAGAAGATGCATTCAACAATATTAAAACTAATTAAAATGGAGACAGAAATGAATTATAGGCATGAAGTAAGAGGAGAAGGGCATGTTACATATGGAAATGTTCCCAACATAGAATATGTCAATGTATGTACACTTCCATGAAAAGTCAGTAGCATAACATATGTAGATAGCACAGCACATACTGCTCCTGCTCTTTATACCTCCTATATCATTTAAGACAATTAATCTGTGACATTGACAGAATATGTGAGTGTGATTGTCAGTATTCTATCAAGCCATATGGATAACCCTGGGATCATGCTGCCCAAAGTTAGTTCCCAGTGGCACTATTCATTTGTTTGTGTAAGACCTTCTTGTAGGATGTTGACATCATTTACTGGTAACTGGTTTGCTTTTGTAGGTGGATTCCTCTATTTTGACTATATGCATTCTGTCAGTGAGCCAGTTAGCAATCCATGTAATTCATCCAGGGCCTTGAGACTACCTATATATTTGTTGATAAGATCCATGCAGATGCCAATGCTTAGAATGATGCAGCCTGGGATGTTATCAGGTCCCATAGATGCTGTGTTTTTGCCTTAAGTCTAGAAACCTTTAGGCTTTCCCAGTCAATGGATGACTCAAGTAGAGCCAAAGAAAGTGGGCAGTGTGAGTTGTGCTTCACATCAGGGATAGAAAGCTAGCGAACACAGTACTTAATGCTAGCACCATGGCATAAGTCTGAGTTTTATAATGTCAGAGTACACTTTATAAAAGATGACATCATCAACCTATGGTAAAAAGAAGATTTTGTCAGCAGTGTCATACATAGCTGTGTAATCACATGCTGCTCTAAAATTGTCTCCTGACTGATAGTTGACTAAACACAGACACACACAGACATTCGAGTGAGATTAGAACCCTAGACCCCCCTACTACTAGTTATTATACCCTAGTATAAAAAATAGTACATTATGCTACCACCACAGCACAAGTTCCACTTTCAAGTGTCAGACTACACTTTGTAGCAGATGATATCATCAGTGTACAGTTAGAAAAAGATATTGGTAGGAGTATCTAACATGCTGATCTAAAATGGTCTCTAGAATGTGAACTAACTTAAAACACACTCTCTCAAATTCACTGCTATAAGATTAGAACCTCAACTACCGAGTTCCACAAGCAAGAGAACACAGCAATTATCAATAATACACAGTAATTAGCACTAGTGCTATGGCAAAAGTCTGACTTTCAAACAGTCAGAATACACTTTATAGCAGATGATATCATCAGTATATGGTGAAAATTTGATGTTGATAAAAGTTCTCACATAGCTGGGTCCTCACATACTTCTAAAAATTGTCTCCTGGCTAAACAGACAGAAATTAACTGCTGTGAGATTAGAATACCTACCTACCTAACTAGTTCCACAAGCTGAAGAACACATTACTTAACTCTAGCACCACAACACAAGTCTGACTTTCACAGTGTCAGAGTACATTTTATAGCAGATAACAGCATCAGTGTATGGGGAGAAGATGTTGGTAGAAGTGTCTCACATAGCTGTGTAATCGCATCCTGCTCCAAAATTGTCTCCTGGTTGACAGTTGACTGAACACACACACACACACACACACACACACACACACACACACACACACACACACACACACACACACACACACACACACACACACACACGTTGACTATTGTAAGATTAGCACACCTATCTACCTTACCATCTCCACAAGCTGGAGAGCACAGTACTTAATGCTTGCACCACTGCACAACTCTGACTTTTACAGTGTTAGACAGCACTTTACAGAGGATGACCTCATAAGTGTATGTAGAGATGGGGATGATGGGAGGACTGTATAAAATTGCTGTGTAGTCATGTACCACTGTAAATTATTGTTCTGAATGATACTTGAGTGAGTACATTTTGACATAGTTCATGCTCTTGTGACTAGGCACACACAAGGTTAGACATACAGGCACACACTCAAGTTTACTGTTGTGCAATTTGAACCCCTAACTATTTACTCCAACTGGAGAACATAGTATGAAACATCTGTGCCATCACAAAAGTCTGATGTTATTATTGTCATAGTGGTCTTTATAGAGGAAAGCATTATCATAATGTCACAGATAACATATACTGTTAAGAGACTTGGGTGCACAGGCTGGACATAAGATTTGATTTTGTGATTGAAATGTGCAAAAATGCATTTAAAAAACATTCTGGTAACCTAGGTGGAAGAAGCTGTCATGAATGCATGTTGCAGTTCTGAGACATACACACACACCTGTTTCTCAGTATGTTGTTTAGATAATATACACACACATACACACATACACACACACAAACACCCCCCCCACACACACACACACACACACACACACACACACACACACACACACTCTTTGGATACAGCGGTATTGCAAGTGGTGAGGGTTGAGGTATGTGTGTTTATATTATGATGAAGTGATGCCCACAGCATTACATTTTTCTGACAATATCAATGTAATATGATCATGTATGACCAATGTCCAGTGTCAGTATAAACCCATACCAAATACAACAATGTAGTTGTGCTCTTTATTTCTGTAGTGTCCGTGACAGTGGATCATTTACTGATATATCATTTGTAAGTGCATTGCTGCAGGGCACACATGACTCTGAGTAAGTATGTCCTCAGTGAAGCACACATCTCTGCCCTTCTCTTGTGTTTATGAATGCCTTTCTATGAGATGGAAGATAACTGGCCAATAACAATACTAAGACATGCTAAACTGTATTTCTGGATCTATCAAAAGCTTTTGACATGGTATCTCATAATATACTTCTCTCTGTCCTCACTAATCTCTCCTCACACTCTACCACCAACTGGTTCCATAGCTATCTCTCTGCCCGACAGCAATCTGTGGTTTGGCAAGACCAGCTATCACTTCATCGCCTCATCTCTCTCGGAGTCCCCCAAGGCTCCACCCTTGGCCCCCTACTATTTTCCTTTTTCACCAATAACCTTCATACCACCAACAAACATGCCACTCTCATACAGCACGCAGATGACTTCACCCTCATCTGCTCTGCCCCCACTTTACCAGAACTTCAAAAGATCACACAAGAGTCATTCTCATCTGTAGAAAACTGGCTTTCCAATGGTTACCTTCTACTAATCCCAGGAAAACCAAAATCCTTATTTTCTGCCCCTCCAAATCTAAACAATCTTCTACTCACTTCAGCATTCATGCCAGAAACAACACCATCATCTCCCCATAAGAGCACACCAAACTTCTTGATGTGGTGATTGACAACAATCTCAAATTTGAACACCAAATATCTCTTTCCATAAAAAAACTCACAAAAAACTTGGGGAGCTATATAGAAACAAACAATACCTAACCAAGACAGCCAGAACCGCTACTGCCAATTCCCAACTAATCTCCCCATTACTCTAATCCTCTCCCATACTAACCAACCTTAGACAGACTGACCTAAACAGACTTGAAACCTGCTTCAATAAAATTGCAAATTTGTAACTGCTGCGTCCTATGGCAGCCACCACTGCAACCCACTTAGGGAACTTGACTGGCTTGAACTCCCACAACTTCATCACCTAAACCAACTCTCACTTGTCCACAAACTAGTAAACCACCCTCATAAGATCCCATCTCTTCAAAACCTACTCCAACCCTACTCCTCCTCTAGACCCCTAAGATCCAGGAGCAAAAATCTACTTCTTACCACCAAACCCAAAAACTCAGCAGGGGAATCCCTATTCTCCTGTGCTATCTCCAAACTATGGAACAACCTTCCTTCCTCTATAACAAAACACCATCCACCAGTCTATTCAAAACCACTCTCAAGTTTCACCTAAAAATGCCTTGGCTCTGCCCCTGCTCCAACCCGGCCTAACAAAACTCCTAGCATATAAATATTGCACTATTTCTTTATAATTTAATCTGACACTAAACATGCTTTATCAACATAATTCTTATGGATCATTTATTTGTCACCTCAATTTATAACAATAAGTCTAGTACTCAATAGCCATTGTATGTTTTTCTTTCTTACTATTTATCTATGTACTCTGCATGTCATCCTTTTTTACTGTAAACTCATTTGCTAGTGTAACATTTACTATTGTAACGTGTATTTGTCTATACTTACAGAGCTTTTCTCTCTTGGCCTCTGCTGAAAAAGGACCTGTGTCCAGTCAGAATTTCCTGGTAAACAAATGTAAATAAATAAACAAACAAATCTTTACATAGGGCATTGACGAGAAACTCTTTTGCTTGGATGATGGCAAAGTGTTAGCACATGTGTAATCCACATTTCATAAATTCAACTTGAATTTATGAAGTAGCTTGGAAGATATGTGTGGGAGAAATAGCTGACAGATACAATATTGTTCATACTGCAGTTTATATTGGAAATGTTGTGTCATAAGTTTTATTACATTCATAACTGTTGCTATTACCTTCCCCATTTGTGTGGAGTTAAGCAATGAGAAAACACAGTTCTCTGCTTAAATGAAAAAACAAAATAGTAATATGTCAATTGGGTTGCCTCAGTCTGTGTATACAGGCTAAGCATCAAAGTATGGCCATCAGCACTCTGGACAGTAACTGAGTGTGGAAATTATACCTGCTGCCTAGCTTTCTTTGTGACACCAGGTGAAAGAGTAGGAAGCTCCTGGTCAAAGCACAGATAAGGCAGGATTCAAATCCAGATCACTCTCTTTTTTTTTACAACTCATGTCATGATGGCATTAGCTAAGCAAATTTGATCAGGACTGCAAATAGGATAATCAATGACTAACGTAAAGTATGCATCTTCCCCAAATTTAGTAATGCCTATCTCAACACATTTGTGCAACTGTTAGCTATTTTGCAGGCATCTCTGCAAATCACAGTTTAATTGTGTATACATATTTCTAGAAATGACAAGGGGTGGTACATTCTTTCAAATGATTATTATGACTCATCAGATATGCTAACTATAAGTGTATGTCCAGATATCCTGAAAAGTGCTTGCAGTATGCTTTGTCACAGTAAGGGCAGATTCTACTTCACATTAGATGAAGATGTCATCCCTGATCACCTGAACATGGCACAAACAGAATCATACAGAAGATTTTAAAACATCGCATAACACAGGTGCACCAATAAAGTATTGAATTAAGGTATCATGTTTGACTGATCCATCAGCACAATCAAGTCAGTCGGCAAACACCATCTATCAACCTAATAGATATACAAACATAAACATGGGTTGGACTGTAGGGAAGAATACAAGGAGAGATTAACATGCACCCAACAGCGTTTTGTTTAATGGAACATTAACAGTAATTTTTGTTTATAGTCTATTGTCAATATTAACCTTACATCCTGTGTAGATGAAGTGACTGACATAAAGGTAAAGAAGGCTGAGGAGAGGGACAGCAGACTTAAGACAAGCAGAAAAAGGTTAGATAAATGTGTGATAGCAGTGGGGATAGATGTCACTTCACACACTCATTTTTGTGCAGTAGTCAATTTATCTCCAGGAGAAATCATAACTGTGACAAATATCTGTATGATTAAACATATCACACATATATAACATTACAATAAGAAATGATGAGAGATGTATCTGGAATGGAACCCTTAAAGCTACTGTCAAAAAAAAAACTTTAGGCAAGTGATTTATGTGAACAATTCACATTTAGCAGTCTAAAGAACTGTCAAAGAAAGTGCTTAAAAGGAATGCCTTTACTCTGGTTTAACTCTGTGTTCCATTCACCCAGTGAGTTTAAGCAATATTGCATGGAGATAACCAGACTAGTGTGGCCAATGGCAAAAACTCAACAGGTTTTCCCATAGGACACAAAGAGCCATTCACGTCCATGCAACATTGGTATGTGATGCCAAACTCTGTGTAAATGCAGAATGCAAAAGGTGAAGGCTTTATCCTGGGGATTTCTGGCCTTGCATTTGATGTTTTTTGAGCAAATTAAAGGTGTGAAATGGGAGTAGATAGGAACATGGTGAAATGGAGGGCAAGCAGGGGGAAGAACAAAAGGGGAAGCAATAAAGGAATTTGCAGGAGGAAGTGAAAAAAATAAGCATAGCTATCCACTTCTTTAACACTGTAAAGTGAACATGTATAGAAATTGGATGAATGTGGACTGTCACCACAACACAGAAGGCTGGCAAAATGCAATCATGTATAGCTAATTGGACCAAATTGAATGTGTCAATAAGACACATAAGCGAAGTAGAGAGCTATGTACGGAACCTTTTTTTTTTCTAGGACAGGTGTCTGCTTTTTGTTTTTGGAATTCAAAAAGTGTGCAATGTTGAGGAAGGGACCTAGAAATGTCAGGATCAGATAGGTTGGATAGCTAAGAAACCAGGTGCAGACAAACAAAGCAAACAAGACAGAGACAGGGATGGTGATGGACACAAAAGTTTGGGGGACACCATGATTGTGGATAGGTAGGGGACATTGGAAGCACATGCCCATAAAGCATGAGAGTAGTGAAAATATAATCCTCAATCTCAGAGCTGTAATTTCTGTCTCCTTCCTTGGTTCCCTGTGAGATTGTTTGATGTAAGAGCCTTTTTTTGAATTCGCAGGATCAACCTCACCAAATGGCTGAGGTGGGCACCAATGCCAGTCTCTATCACATTAGGTACCATCCCTTTTAGCTCCTGGCAAGTGATTACATCACAGCCTCCAACAATACTCATGGAGAGTACCAATGCACTACCAGGTGGATTAGCCAGGTAGTACAGGGGCTGTGGATTCAGTACTGCCAGGTTGTGTCCCAGAGATGCAGAATGTCAGTGTGGTAGCCGCTGGAGGGTTGGCAGGCTAAGTGGCAGTGGTTAGCCTACCTTCTTGTGCTGAACGCATTTTGTTCATTGGCAAAAAAGTATGACATTAGAACAGTGTGTTTCCATTTATAAAAAAAAAAGAGAGAGAGAGGGAGAAATAAGGCATGGAGTGATCCAAAAAAGAAAATAGATGATTAGAACAGTTAGGTTCCCTATTAGAAGACCGAAGATGCATTCTTTAGAATGCATCCTGGTCAAACTCAAAAAGCCTGAAATGGCAAAATATCAAAGTGGCTTTTAAGTGAATTCTTTCCCTGGGAAAAAATTTGCTTGGCCGCTTCATTACTTTGCCGTTTTCGGCACTGTAGTGCAGTCTCGGAGTTGGTATATTTAAGTAGGGGTGATGTGGGATGGCACAGCCCCCCAAATCAGGGGGTGTGGGGGGGTGAAGCCCCCCACTTAATGTGATGTTTAAAGGGTTTTATTTATGTATTTATTTTTGTTGGACCAGCAATTTTTTTTTCCTAGGGAAAAAAATCGCTGTTCTGATAGTTAAAAATTGTAAGCTTTCGCTTACATAGGTTCGATTAATTACTGTTCGCTTTGTTAAGCATTCAGTGATCTAATATAGATCTGAACTATTATATGTCACATTCAAATCCTTTATTACAATGAATATACTTTTGTTACTACATTAGCTATACAGCTTTCTTAATCCAAAAGAGGATTGTGAAATATTACAAGTAATCCCTGCAATATGCAGATATTGCATATATGCTTTTAAAGATACTACAGATTAAGTTAACTACATGGCATTAAAGCCAGTAGTGCTGGAATTAAAATAAAAGGAAAATTATATTTTAGAATTTGAATGTATTTGCTCTTTGTGGGAGCTGAACTCACCAAACATGAATACACTTTTACACTTGCCTAATACAATCACCAAGAGGTACAGCAAGAAAGCATGCCATGCATGCTTGCTTTTACAGTTAAGCTCTGCATGCTTCTGTTGCTAGTAATGTATAGAAAAACAATACTTTTAATACAATCATGTTCCTTTCTGCTGCATACATACCCCTTGGTTCTCTGAGTCTTTCCAGTCATTCATCCAGTGCCTCACTGTTGTTTGCTGATATTTCCTGAGCAGCTGTAAAATAAACGAGAGCAAAAGTGATATGAAAACATTATGCATAGCAGTTTTGGCTAGTTACAGCTTTCCATAACATTTAAAGTTGCTTTACCTGTATACTCACACAACTGTGGGATGTTAGCAGTTCTAAGCTCATTCAGTTACTGGTTGAGTTGTGCCTGCTTGTCCTGTTTCAGGTCACTGCATTGGTGCCTGCATTGCTCCCCAATGGGTGGTATGCCAGTTATACTGGAGATAGCCTTGACTAGGTTGTTCCAAGCCTTGGCTCTATACTGAGACCTGGCATGGTCACCCTCCAGCAGCCTATGGCTGTAGCACTTTACAAGGAGTATAACAAAAATTTTGGACTCCTCTACACCCCACCTTTGTGCTCAGAATTTTGCACCATCCTTGCAACCTCCTGCCATGTCTGCACATGTTCTACAAAGACTTTAAAAGTGTTTTCCTGCCAGTTTCTGATATAGAGTTTTATGTCCAGGACAACAACAGTTATGTTTGTATGATGTTAATCGGAAAGAAACATTGTCAAAGAAAGAGAAGGGTGTTTATGAAGCAGACAGGATAATGCAACATTTGGCATTAATTTATGACATGTGTGCTGCTATACCTGACAACACTGTCCAATGGTCAACACTGATATGTTAAATGACCTAGCTTTTAAGAAATTACTTTGAAGGGATCAGTGGAATGACTAGACACATATGTCGTGGGGTCTTGCAGACTGTTAAAACTAATTTATACAATGAGGAATTCAAATCTATGTAAAAAGTGAATACACACATAGGTGAATTTTCTTCTTTAAGTCCAAAACAAAAAGAGCAACCAGCAAAAGACCAAAAACCAAACGTAAAATAGAAAACATAGCTGGTCAGGCAGAAGTGTAGAACAAACAGGAACTTTAATAAAACTTTACACACTGAATAAAATTAATAAAACAATAAAAACAATAAAAAACAGGATAAGCACTTTCATACACACAGGTACTTCTTCAGATCCATAAAATACTGCATCCATTGTGAGTTTTTTTATATGCATAGCCTAGTGTTTGAAGTCAGAATTTTCTTCTTTGTCACAGAAGAAATGTTTACCAACATTGGTCATTACAAACACACACTTTAAAGAGTGAGTGGTGCTATTCTTCAATTAAGCGTGTGTGTGTGTGTGTGTGTGTGTGTGTGTGTGTGTGTGTGTGTGTGTGTGTGTGTGTGTGTGTGTGTGTGTGTGTGTGTGTGTGACATGAATAGATATTGGCTTATGCATTATCAAGTGGGATATGGGAGTAATGTGTGACAATATACTGGAAATGGGCATACTTGTTTTACTTTCAGAGTAGATTTTTGTGTTCTAGTTCAGACCACACAATACATTCTGTTTTACAGCTATACATGTGTTATGGGAGGTGCGTAGATGACTGTCAGTAAACTACGATGTCCATCCCAGGTCTGAAAATTCATTTATAATTATGTAATCATGATTGTCATGCTACACCAGTTACATATATAATAGATATGACACCATGTGCATGCATAATCAGCCTGCTATACATAGGTATTGGTATATAGAATTATCTTTATATTCCATATGCTGTTATAAATTGCAGTGGGACACCCTTAATAAAAAAAAAAGTAGAGTGCATTGGATTTAAATCTTGGGTCATCTGTGCTGTGGCCATAACCATACACCTGGTGCCACAGGGAAAGCTGGGAAGCAGTGTTGTCCATTGTGGTGATGGCCGCACATTGCCACTTAGCCTTTTTGTGCAAAGGAGAGTGAACCAAATAAATTTTTCCACCGTTTTCCTTAAGTAGTGAACCATGTTTGCACACAGGTGAGTAAGACTGAAATGTAACAGGCAATAGTGAACATATACTCCTTCTGTTAACACTCATGATGATCTTTCCTCAGTAAAAATAACTAATGTTGAACTCTAAAAATGCTTCACCTAGCTTATTTATTGTGTACCTCAATGTATTTACATGTTGTGCTACACACACATTTGGGTCACAAGTGTAATTTCTGCAGTCATTAACATACAAGTTGCTGACCGCCTTTCAATGCAGATAACCATGTTTGCAATTCTTAAGGCAACTGCCAGTAAATTTTAAACTTTTATGCATTTAACAGTATTAATAAATAAATAAAGCAAAAGTTAAACAATTACAAAGCTCTGGATTTGAACCATCAGATTAATGAAATTACAAAACACAGTTGGAGTGTGTTATCTTTCTTCACCACAGACACAGCTTAGCATGCAAGCAATTCACATTTCATCTCCAGTATTAACAGGACATGCACATGGACATGCTCTTTTCATGCACATGTGTGGCTAGCATATTTAGTGCAATGGTTATCACAAAGAATGTGTAAAACATTTGTGGGAACGCAGCTGTTTTCTTTTCTTATTCTGGTCATTCTTTCCTTATCTCTGCTTTAATAGGATCTATATTACGTAATCGAAGAGACACTTCTTCAAATAAGTAATAATCAACACCAAAAGACCGAAATCCCAAAACCGCGAAGGCCATGTCTGCAAATTTTTTCCTAGGGAAAAAATTAGCTGGCCATTCCCAGGGTTTACCCTTTTCCCCAATGTAGAGTGATCTCAGAGTTGGTATAGCCCCCCACGTCAGGGGGTCTGGGGGGCTTCGACCCCCCCACTTAAATTAGATTTTAAATGTGTGTGTTGTGTTTACGGTCCCGCAAATTTTTTTCCCTAGGAAAATATTCGTGGAGGTGGCAGTTCACGGTTTTGGGATTTCGTTCTTTTGGTGTCGATTATTATGTATGCAAAGAAGTGTCTCTTTGATTATGTAATATAGACCCATTTAATATTAGAATGCAGTGCCCACTGCATTTTCTATCATTTTCCTTTCAAGCCGTGATAAAGTTGCGTAACAGTGAACAACATCTTTCATTTAAGGCAGGAGGCTTGTGCTACTATGGTACAATATAATACATGTGTGGTGATTTGCTTTATTTTAAAGCTCATTGACATTAGTTCCACACTTTGAAAGTCTATCCTCATTGACACACCCACCTCAGTGAATGGTGTCTGAATTGCTAATTGTGCTTTCCTTCTCTCTCACATTAATTATTCACAGTTGCATGCCATTAGCACCTAACAATGGTGTAGAGCCTACATTATGTTTACACAAAGTCAAATGTTTGGTATTCAGCAATTCTAATGAGTTCTTACCTAAACAGTCTGATTATTTTTAACAGATACATTATTTATGTGATATTTATTTGCTTTATCCTTCGTTGTTTTATCTCACATAAAATTATGGCACCAAGCCTACAAATCCATGAAAGGCCCATTTCTGGGATGCATAGAATGAGGTTATAATAGAGTATCTGAGACAGCATGGAGCCTTCTTGTTTCATAGAAGCTGTGGGGATATGTCAGAAAGGAGATTAGGAAGCAGCTAGTGAATGATGTCAACAGAGTTGGAGGTTCTAGCCTCAATTATGATCAGGTGTGGCATTGGGTCACTGATATGATTTAATCAGCCCTGAGGAGGGCAGCTGCAGATGCCCAAGAAGAGCTGGCTACTTGAGGGTCCTGTTACTGTGACACCACTGACAGTAAATGTGGGGTTTTCCCATCTGTGATGAGCCCTCTTTACCCCGGGCCAGTAATCAAGGAGCCTCAATCCTCACCACTAACACTGGTGAGAGGCGGACACTAAAAACACTAATAGATTTACACAGTATTTCAAATACAGAAATCTGCAGCAAATACAATTTTCCTTAAGAGCACACAGGGAACACACTCCACTGGCACTGGACTCTCTGTCTCTCCAGATCCCAAACGAGACTCAGCGTAGAACACTGTATCCCAATTTCAAGAATCTGACACACACACTTGAATATCTGATTTCACACACACACAAACACACACACACACACACACACACACACACACACACACACACACACACACACACACACACACACACGCACACACACACACACACACACACACACACACACACACACACATGGGAAAGACTGACGATTCATCAGCTGTGTCCCCTCTCCCCCGGCTACAAGGTAGACTGCTGCCACCAGTCAGATACTCAAAGCTCTTATAAAGGGTAACCAATTATACTGTGTCAAATTAATACTGATATAAATAGTAGAGTGTGACCAAAGGAGTAAGGCTTATCAGAGTAGTCACAGTGTCACTAGCATAAGCACAAGTGCTCGCAAGATGTTAAAAGTATTCTCTAAAACACCAGCCATAATGCATAATGAAAAGGTATAAAGATATTAAGTAATGGATAATAAAATACAAAACAGGAAAATACTTAATATTTAGTTACAATAAACAACAGAGCTTTCAGTCACATGAATTATAAAAATAACACAGTTGTATAGAATCTCATAGATGCAGAAAAAAAGAAAATAATGCTAAACTAATCTTACTGTATTATTCCTAACTGAACTAAAGTGAAACTGCCCCTAGTTAACTCACTTAATATTGCAAGGCAAGATCTACTGCTGAGATGCTTACTTCCACAAGTCAAGATGTGATACAACACACATTAAATGAACTGGTTCAACAACTGAGCAACTAGCAACTGAATTACAGAACTGTGATAATGGACATAGATCTTTTATATCAGATTCCAAAGAAAAACAAACAACAAACTGCTGCTGCCAGAGTTCTGTCCTTCATCTGGTTATAGAATGACATCACAGCTAGTCACCTGACTCTTGCACACTTCATTAATATTTGACCTCTTTCTTGTGCAGGTAAATAGATATTGAACTTTTATTTTTCTGATATTAATTTCTATAAATATAATTGTCACATTTTTCTAAATACCTCAACAACCATGTAACACAGACAGAACTCCTTAGCCTCATTTGAAAGCTGTCAGCTACATGAATAAAATGCTGTTGAAAGTATGTGTGTAACTTGAGTGGTTGCTGAGATACTGTAAGTTGTTTTCTAAATATTACAAATGTAATAGTTACTGTGTTTACTGTGACTTATACAATTTGGTTTAAGACCTAGAACATAGAACCTATAGAATACTACCAGTATAAAAACAGTTTGTGCTGAAGAGTTTGCCATTTATACTTCTTTCATAACTCCTATGGCTGCACAAATATGGAAATGTGTTTGAAATGTGAGGATATAATATGATTATGTGAAAAGGCTTAGGCTACACCCATTTTAAGTTACAGTGCAAACGTTCGGACTTCCATTGGAGTGAATGAGTTAAGATTCTGTTGCAGAATTTTTAACATAAGCAACTTTTAGAAATACATTTAAATACAAGTATCTGTCCAAATCAATATGTCAGTTAAATGACAGAAGCCTATTTTACAGAACTTCAGCCAGCCATGCTGGCATATGCCACACATGCACTGTTTCACTTCTGCTGTTACATCTGGCAATGCCTCACAACGTCACAATCTCTACTGTCAGACATCATGACAGCTCAATGGAGGTTGTGCACTGTGTGCATCATGTCGGTGCTGATGTGGCTTAGAGGACAATCACAATATGAAGCCTGAGTCTAGCAATACTAACTAGTATAATATTGTCTAATGTCTTCCTGTCCAATTGTGGTAATTTATTGTGTTGTTAATATTATGTGCATTAGTCTTAATGTCATTCAAATTATGTGTTCGATATTATGCCTTGCACAGGGTCCAAAACAATGTCATTTCATTCAGCTTGCACTTCTGTGTATATCTGATCAACAATTAAGTTTACTTTGACTTTGACTTCACAAGTGTGTCCCAGGAGCAGTTTCAGGTAAACTTAAATATCACAACATTTATATTTGCTTGTAGAATAAAATATATAATTTGATTACTACTTCCTGTGATACATTTCTTCTATCTGTACTTATTGATAACTAATACAGTGTACAATACAGTTGTTCAGAACATATTCATGTGGGTGGACGCCTCAGCCAAGTTTCAGTTGCAGCTACTTCTTACAGGACATAAAGACAATTGTGTGTTCACTGTCCCACATTGTGTTATTCCTGTTGTGATGTTTAGTTGGCGTCCTTTCCTTGTTTCATTTCTTACACAACCACCCTCCTTGCAAAGTGTGGAGACATCTACACATGGTAAGCAAATGTTTCTTTGTTTATTACTAAGCATTATTTAGATATATAATTATCTGTATGTCTGAGCAGTGTTTAATGAGTGACTGTATTGCTGTACAGTCTGCAGTTGTGTGACCAGTGTTATTCTTTGTTCATCTATGCTGGGTTAATATTTCATAGAGTAGTAATTTCATTCCTGTGTTTGTTGATTATTATTGCAGGGGATCCTGACAGTGGAAGTGTACGAATCCTACCGCTTGATGTCAGAGAATCTGTAAGCTCTGATGATGATGGTGGTGGCTAAACATAGGCACAATTAAGGGGTGTAGAAAATGAATCTGACATTGCAGTTGTGACTCACACATCCCTTGGATTTCATTCAGACACAGTCAGTATACCTAAGCATACCTATTCCATTGAGCCCTCAGACAGTGGACAGGTTGAAGGTGACACAGTTTATCGGGGTAGTGTGGTTGCTGTAATTTCGGTGCCAGTTGACTCTGGCTGTAGTCAAATTGTGGGTGAGGTGCCATACAGAAGGGATGGTAGGGTTGCTCAGAGGAGGGCTGTTGTCCACCCTCCATGTGATCTTAGTGTGTCATTATGTTGTCTGTCTTTAGCTGACTACTGGAGCAAATTGGGCAAATGAGATACTGGGCCACTATCCCAAACTCCCCCGCTCTTTAATTCTAGCAAACCATTTCTCTGCTAGCCTCCTAAAAATTAAAGTACTCATAGTGATAGCTCATCAATAGTGAAGGTTAATTGAAATTAAAAAAGTTAAACAAAAGATCATCACCTTCACTGAAAGATTAAGAAATTAAAAACATATAAGCTCATAAGTAAGTACTGTACTAGCTGTCATTGTGGACCATTTTAAGGCTGACCAATTTGTCTCAAAGGTGAGAGTCAAACCCTGTACTTGGCATATATGAGGTAAACACCTAAATATTTAAGCTAATCCTGATCCTTGGTCTGCCTTCAGCTGACTACTGGAGCAGATAATTGGGTAAGGAGAAATTGGGGCACCTTTCCCAACTCTCCCTCTCCATAGTCGGAGTCATAACTGCAAAATCCTTACCTATATTATGCCCTGGCCCCTGAGACATTTCTGCCCAAATGTTTACTTTTGTTGCTGAATGGAATGGGGGTCAAGTTCTAAAGAGTTGGCATACACTGTGGAATTTGCTTGCTTGTGTTTACTTACATAGCTACATTTTGCACAGTGATGATAAAGTAGCTGTTGCATTTCTTCTTTTTCTGACTAAACTTTATACTCATATGTCCCACTGCCATACAGCACCCAGCCTTAAAAAAACAAACCAGCAGGCCTTGAAATCAGCAGTTTTCCTCCCATCATTCAACTTTTCCAGACTCCAGACTGTGGTAGGTGCTAATCTATCTGATTATATTTGCATTTATATTTGTGTTTAAAAACTAATCTAACTTCTTACTTTACTGAATTACATAACAGTACTACTTTTGTGTGCTTCTGCCAGTCTATTGTTCTTCCTCCTCTTATTATCTTCTCTATACAAATGTTTCCATTTGTGATACTTTCCTTCTTATACTCCTACAACATATTCTTATTCTTAAACACTGACTGTACTGTACTGCCATTCATGCTTGGGTGTCCATTGGTTGCAGTTCCCTATAGATTATTACTCCATGATTATCTGGATTCATCATTCTGTCTCAGCTCACCTACTACTAGGCTACTGGTTTTCTTTGTCAAAGGGTGGAGATAAACCCTACTGATTCTCCACACCTAAGCAATGGTGTATTATTCTGTAACTTCTTGTGCCTGTTCATTAAATTAATTATTTCAAATACCCTATGCCCATACCCTGCTTTCTAGCATTTTTTCTTACTTGTTGCAGGTTAAAAACATTTTCCTGTTAGATTTCATTTTGACCTATTCTATAAACTGAACTGTTAATATATCACCCTTCATATTTCATGAAAAATGAAAGGCATAAAATATGCCTTCTCTAACCTCTGCAGAATACAGAATCAATATGTTGACTTTAAAAATATGGTTTCTTGCACATTAACATTGTTGAAATCATTGATTCCTGGTTAAAATTAGGGGGCATAATCCTTGCTCTGCCCAGGCTGTGTATGACATATACCACAATTAAAGGCCAGGATCTCATATTGGTGAAAGTATAATAATCCTTCCTGCTCCACCTCAGACCTAGATCCCATCTGAGTACTCATTGAGTGTGTCATTGGACAGACTCTTAAACATCAAGCTGGACTAACACATTTGCCTGCCTCTGCCACTCAGACTGCTGTAAGTGAAAATATTGCATTAGTCTTGTATAATCTTGCACACAAGGCTCATCTACTATTAGATGAATTCAGGCTTCTTACATTTTCCCTTTGCCCTTTAGGGACTCATGGCATCTAACAACTAATGGAAATTCTAACTCATTCTAATCCCCTCTAGGGCATATTTGGTCTAGTCGATTAATTTTGTAACTACTGACCCTTCATACTCTCTACCACTTTGGTTTACAGCCCTTACATCACAGGCCATTGTCTATAGTCCATATTTTCTACCAAGATATCCTGTGAGCATCAAAACATTATCACCTACTGTGTAATATAAAATGACCAAGCACCTGACTTGCAGGATGACCTGGCAAAAGTGTTTACCTGCCACCTGTCACTACAATACTGCTCTGCAGTAATTCTTTAATATTTTGCAAAAAACAAAACTGTTCCTTAAAAGCTAGGAGGTTTAGAAGAAACCACACCATTTGGTTATCTTAAGAACTAAAACATGCAAGAAAATAAATGTCCACATCTTAAAAGCTGACAAGAAACCCTTACCAGAAATTTAAGAGCGTCTGGAAAAACATTAATACCCTTTCAAGAAGGTTAGAGCAACATCTAGTAAGTTCCTTAATGGTGAATAGCCTTTCATTATTTGACACAAAAATGATAGCTGAGGCATTTGCAGTTTCCTCCTTACTTGGCCCTTTAACTGACACATCCTAATCCTTAGCTGTCTCACCTCCTCTACTGAAGCCTTATTTAGCGCTTTAATGATTTTCATTTTCAGTCAGGTACCTTATATGAGATCAAACATCGCTCAAGGAAATTCCTCCCTATGGAACAGCATGCTCTAATGCCTTACATCCAAATGCTCTTGGAGCCTAGGATACTTTCATTGCTCTCCCCTGTTTAGTAACACCTTGCTTTACAGTGGTGCATTTCCTGAACTCTACAAAACTGCACACATTGTCACAGTACCTATATAAGCATTTAGTGCTAGTCCTGAATCCTATTGGTCTGTTATTCTGCTCTTTGAGCATGCTAAAGCCTTGAACATCATTAACACATTGTTAATTAGTAGCTGATTAAGCACAAAGTTAATTGTTAATGGATACATATCCATTTATGCATGTTATGCCCACTTAAAAACTCTACACATTATCTGTTTATCTAAACAGGGGCCTAGTACTAGTACTGACTCTTAAAGCTTATTGCCTCACCGTCTTACCTTCTAAAATCATGGATAAGGCTATTGACTCCTAGTGTATGGGAGTTCACTGAAGCCCACGACCTACTTTCCATGAATAAGCATCAATTCAGAAAGGGTCATGGCACCAGCATGGCCCTTTTCTTTCTCACACTTTCTCAGTGATAACCCTACCAGAGCCAGATCAAGGTGCCCCCTGTCACATCATGTCACAATGTCATTGTACCCTCCCAAAAAATAATTTATTAATTAATCAAATGTCTCAACGTTGATGACATTTTAAAATTATGACTAGAATTATGACCTTACTATGAAGTTACGTCTGGAGCTTTTCTCCCCACGTCTCCACTGAAAACAGGCTCTGAACAGGCAACTTAAGGCTGAAGCTGGAAGCATCATCCAAAACCTCAGTATTCAGAGATTATGCCAAATTTAATCTACTGAAACTGAGTGATGGCCTGGCTAAATTCAACATCATCTTCTAACTTTGTGTCCCCACTGCTTATGCAGAATCCTTCATTGCCAAATTCTATGCACATGTGAATAGCTGCATAGATGCATCTATCCTACTTGAAGTTAAAATAAGGCCAAATTCCAAATTAATCCCCTGTGGTGTAACCAATGACAGACTCTATAAGAAAAGTAAAAAAAAAAAAACTCATTGCATGCAAAAATAAATGGTAACTTCGAGAGTGCAAAAAAGATTTTTGCTGAACTTGACAGGGAGCTCTGGACCCTGATCAAATTAACCAAAGCCAGACAGGAGGTAAAAATAGCCACCCAAGCAAAGGACATCCTCAAAATATTCTTTAACTATGTTAGAAACCTTAGAAACAATGCCTAGTATTGCACAGATAATAGTCAATGATATCACATACCCAGATCCAGAGGGCATAACAAATCAACAAGCGGATACATTTCACTCTAACTTAACCCCCCCCCCCATACATTCCCAGATCTCATACTCACATCTACACCTCCCCCTCAAATTTCCCATGAACAAGTCCTCAAGGCATTATTCAAGGCCAGGAACACTGTCCTATGAGATCAAATAATATATATAGCTCCTTATTTGCCAGCCTGAAACAGGACCTGTCTGACTCCCTACATAAGTTATTTAGTGTCAGTCTGCAAACTGGTTTTGGGTCAGATGAACAGGAGACAGAAAATGTTATCCCCTTCACAAAGGTGGGTCGCAAAAGACCCAGAAAATTGCAGACCCATACCTCTGACCAATTTCAGCTGTAAGGCTATGGGAATAATCTTTATGGAATTAATAAATCAAGATATAGATAACCTACACACTATCGACCCAAGTCATTTCAAATTTGTCAAGCTCTTATCCTGCCTTGTCAATCATGTTGACTTCTTTGAGAAGGTTACTGAAGCAATGGATGAGGGTATATCAGTTTACACTGCATATCTAGATATTGCAAAAAGGTTTGACACCACCCAACATTCAGGTATTATAGATACACTGCCCTAGCTAAATGTTAACTCCCCCTCCCCCTGTATCTCATTGGAAAACCAATTGGATCACAAATAGAGAACAAGATATTAGGGTGGTCTGTTCTATCTCCTCCAATAGACACGTCAATGGCAATGTTGCCCAAGGCTAAGTCCTTAGCCACTCATTTTTGGCATATACATCTTGGAGATGAAAGTTACTATTAAGAGACTATAACTGACCAAGTTTTCAGATGACTATAAGCTTAGTGCCATGATAAACTCCCCAGAGGACACCAAGATCCTCCAAGAGGGCCTTTCCCAAAGAAATAGCTAGTGGCAAAACCATGGACTAAAACTAAATTCCAAGAAATGTATAATAGTATCCTACTGCAAGCAAGGCATACCTTGTAGCTATTACACTGACAACACATCCGTAAAATCTGATCCAGTAGTTAGGGACCTGAGAACCTACACAGAGAGGGAATTGTCCTTCGATAACCACTTACCCACTACTGTAAGAACATCCTTTTTCATTGTTCAGCTTATTGCTAAGGATATGGCATCCAGGTCGAGAAATGTGATCATTACACTGTATTCTGAACTCATCAGACTTATCATTGAGTACCCCTTTTGGTATGTATCTGTCCCAACCTTTAACACAATGTGAATGACTGCTATGCTTTCTTACAAGGAATATCAAGTGCCTAAATCATAAAAATAATGCAGACCATCTCAAAGCCTTGTCCCTCTTCTTGGTGTCATACAGGCTTATGAGGAACAGTCTCTGCCTCACATACAGAGCCTCAACAGACGTTATTCTGTCAGCCCTACCGCACATTTGCAAGTCCAATGGGGCATAAACACCCACTCAAGAGACCTCAATCAGTTTTGTAACATAACTCAAACATGTTGGAGAGAGAGCTATGTAATAAACAGAATATCACTTCTTTGGAAATGTCTTCCTTCCTTCTCTTACAGCATTCAAATGTAATAGGCATGAATGAATGGGTAACTGCAAATTCACTACTGATTTAGCATCCTTGTCCCACATAGATAAGGGCAACATGTAAATGTTCTGCTTGTTTGTAATTAAAATATAAGCTCTAACAACTTCAACATGTTGTATAGCTAGCCTTCTAACAACCTCACAAATCAATAGTCAGGTAAGTACTTATGATCCAATGAATCTGTGTTCAGCATAGTGATCCCTAGTTCATTTTTGTTAGTTTTCAATCAACAGAGGTATCTCGGGTAACCCAAGCTGGGCATCTTGACACTAGCCAATCCATGGCTTATTGACCCAGGATTGATGGGTAGAAACACACTTGCCAATGGAGCACATAGCATAGATAACTCCCTCTTTTAGCATGAGTTCCTAGCATTGATTGGAGTAGGCCAGGTCCTCAATACACTTAACATTGGTGAGCACCCATTCCTCTTTTAGTGGGATTAATTGGCATAACCAAATCACATTGGTCCAATTTTTACACATCCAAAATGCTGGCTCCCTGATATAGCATGAAGTCTGCAATTCATGTTACCCTATCTAGAGGATACTGTGCACTGCAGTTTAGATCATCGCTAAGATTTAAAATGAATCCCTTATCTTTGCAAAAACTGCACTGCCTCAAGATAAAGTTTATGACATACATAAAATGCAATTCAAAAACGTGTTTAGCCATATTCAGGAAGACCTCATTATTGGCTAATTTGCATGTCTCTGAACTGTATAAAGCAAGTGCTAAACAGCACTTGATGGTGGTAACAACTACTGGCAGCCATGCAACATGTTGACACAGAAATCTCCCTTGGTCACTTCCCCACATAAGTGCAGACAGTCCCATACACACAAATATGTATAGACACACACACACACACACACACACACACACACACACACACACACACACACACACACACACACACACACACACACACACATATAGCTACCTACACTATCCATTCCCTACCTAGATCTCTACTACAATCACCCCTTACACATACACAGTCATCCAGAGACCAGTCATTCCTCTGTAGACACAAACAAACACACACACACACACACACACACACACACACACACACACACACACACACACATACACACACACACACATGGTTCCTATTATATAATCAAAGACGCAATCCTTCTAATGCATCTTGTTCGAACTTGAAAGCACGAAACAGCAAAACAGCAAAATGGAATATAAGCGATTTCTTTCCCTGGAAAAGAAATTGCTTGGCCGCCTCCATTACGTTGACATTTTCCTCACTGTAGTGCAATCTCAGAGTTGATATATTTAAGTAGGGGGTGTGAGGGTGAAGCCCCCCACTTTATGTAATGTTTGAATTTTTTATTTATTTTTTTTGTGGAATAGCAATTTTTTTCCCTGGGAAAAAAAATCGTTGTTCCAAGTATTTGGGATTGTAAGCTTTTACTTACATGGGGCTGATAAACCAATATTCACTTTTTTAAGTGTTCGCTGATTTAATATAGACCCCTCCATACACAGACATACACACACACACACACACACACACACACACACACACACACACACACACACACACACACACACACACACACACACACACAAACACACACACATACACACAAATACACACCTACCACTTCATCTCCACTGAGCTTCACTAACTTTAGCTGTTAGTGCTACACAGTCTATCCCATTGAAAATAATGGGAAAATGCAGCATTTTGGCTCTGTTAATTATCATGACTGACAATGAAACTTTACTCAAAAGAGCCATTTCCACAGGCATTTCTAGGGATCAGAGTACTAAAAGAGCAAGCATGTTTACAGTCGAATACAGATCAAGCAGGCTTATTACCATTGTGAGTAAACAAACTCTTCCTTAAATGTGAAGTACTTACCACAACATACCATTAGATGCTAGCAGAAAACAAAACAAAACAAACAAAAAAAAAATAGCATTTAGCAAGTCTTGAAATGCTAGCTTAAGAGACTACCTCTTAGCAAGTCCAATAGTTCCTGGACAATAGACACACAGATGAATGTCTGGAAGCCAGCTGCCATAAAATGAGAGCCATTATATCACTGACTATTTCCTTCAGTTACAAGATGTCTTAGACTACTGCCTTTCCCACCCGGTTAACAAACTGCAAATAGATAAATAAATAAACTGCATGATAGGCAGGAGAGTAATAATATTTAACATGCCAGCACCATGGCATTGCCAGCAATAAATGGACTGAAGTAAGTTCTTTTTTATTTCTTTTTCTTGCAAGGGAGCATGCTGCATGAGTGACTTGAGTGAGGAGAAGTGTAGGACTGATTTCATGTCGGTCAACAGATCACAGAGTGTCTAAGAAGAAAAAGAGTGGTAACGCATAAAGGTTTTAACCGCTAATATGTACACCTGCCTTTTTGAACTGTAAACCATGAACAGACTGAAGTATTACGCCACTCAGGCTGAGGGGGAGACAGGCCAATTCACCTGCTTATTGGTGCTTATTTTGTATACCTGAGAAGAAGTAGAAACCCCTACACACTAAAGTGGAAGTCCAGGAAGCCAAGCCAAGCAGCAGAGCACAACAGTGTGAACCATCAGATCCAGATTGTAATCGGATTTTAAAAGAAAATAACAGCAGTGCACAGTAGGTTTTTATAAAATACATATTTTTTATACATATCTTTTTTACTTCTACCCATTTTTTGGCCCTAGTCTTCATGGGGCAGTAGGCGACTGCCTATTTCACCTACTGCGGGGTCCGGCTCTGAACCCTACCATGCCGTCACCACAAGAAAACCTGCAGAGTTCATTTTCTTTGATCTATCTAATGATTTTGACCTCATCAACTGTTTCATAGTTTCATTCTGTTTAAGGAACTCTCCATTATGGCCTTATCTCCACCTAATTAAACTTTTTTTCAGGTTATATATATGGTAGATATTTCAAAATATTCCTAACACCCAGTATACTCTTTTCCCTGATTTGCTAGATATTCCTCAGGGCTCTGTCTCAGTACTACTACTTTGTGCCATTTATATCAACTCCTACATTATGTGTGTGTGTGTGTGTGTGTGTGTGTATGCTGGTATTTGAGAATCCAGTAGATCTCTAGACTCCTCCTGCAGCTGCCTTGAGTCTATGTTAGCACAACTAAGTTATGAACATGAGCTTAAATAACACAGAGTTAGTCTTCAGATAAAACAGTGCAAAAGCCTTTGATACTTTGAACTGGCTCAGCATGTGCAATGATATCTGTTACCTCAGTGAGCCTGATCACGGCCTACAGAATCTGGTGCAGGCCACAAAATTTCTTGAGATCTGATTTGATCAATCTTTTACGTACTCCACTCAACCTAACTCCCAACCTCTTACTTTCAGAGTCAAGGACAAGTCCAAAAATTAATTAGGGGCAATTAGGAACACTTTTTAAAATATTAGCACTGTTAATTTAAAAAGCTGACAATATAAACAAACATTTTTCTGAATTAAACAGAGTTGATAATTCTATTTACTGTCATTATTTTGTTAAGTTTAATCCATCACCTTTTCTCCTAAAGTTGCCAATTTTAGGAGAGATTAGTAAGGATAGAGGAAAGTTTTGAGCCAGCATCAATGAATGTTTACCATTGTCATAAGTAAAACAGGCATGAGAGCTACCTATTCTCCTTATATTTACTTCAATTGTTGCCACACATGTATATAGACTCCCTCTCTTGTACTATTGCAAGGTCATTCTCTGCCTTATTACTGTGTTACAGGATTCCAGATCTCTTAGATATTCCACCTTTGCTCTCCTATTTATGATATTTTACTTCATGTAGCAATTAGGTCCTACTGTTTGGACATTCCTTCCAGTCATCAAACACCAGCTTCCTACATTTTTCTCATTCTCCAAGCAATTGACAATGTTCCTAAGTACCAATGTGAATGTAATTATAACGGCATTGTAACCTAAAATTGTAAAACGTGCTCTTCTGTTTCTAGGTGACTGTATTGGTAGTGTACTTGTATCCTATATGCCACAGATAGCTGTTGGCAGTACATTGAAGACACCTTTCTGGAGCATATCTGTGAGCAATATTAGAACCATGCCTGTATATATTTGGGTCAGGTTTGGCAGTTACTGCTCTGTGTATGCACAGCACATTATATTATATTGTTCTGATTTTTATCATGTTGTCTTATATTATCGATGTATATTATCTACTTTTATTTTTAATGTAGAACAATAAATAAATAAATAAATAAAACATTTGCTGGATATATGGTAGAAGAAATGGAAAAAGATGTAGAAATATATTCCACAGATTTCTTTAATTAAGCTAAGCAGCCTGCTAGATTGTCAGTCAATATAGAGATAGCCAAAAGCTGTTAACCAGATTGGGATTACTGATAGTAGGACCAACTAATCTGTAGTCCCACCAGGGGCTCAAATATTCTAGACCTGGTAATCACCAACATGGGAGATCGATGCTCCACACCAGTAATCACTCCCTAGTTGGTCACGTCTGACCATAAGCTAATCACCCTTGATGTCCACATCCCACCCCTATCCCCCAGTAGGGAAACCTCCATAAAATAAAATTTCTCCAAAGCCAGCTTCATGCTACTCAAGTCAGAAGTGACAAACTTCATGACACCCATGCAGACAGGAACTGAAAGTTCGACTGCTGAATCCTACACTAAGGCACTGTATGAGCACATCCATTTGTGCATGAATCATGCCATTCCAAACAAAACCAAGATGGTCTCCATCAAAAAAGGAACCCAATCTAGTGGTACCCTGCCATAAACAAACTATACAACAGAAGGAAGAAACTGTTGCAGAAAAGAGGAAAATCCCAGGATGCAAAAAATTCCCTTACCAGCCTCAGTAAGAATCATGATGGTGGCTCCAAAAATATGTTATGATTTTACCATTTAATCAAGATGCCTCACATGTAAAGGGGAGCATGAAGAAAATGTGGGAAGCCTTATTAGACAATGACCTGAAAAGCAAATTAGGGTCAGAGTCTAAGATTGTTTTCAGTAGAGGCAAAAATATTAAAGAAATTTTGGAGAGGGACATGGATACTAAAAAGAACAATTATGCCTCTAGGATGCACACATGCGGCTTCTGTTCAAGCTGCAGCTTGATTAATGGCAGACCCTATGTCCAGATTGACTCATATGGTAGGAACTTACAGTGTCCAGGGCGCTGTAATTGTAACACTAAAAATGTTGTTTAAATTCAGTGGTGACTGGTGACTTCAAATCAAAGGGGGGAGGGGGGCTACAGGAGACAGCTGAATGGGTGAGGTCAATGGGAAGGGGTGTGGCCAACTAGAAAGGGGAAGAGCTATGCTCAAAACCACAAAAACTATAACTTCAATTAAATATGCTGCCCTGGGTGCCAAACCATCATTATGAGAGTCCAATCAAGACAAAATGAAGTGTGGAAGAAAAAAAAATATTTCAGTGCATTGGCTGCATGACAGCTTACTTAATATCTATAAGGAAACAAAAAGGTTGTGAGGCATGAAAAAATACATTACTTTTTAAATACACTACTGGAATGCCAATCAAAATCAAGTATAAGAAAAACAAGCAGCACTCAACTCAAACCACTTCTCCTTGCACTGCAGTTCTAATTATAATTTATATTCAGCTTTATTAAAGTACCAAGTAACATGCTAAAAGTAGCAATCTCTGTGATACCCTCACTTGTAAAACTGTTTCTTATCCAAAAAAGAGCTGCTGCCTGACAACTATCTACTTGTTTCATGTGGAAAACATGATCAAAATAAAAAATAAAAAGCAAACAAGAAACAAGCTCAAGGTACATTGTTTAAAGGATTACTCCACAGGTTATAGGCCACACACAATAGATTGGCATTCTGTTTAGTTTACAGGTAAAGCCTGCAATGATGACTGCAAGTCTCCAAGAAATGTAATGAGCTTCTTAAAATAATGTAATCCTGTCCTCTATTACAAATACTGTCATATGCATTTTGATACCCAAGGCTTATACATCATCTAGTTATGTAGGTATTCTCTGCATGGCAACAACAGAAAGGCTTTCAATGTTGGCAATTCTATAACAGTCTGCTTATTAAAGCTTACTTGCATCTTACAATCTCAGACAAGCTTACCTGATGGTCATTTAAGCATTGCAACTTAAACACGGAGCAACAGGCACTTTTGAATAATAATAAGCATAAATCAACACTATAAAAATATGACAGAAACCAGAACATTCTGCAAAATCAAGGACAGATGAGAATCCACTGTAGTACTTGTGTCTACCTTAGATGGGGGGATACTCTGCACATTTACACTGCATAACTGCTCCTTGCCTTACTTGGACACATCCAGAGTCACTACATGGGGGAGTGGGGTGCAACAAGTATGCCACAATTTGAAATTACTCTGGCTGACTTTGATGGCCCTGACACATTTGTTATACCTCTCAACCTTAGAGCAAGAAATCTGGACAAAGCCATACATAGAAGTGGGACAAGGGCCCAAAAATAAGGACAATTTTTAAATATTGCTCTTATAAACTTAGAAAGATAATAGAATAGTAGGTCTTGCATTAGTATGAATTTTCTGAAAGGTATGAATTCTGAAACTCAAATGTCTGTTATTATTTTCTAGCTTCAGTCTTTAATGATTTGCCACTAATTTAATTTGCCAAAAAAACACAAGTTTATGAAAAACGGACCAAAAATGTGATGTAAAAATATAAAATAGCCACACAATACAGCTGGGAACCTGTCAGAGAAGGGACACTTTTTTAATATTAGTACTGCTAACTTGAGCAGCTGACAAAATAAAAGACTCTACATGCATTTCTGAAATAAAAGTAATATATAACTCTGATTATTACAGTTATTTATTAATTGTAAACCCTCGACGTTTTCTTCCAAAATTGCCATTTTTGCAAAGGGATTATTAGGGGAAGAGCAACATTTTGAGCCAAAATCGGGGACAGTTGAGAGGTTTGGATATGCCTAATTCTATAAAGCAATTTATTTGCACGTACCTCTCAACCTGTTAAGGCAGGAAATCTGGACAAGGCCAAATATATCAGGGTACATATAAACAGTACTAAAAATTGCTCTTGTATAAACTGAGACAGTTGATAGAATATCAGGTCTTGCTTTAGCATGCATTTTTCTGAAGGTTATGAAGTCTGAAACTCAGTTTCTATCATTATTTAGTGACTTCATTCCTAAATGATTTGCCAGAAAACCACAAATTTTATGAGGAAGAAACCAAAAATAAGAAGCAAAAATCTATTCATTCTGCAAAAATCTGGACAGTTCAGAGGTATAGTTCAGTCAAGGCTGGTTTACCATCCTTCCCCCTTCATAAAATCATTGTCGAATGGAGCCTCGCCCCTGCAGAAATTCCAATGAACCATTACTTGGCTATTTCTTCCCATTTACCATAAACCCTAATGTGCACACTGCTTTACTTCTGCAATCATTTGGAGATCATTTGAAAGTTTTATTTTGCATTTTACAGCACAAACACTAATAGATATCTGCCAAACAAAGCAATGCAGTCTCACAATGAAAACAGACTTAGCATTAAAACTTCTCTGCCCTTAAAACTCACATTCATTGAAACAGCATTGAAACCCACATTCAAAGAAAATACATTTTGCCAGTGGCAGATAAAGATTAACTTTGGGCTGTTTTCATATCACAGGCCCCTTGCACATGAAGCATACACATGCTCTTTGATACACCTTCCTGATTGTATTAAATTATATTCCTTGCACAATACAGTACAGTTTTAGAGGGCATTTTAAATTTATTGTTTTGAACATTTTTCCAGTAAACGATGAAACAAAATACATGCACCAATAATCAGAAAAATAATGAAGCAAGCCAGCGAAGTTAATGCTCAGCAAAGCAGCAGGCGAAGAGAATATAAAATAAATAGAGGCTGCTGAGCAAAGCAATGGTGGGGTATTTGCCAACAAAAGTACTCCAAAGTCCAAGAAATGCAGTGAATAAATGACGAACCAAATGCACACACAATAAATTTTATTTGTAATATGAGGTTAGCGCTTTCGCAATAGCTTCATCAGACCTAGCATAATACCAGCCCTCTAAATCAAACGTTTAAATACATGTAAGGGCGCCAAAAGGAATCAAACTCATTAAAGCTATAGTGCATATTTAAAATGCATAAACCAACACAATAATGCATACAAATAACAAATGTCGATGAATAAAAATACATACAGTAAAAATTGAAATTGTTTAGAACAACACATTTAAAACTTAGTAGAATAAAAAATATTTAAAAACAATCATAACCTAGACAGTTCATATAAAAACTATCATATAATCACTAAGGACATCTGTATTTGTAAAAGCGAGACTCATAGTCATTTCTTATTCCTCAGTCTCCTAGATTTTAGTAGGGGGCGTAAAGGGACCTTCCCATTAAGACCAGGTTGCATGTCAGCCCTGAACTTAATGATCCAGTGTATCTCCCTGGATTCTGTGTAGTTCTTGATATCTCCCCTCCTACAAGACCTCGAAACCTGCTCCAAAATCCTAAACTGGAACTGATGTATGATACCCTCCTCCTTTGTGTGTTTTGCCAAAGCGTTGTGTGTATTACACTGGATCATTAAGTTCAGGGCTGACATGCAACCTGGTCTTAATGGGAAGGTCCCTTTACGCCCCCTACTAAAATCTAGGAGACTGAGGAATAAGAAATGACTATGAGTCTCGCTTTTACAAATACAGATGTCCTTAGTGATTATATGATAGTTTTTATATGAACTGTCTAGGTTATGATTGTTTTTAAATATTTTTTATTCTACTAAGTTTTAAATGTGTTGTTCTAAACAATTTCAATTTTTACTGTATGTATTTTTATTCATCGACATTTGTTATTTGTATGCATTATTGTGTTGGTTTATGCATTTTAAATATGCACTATAGCTTTAATGAGTTTGATTCCTTTTGGCGCCCTTACATGTATTTAAACGTTTGATTTAGAGGGCTGGTATTATGCTAGGTCTGATGAAGCTATTGCGAAAGCGCTAACCTCATATTACAAATAAAATTTATTGTGTGTGCATTTGGATCGTCATTTATTCACTGCATTTCTTGGACTTTGGAGTACTTTTGTTGGCAAATACCCCACCATTGCTTTGCTCAGCAGCCTCTATTTATTTTACATGCACCAATAATGACAAACCTGCCCAATTCAGAACATTTCCATCATAAAAGTCTACTCAGACTTCTACAATTCACCAGTATCAGTAAATGTTCACCAGTATCAGTAAATATACACAGTCTCTGCAGAAGTAAATGTCATCTAAATAATTCCACATTAAAGATATCTGTAACTAATGAAGAGATTGCTGCTAGCAAATAACTCTATATCTCATTGTTTCATCTACAAATAAACTGCCTATTGTTCTAGAGGAATACATTGCCTATATTACATTAAATTGGATGTATATTACATTGGATGGGAGATAGGAAATTCACCCCAGGGATCATGTCAGTCGCTCTGCTAGGCAGGGGTCCAGGGAAGTAAATTTTGTGGGAAGAAATATCCAGGGAATTGTTATGGCTAGGCTTGTATAGGCCCTAGGGCTGATAGCCTAGTACCAACCTATGAACCTATGAAAAAATGATAACCTAGTAATATTGCTATAGGGAATGGATGGCAAACTGATAACAGATTCATAGTTACTAGGTATCTCCACCAAAGAGGACATTCTCAGGACTGCAGCATCCACCCTCTTTAAAAGTACAACAAAGTACAGTATCAGTAATGCATCTACATACTGTAGGAGTAGAACCCACAGCCTTCTGCATCAAAAGCAAGTACGCTACCTATTGTGCTATTAACAATGCAGGCCACTTCATCATAAGCAGCACTAAACATCTCTTCCCCTGAAGCTGTCAGCTCCTTGTAAAATCCACTCAACACTCAACTGTATCTCTCAACTTTGCAGCGCAAGAAATCTGGAAAAAGACAAAATTTATTGGGGAGGGGGTGCAAAAGCCCAAACACCAGGGACACATTTTAAACATTGGCTGTATTATCGTGGAAAGTTGCTAGAATAAAATGTTGTATTACCACCATGCATTTCACTGCCAAGTCTTGAACCCAGGACCCTGTGCACTCCAGACAGAGAAACACCACTATACCAAATCAACTGCTTCTTGAAACTAATACAGGAAGACTGAAATTTAAATGGCTATCATTTAGTGAATTTAGTTCTCACCATAGCTCTCAACCTCTTAGCACAAAACACCTGGACAAAGCCAGTAATAGGGGAATACAGTCCCCAAACATATTCAGAGAATTCAGTAATCATCACAGCTCTCAACCTTTTAGCAAAAGAAACCCAGATAAAGCTAATAATGGGGGAATACAGCCACAAAAATTGGGAGAAATTTCAAATATTGATCTTATAAACTTAAAAAAATTGCTATAATAAAAGGTTTTGTATTACTATGTAGTTTCTGAAGAATATGAAGTCTGAAATTCAAATGCTTGTCACTTTAGTGAATTAACTCCAGAAAACCACAGATTTTATGAGGAACAGAATAAAATATGAGACAAAAATTTTAATAACTTTCACAAGTGATGGTGGGTAGGGAATTCAGGCTTTTGCTACCTGCACCCAAGGTACAGGTTTTGAGCCTGAGTTATTCCCACTACTGTCTCTCTAGCCACCAGGTATATTTATCTGGAGCATTACACACACACACACGCACACAGACAGACACACACACACACACACACACACACACACACACACACACACACACACACACACACATGTACACACACGCACACACACACACACACACACACACACACACACACACACACACACACACACACACACACACACACACACACACACACAAACACCTTGCTTAAGAAGACAGCTAAAGCTCCTTAAAATGAACACCTTGCTTAAGAATACAGCTAAAGCTCCTTTAAATACATACCTCACCTCAAGAAGAAGAAAGAAAGCTCCATTAATACATCTGGACTGTTTAAAACAAGCTTACATTTGGACTAATACATTACATTCAGAATGACAAGCTCTGGAAACATTTGGGCTGTAAGCATACACAAGCTTCTTAAATTCTGTAAGCAAGAAAAGTTTAATACATTACATTCTGACTGTTTAAAAACAGCTCCAGATCATTCTGTAAGCACAAGTTCAGTCCTGTAAGCACACACACCTCAAGAAGAAAGAAAGCTCCATTCCATAAAAGACACATGGACTGATTAAAGAAAGTTCTGTTCCATAAATACATAAAAAAAAAAAAAAAGACTCACACACTCTGCTTAAGCTCTGGACTGTTTAAAAAACATTCCGGACCATTCTGCAAGCTTAAGTAACAAAAAAAACTTCTGTTCTCTTGCAGAAACACACTCCGGTCCTACTGAAAGCTTACCTGAGAGATCTGTCCGGGCTCTGTCTCCTGCCTTGTGTTACAAAATCCCTGCGATGAATGCAGTTCCTGTGAAAGCAGGCTGGATTATCCAGCCTGCAGACGTTGCAGTCCAGTCCCCTTATAGTCTATGCGGTTAGTAACCCTATTTCTCTTTTGCAAAAAAGATTTGGTTTTGTTTCGAGTTTTAAGTCTGATATTGCTAGACTGTTGATTAACTTGAGGCTTTATACTAGGCAACTTAACTTGAGTTTGCTTTTTCTAAATAAGAATCAAGAATGTAGAACAGAACCATTTGCATTGAAAAGAAAAAGTACATTCTTGCCCCCCTGTAACCCCTTGGTGAATTTGTTTGAAACATGTGGAAAATGGTTTTAGACAAATTGTAAAGGCAAGTCATTCTAGTTGTGACAGCTTATCTAAAGAAGAAATGTTGGCACTCAGAGAGCTATCTGACAACAAAGCATACCGAGTGATGAAGCTAGATAAGGGCGGTGGAGTGGTCAGCATGAGGCAGATTGATTATGTGTGCAGAATGTGCTCTTTACTTAATGAGGAAGACACTTATGAGAGACATCTTTTTTATTTGATGCTGTAAGTCAGGACACTTTAATAGTGGAGGAGTATGATTTTTTAAAGTAGATACACCAAGAATTCCAATAATTTTCAAAATACCCAAAATTCACAAAAATATCAGTGAACCTCCTTTTAGACCAATTGTTGCCACCCAAAAGTGGCCAACAATTTTGTTTATATCTTAAGAGATTCTTGGCATTGCTTAGAGCAATTAAAAACAGCCAAGCTTGATAAGGATGACTTGCTTGTGGCAAGTGACGTGGTTAACTTATTTACTCTGATCCCCCATGACATAGGCTTAGAATACTTTTCAGAACGTTTATCACAAAGTGGACACTGGAACCAAACCAGAGTAAATCTACTGGTTGACCTGTTAGAAGTGGTGCTAAAAATATTTTTTTTGGTATTCGAAGGTGAATTTTTCTGGCAAAAATCAGGTGTGGCTATGGGGGTGAAATGTGCCCCAGTTTTTGCCAACCTGTTCTTGGCTGACATGGGAAAAGAAGTATGTATTCTCTTCTCCCTTTATATCCAGGATACATGTGTATTATAGATTTGAGGTTGACATATTTATAGTTTGGTGAGGAACAACTTCTGAAGTGGCAGAATGTTTGAATTACATTAACACCACTACCCAATACCTAAAGTTCACCTACAGGATAAACCAGAATGAAATTGATTACTTAGATATTCTTCTCACAAAAGATAATTGCACAGGAGAATTATCATCTAACATATTTAGGAAACACACTACGCTAATATATTATTGCATTTTGACAGTTGTCACCCTGAACACCAGTGTAGGAGCTTAGTCAAGGGACAGATGGTCAGGCTGTCCAGGTTGATCAGTGATGACAAGAAATTTTCTGAAGAATTGTTCAAGTTGATTGGGATGTTCAAGGAAAGGGGGTACCCTATTAAGCTTTTACTGTCAACTAAGAAAGAAGAAACCAAGAGCCGTGCATCTAGGTTCCGTTTTTACTGTCAACTAAGAAAGGGGTAACCAAGAACCGTGTAACTAGGTTCCGCTTTTACTGTCAACTAAGAAAGAGGTAACCAAGAACCGTGCAACTAGGTTCCTACCCATCCAAAGAGGGAGTCACAGTAATATTAACATAAATCATAATGGTGGCTCCAAAAATGATGTTATGATTTTACCATTTAATCAAGATGCCTCACATTTAAAGGGAAGCATGAAGAAAATATGGGGAGCCTTATTAGACAATGACCTGAAAAGCAAATTAAGGTCAGAGTCTAAGATTGTTTTCAGTAGAGGCAAAAATATTAAAGAAATTTTGGAGAGGGACATGGATACTAAAAAAACAATTATGGCTCTAGGATGCACAAATGTGGCTTCTGTTCAAGCTGCAGATTTATTAATGGTGGACCCTACGTTCAGATTGACTCTTATGGTAGGAACTTACAGTGTCCAGGGCGCTATAATTGTAACACTAAAAATGTTATTTATATTGCTACCTGCATTCCATGCCCTGCATTTTATATAGGCAAGACCTCCAGGAAACTACATGACAGGATTATAGAACACAACAGGGATATTAGAAATGCAAAGTATACCAGCGCCCTTTACACACACAGCTCAGAGTGTACAAATTTCAAAAAGTTCCTATTTTTTGTTATTGACAGACTTTTGGTCAGTACAAGAGGAGGCAACATTGACCTTGATCTGCAGATCAAGGAAACTGAATGGCAATTAAGACTCAATGCCAGGGTGAAACCTGGAATTAATGACACAATTTCCATCTCAAGCACCTAGAAAAAAAAAAGCAAAACAGGTTTAAACACAGGCTCCTTCAAGCCTCAGTGAATGCTAGCAGTTTTTAGGAAAGAAACTTTTTTTTTAAATATATTTTTAAACAATTTTTAACAATATATATAAATGTTTTTATTACTTCATATTTTATTCTGTTATTGCAATAATTCCAATAACATGGATGTCATTCATAAACTAGTACATTATTCATGAATACATGATGTTACAGGAAATTATGTCAGTCTGTTCTTCCTATTAATGTGACTGTTGTGAATTTTTATTTGACTCTGATGATGCTTGGATTGTAAAAGGTGAAAGCGTTAAGTCTCTGGTGATTTTATCCTATTAAAGTGATTGCTTCTTGTGCAAGAACACATTGGTTTACCTGTATATGTTTTACTGTATTTACCACACTGCTTCTGCATTTGTGGCTGCTGTCCATTTTGCATTCCATAGTTATGTCAAGAATCTAAATGGCAATGCTCAGATCTGCTCTGAGCTACAACAGAATGGCATCAAATATACTGATTGCAAGGATATTGCCAATATCCTGGCAGATCGATTCAGTACCAACTTCACCTCCCTCTCACCCCCTAAAGGCCCCATCTCAATATCAAAAGATTGCTTAATTCTGGTAATCATGGCCACATAGGTAAAAAAATGCACTCTCCAAAGCTAAGGATACAGCATCCATGGGACCAGATGACATCCCGGGCTGTTTACTACATGAACTACAAAATTAACTGGCACCCCACCTAAGTGTCATGTTTAATCATAGCCTCACCTCAGGCTTTGTGCCCAATGAGTATCGCTCAGCTACAGTTATCCCACTTCACAAGGGGGGATCCACCTTGGATCCCAGGAACTATCGTCCCATCAGTCTGATGAGCCAGAGCTGCAAAGTCATGGAATGCATTAAAATTGGAACTTATAAACAAAGACATTGGCAACCTTCAAACATGGGACCCCACCCAGTTTGGCTTCGTAAAGGGCCGATCTTGTCTCCTCAACCTGATTGACTTCTTTGAATCAGTCTCCAGAGCTGTGGACGAGGGTAAGGCAGTCCACACAGCCTATCTGGACCTTGCCAAGGCCTTCAACACCATCCCTCACTCTGGAATTATAGATAAACTTACTAAGCTGGGCATTAATCCCTACATCACTCGATGGGTTGTCAACTGGCTTACTGACAGAACCCACAGTGTAAAAGAAACCAACTCAAAATCCAGCTCCAGACAAATGACAAGTGGAGTACCTCAGGGTTCAGTCCTGGGACCGCTCTTGTTTGGCATCTACTTTTGTGAAGTACAGGCCAGCACTAAGGGACTCTGGCTAACAAAGTTCGCAGATGACTGCAAACTGGGAGCCATTACTGAATCCCCAAATGATGTGGCTATTCTACAAAAGGGCCTTACAGAAACAGATGCTTGGTGCCAGAGCCAGGGGCTCAAGCTCAGTGCCAAGAAATGTATAGTTATCCCCATTGGGAAGAAACAAGTACCCTTGAATTACCACATAAGTGGCAGTTCACTAAACACTGAAAGTGTGATAAGGGACTTAGGGACACAGGTGGACAGTGGTCTCACTTTCGATAACCACATAGCCAAAACAGTCAGGAAATCCTTCTATGTGGCACACCTCATCACTAAGGGCTTTTCATCCAGAAAAAAGGAGATCATTGTCCCACTGTACTCATCCCTCATTAGACCCATTATAGAGTACAATGCCTCGTTTGGTATGTATCTCACAAGACACCTGCAACAACTGGAAAGACCACAGAAATATCTTACTAAAAGAATCACAGGCCTAAAGCAGATGCCCTATGCTGACCATCTAAACAAATTCCATCTATACTCTGCCGCATATCTCCTACTCAGAGGCGATTTCTGCTTAACATACAAGGCCATGTCAAACCCAGTGCTGTTGGGCATGCTATACTTAAAGAAATCCCAATTCCCCAGAGCCACATGCTCCAGGGATCTAAACCTGGTCATCACAATGAACAAAACATGCTGGAGGGATAGGTTCCTGTCCCAGAGACTCCCCATACTCTGGAATAGACTGCCCATACATGTCAAGCTGAGCGCCTCTTTGGACCTCTTCAAAAGACTGGATGGGAGATAGGAAATTCACCCCAGGGATCATGTCAGTCACCCTGATAGACATGGGACCAGGGAAGTAAATATTCTGGGAAGAAATAGCTGGGGAAATGTTATGGCTAGGCTTGTATAGGCCCTAGGGCGATAGCTAAGTACCAACCTATGAACCTATATCTGATCATCCTATGCTAAGGATGCAGTATGGGAGCTAAATGAGGTACAAGACAAAATATGGAGGAGGAATCCAGAGTAGATGAGAGATCCAGACAAGATTAAAAATTTGAAAGTGATGTTGAAGCAGTTATTGGTAGACAAAATGGAGGAAGAAGGAGATGGCAGAACTATGGCATGGTATTAAATGGACAATGGGATGTCAAATTGTGGTGTATTTGGGGATATAAGTCAGAGAGGAATAATAAAAAAGGAAAACTGGAAAATTGTTGAGGAAATTGCAGATTAAAGGAGCGAAGAAAGAACATGTGGAACATGTCAAAGGGAAAAGAAAATCAGTAAACGGGAATTTGAAAAAAGTACTTACACTGAGGATGAAAAGGCAGAGAATTTAGATATGGCTAAAAGAGAAGATAGATTTTTTTAGATTTCATTGTAACAGTATATGCTAAAGTGGAGCAAAAAATTATATGTTTTTGGAGTGGTAGGGCGATACACTATCTAAAATGTATAGGAAATAACTGTAAAGAATGTAGAATGAGGGAATTAAAAGTTGCTAATCAAAATACGAAATGAGGTAAAGGAGGTCTGGATGGCTTTCTGTCTGACTCATATAAAGAGGTAGAATTTGTAATACACAATACATTTATTGACATGTGTAATGAGATTGTGTGAAGCCAAGGAGACCCAATTACATTTTAGGCCTTTATCCCACTGAAATGCTGATGCAAATATATTTTGATAGGGTCGTTATGAGAAACATGTCCCTACGCCAAATGAGAAGTATCTCCTCACAGAGCTGTTAATAACTAAATTCTACCTGTTTGTTGATGTCCCACATTACTGCAGTATTGTTTACATTGATTCCATGCTGACCAGCTTAGTAATTGTCCTGAAATGCTGCCATGACTGCATGTCTTTCAGGTCAATGTGAAGACACCTTTAATGTTGAGTCCATTTGTCCTGAAATGAGATGGCGTTGCAATATAATGTCATTCTTTCTTTGTAGACAACTGCCTTTAAGGTTACCAGTCTGAGGGTTTTTTGATAAGGACAATGTGCATAGGTCTCACAAAATTTAGAATTTCTCATATGGTGTTGTCCTTTAAGGAACCATGAAGAAGTTAAAATGCTGCCCTTTTTCAGATGGGAGGATGTCATGTGCTACCTTTTTGTGTACAGGCTGATCTATTATTAATGGTATGTGAAACTTGATAACCTGCTTGTGAAATGGAATGTGAATGAGACTCTGTAGAAATTCTGTTGGAACACTTTAAGCTACTGTTGGTCAAAGCCACTTTTCCAAAATCACTGTCTGCTATGCTGATATATGATATGTGATACTAACTCCCAGATGTTTGGGGTCAGCTGTAGTTCAGACAAGTAGTGCGTAGTTACTTTGCCTGTTACTTCCCTTTCTTTCCTCAATCTGTAACTGATGGGGATTATTTCTATACTTCTGCCTTCACAATGATGTTACTGGGAAGGCAATTGTTCATGATAAATGGCCTGCTGTCAGTAGAAAATAAATATATGTTTTCATGTGGTAACATGTTATGTTTGATACAAATGATTCTCATTTTGATCTTGCTTCCCAGATTTGCAATAATATCATTTTCTTGCTTAATGCTAGTAGCAATTGGCAGCAGAGAAACTATGACTCAAATTACTAAAGTATAACATGTTAACATTATCCTCTGAATATTGACATATTTATTAGAATTTGCAAATATAGTCAGCATAAGCAAAAGTTCAACTCTTTGCATTTTCTGCCTACTTTATAATGAGAGATCTCTGTTAACATATGAAATTTTACTATGTTACATAAAAATCATACATGCTAACTCATGAAACATATTTTGCACTTGTCTCATAAAACTTTAAAAGTTATAGAAATAACATCAGTTGAACAACACCAGTTACATTACATATTGTATCCTTTTCTATATTAATGGATAAAGACTGACAGTATAAGAAAGGAAATAATGAATACAGTACTTAGCACAAATTATTTGCAGTATAAAACATTGCTATGTGATGTCTATCATGTGAATATTACTTTGCTATGACCATATTTCCAACAGGTGTCACTGTAACCTTAATCAAAAAGCTATATATATAATTTAAACTCTAAATACCTTTAATCTACAAAAAAGTGCCCACCTTTAGATAATTATATATTTGGACATGATCTTTTTACCTTTTTTTTCCGCTGGCTATCCTTTCAAGATGAACATTTGGTTTTCACACTTTACCATATGTTATTCTCTAAAAACATAATTGTTGTCCCAAATCCATTTCCCTTGTGATAGATGAAACCACACACTAGACAGGCTGTACTTGAGATGTACCAGGCTAAGAAAAACATAACCCTTTTAGTAAGCAGGTCACAGCTTTTCTAAATGTCTGTAAAATGTATTAAATCTAGGATCACATAAACTTGCATAAATAATACGCAGAACTTCTTATATTTGAATTGAATGTTCAACCATTCAAATCAACATCACAAAGTTAAATATAATTGTGCTAAAATGGCAAAGGTATGTACTTAGAGCTCCAAAACTACTAGAATATCAACATGAAAATGTACCAGCACATTTTATTTTCTGTGTATATACTGGCAGTTTCTGCTATACCCATCCTCATGGCAAACAATAGACAATCTCACATTCCAGCTGGCTGTTTGTCTTGAATATATTTTTTCCATTTCTCCATTGGCTTGTGGCTCTCTGATATCACATTCTTCATGTTGCAACATTATTTTTGCTTGGAGAATGTAATTTTGTTCAACTGGATATTGCAACAGTCTCATAGTTATTTGTGTCACTATAAGTATAGTGTTTATAATGAATAACAACATAGACCTCTAAATCTGGGTACATCTTTTTCTTCACTTTACTATTTGCAACATAACAACAGCCAACATTATGTAAGATGATAGTTTTCCCTACCTGTTAATGGCCTTACGTTTCACTGTCATCTCTAAAAACAGTCCATCTATTCCCCTGTGTGAAACTCAGCAGAGAATGAAACTGTGCCCACTCTGAAATTAGTGTGTTACAAACTTCTGATTGCTCATCTAAATTGTTTTATGTAATATAGCCTTCTATACATTTTCCACCTTACATTTCAAAATAGGATATGGCCCAGATGCTGATCTGCCTGTTTCCCCATCCTCTACCTACATTTTGGACAGTTTATAAATGATGTATATTATTACAGGCATCTCTTGTATCATTATTGGCATTGTTTTTATCTTCTTTGCTCAGTTTCCCTGTAGTTCATAATTTCTCTTTTGGGCATTTACTTCCTTCCTATAAACACAAATGCTCTTTCTGTCTACATGCTTTTCTTCCAACTTGCTGATCATGTTTGCCTCTCCTTCAAGGCCAAGTCTCCATTTTCCAATTTTAAATCCTTTACATTATCCTCCATCATTCATGTTCCCAGGATTCTCTTAAAGTTGCCTCTTCAGTGTTGTCACATTGCTTTCCTGTTAACTTCATCTCCAGTATTCCACCATTATCACGTTTCACTGTATTGCATCTTTTAGTCCATCCTTCTAAGTTTATTCTTACTTCTTCCTTAGCACTTAAGTTGTCTTCCAGCATCTGTGATTACAGACCTTGTTAGCTTTGCCTCCACCTATGTTAAATTGAATCAATATAAAATTATTAAAATTGTGTAATTTACCCTAATTCAAACAAAGAGTAACTCGTACATAGAGACAAATATGGAAAAAAATGCATGTTTACCAGGTTTGGTGAGTGAAGCCTGACATACCCCTTTTGTAGTAAGACAGCACAGTGGGGAAAATTGAAAAGCCACACTAACAGTACTAGCTGCCTTAGAGAAACAGTTACACTGCTATGGTCTTAAGAAATTATTTGGCTTTTGACCAATTACAATTAAGAAAAGAAAAAAAAAAGATAAATGTGAAATTTGCTTGCTAAAACTACTGCTGAGTGACCGAATATAGTGTAGCTTTCAATGTTGTTCTCTCCTTAAGCCCAGTCCTGTGGCACAGTTGAATAAATCCTGACTACCCTAGATGACTGGGATTGAAATAGCAGAACAGCCAATGGAAAAGTGGGAGGGGCTGGAAGATTAGGACTGAGCAACTGATGCTAGTTGGCCCATCCATGGAATGTTGGTCAGTCAGTCACTGCCATGTAAGATGCTCATGTGGTACTATAACAAAAGGACTTGGTGATGCCAAGAAAACATGGTAGAACTCATTAGCATGTTGTTGGAAGCAGTTTTACTCATTTGGAGAGTACAGTATACACTGAAATAGCACAGGTAGACACATCAGTCTCCTAAAGTGAGGTTAAAGACCTAATATAAATGCCCTATTTTCAGACATGCTGACAAGATACAGAAAACATCATTGGCTGCTTGACTGATAGAGCTATTGTATCTGTTTTGGCAAACCTAGTACTAGTAAACAGATTTTTCTCGAGATTGAGGTGGGGAGGCCTGATAACTGTTTTGCATGTAGGTAAAAAGCATACAAAAATATTTCTTTGTCCCTTCTATCCCTACACTTATATCTTGCAATACACTAGCATCCAGTTTTCACTAACCCTTCTTCCCTTTCATCAAACCTTGTGAAAGTGTAGAATAAGAAACATATATATATATATATATATATATATATATATATATATATATATATATATACTACCTTCTCTTCATTCTAATTTTTAACCCTTTGCATATAAATTTGGGCTGTCTGTAGGCTTGCAGAATCACATTTCTTAAAAATGTATTTTCATTTTTATCCTCATGATATCTTCAGCAAGCAAACAACAATATGTATTTCCCACTTCCTTAACAGACTAGTCCTATCCGAGTTTAAACATTTAAACATTAAAGTCATCCCAACTGGTATTCTTCATCTTCCATTGACATATCCTCCCAGAACTAAAGATCATCCAGCTTTTCCCATAAATATTCCTTTCATTCCATTTTTTAAACAAAAAACATTGTTATTAAGGTTTACTATCATATTTTCGAATGGAACTCTGTCGACTGCACTTTTGTTGAACACGGAAAATCGAAAACCTTAATGTCGAACTCCAAAAGCCAACCTAGGAACGGGTTTTAACATAGGTCGAGATAGGTGTTCACTGCTATTGCCTAACTACAAATCTCTCCCCTATCTCGACCCATGTTAAAACCCGTTCCTAGGTTGGCTTTTGGAGTTTGACATTACCGTTTTCAATTTTTTGTTTTCGACAAAAGTGCAGTCAATGGAGTTCCATTCGAAAATATGATAGTAAACCATTATTAATATGTATGACACAGGCAATCACTCATTTATATAAATGAAAACAAACCATACTGACATAATTTTAGTTGCAAACTTTATACACCACTTATAATCTAACCAATCATTTTTAGTCAAACATTAAATAGCTCATTCAAATCCTGTCTTTTTTAAACTTCATTCCTTTTCTTTATGTACTGTTCCTACAACTCCCTTTTTTTTCTTTGTAATTTGCTCCTACCCTTTTCTAAAGATCCCAGTACCAGTTGTTTTATATTTGTTACTATATTCACTGCATCTAGAGCAATTTGTTTAGATTTTAATTTCCATTTTTTGGTAACTGATTTTTTGGAAGCCACCATAATTAGAGTCATCAATTCCAATTCTGATTCATATCTCAAAAAATTAATTTCCTTAGGTACACCAATTTGCTCACCCAGTATCACTGACAGAGTAGTCTGCAGGGAATCTTTAAAGTCTGCCAACTCATTACACTCCCAGAAAAAAAAATTGCAATTAATTCTATCTTTCCCATCACACCTCCAACATTTGCTGTCTACCTAAGAAACAATTCTTTGGAGTCTACTTGGGGTACAAAACTGCCTGTATAAACACTTCCAAACAAAGATCTGAAATCTTCTCGATTTTATTGCATATTTGGGATAAATACATACATCCCCCCATTGTTTCTTTGCTTTGTGAATTGCTTATGCAATCTCTCTTCCTAAACTTTTTTAATCTCCTTTGTTTGATTCTTATAGTTATCATGTGATGATCTCTATGCTCTACTAAGTATTCCTTTTTAACAGCAACTTCTGTTCTATTTTTATCCATTTATTCTTCCTACACACATTTATTTCTAATCTCATCCTGACATCTTCAGAAAGTATGTTCATTCCTCCTTTGAAAAATAGTCTTACAAGTTTGCATCCACCTACCCAGTTTACAGTTCACTATCGTCTTCTCAGCAACCATATTTTTTACATAGTTTGCCCCCTGCAAAAGCTAGACTTATACTGTTTCTCTCAAGATCTCTGTATATGATTTTAATGGGGTGGAACAACCACTTCCATCCTTTTCCTGGTCTTAACTGTGCTTAATATTCCTATCTCCTACCAAAGCTCTCATGCTCACTTAGGCAACATTTTTAAGGCCTATTCAAAGCCCTGTACTGAATGACTTGATTGCATGTGACCAGGAACTTCCCATTTGTTCTTAGGTTCATTCCTGTTTGTTCTACCTGCCATTCCCCTTTGTAACAAAGATCATACCACACTTTCTTCACCTGTTAGTGCTGTACCCCCTTGTCTGATTATTTGCAACAGTCCTCTCAAATGAATTCCCTACCTATCGTCCCCTTGTCTACCTCCTTTCTTATCATATATATTATAGTCCATGGATTATACTTTAGCCTCATTAGCCTAAAAACATTAACACTTTAGGTCTCAGATTTTCATTTTCTGACTCCTCCACTCTTCAATCATGGCACAGTCGTTTGTTGTCTCTCACAGCATCTTTTTTTATTTTCCACGCCTGTGATAACAAACTCCAGTGCAGCCCTCTGCAAATTAAAATATTTCATGTTCCATATCTCTCAAAATAGTTATCCTCTTAATGATACAATGTTTTCCACAATCATGTCCAGGGTTTGGAAGTTAGCTCAACATACTTCCTGTTAATCTGCAAGTTTCCCATTTACCCTTGCATATTCTCTGTGAAATGACGAGCAAAAAAGATAGCAAAGCTTTTGACTCTCAATGCTCAAGCATTCACTTTTTCTCAGTGATGTCATTTATTTGATGTGCATACCCTGCTTCTAGCATTTATATCCTTATGCAAAATTCCTTTTTCTTTTCAAATAAAAGCAGTCCTTCTGTGATTGCTACCTCAGTTGTTTTCAGAATATTTTTTTGCATAGACCTCCACATTTTTCCATCTCGTTACAGTCAAAGTCTAAATAACAATATCACTAAAAACATTCAACAAAAATCAAATAAGATAACTAATAAAATAATCTAGATACTATAATACTTTAGATTTCAGCAATACTTATGTTAATCTAATTAAATGTACATGCAGATCCAGGCTAAATCTGAGACATCTATTTTACTGTCCCTCTCTTTGTTTCCTGTTTCTTGACATTCAGCCATAAGCTATCATATCAACTCACAGTGACTATGTAAGTTTAAACATTGAACTACAAGTACTCAAAACTTCCAAGTGTGGTTTTGTAATTGAAAATGGAGTGCCTCTCATATTTTTTTAAAATCTAAGTGGTTCTTTTTCATATTTTAAAATTCTAAGTGGTTCTTTCATAATATACATTTCATCACTTTACTGTAATATTTTCTGATGCACTTCACTACACTAGTGAAATAAGTAAGTTCTCTGAACCAGACACCCTTCTTCTTCTTTAAGGATGTCTGCATTTGTGAGATGTGTCATGGGTGTTCTCCTTGCCACTAAGTTGGTTAAAATCCCAGTTACTTAGCCCTTCCACGTGGTGGTACATTGTAATTCCAAAGATTGCTATCAGCCTTAAAGATAGCCCTTATTGCTTAATTCTTTACTTATTAGAATAACAGCATTATACTGATGATTAGCACTTTCCATTTCTTATCTGCTTTCCCTCTTCTATGGGTACTGCCTAATGTCGTGTCTCCCCAGGAGCTATTCGACTGAGTCAGTACCCCACATTGCCCAATTCAGCTAGTACTCATACAGTATCTCAAAAGAACCACTCATCATACATGCCCTGTCTTGCCTTTCCAGCTCCATTTCACATTTCTAGAATCTGACTTATGTAATATCCTTTTATTCCACTGTCATCTCACTGGGTGATAAAGGGAGACTAAATTCTCATGGATCTGTTGCCTACTACAAAAAGTTAATTTGCCCTGGATAATATTCAGTATTCATATGCTGTTAAATCTCTCTTCATAGCTCATCTTACTGTTACACCAGATAACTTACAAAGAAATATCAGAACTACACAATTGCTATTACTATTCCTGCCTGCCTGTACTAGAAGCTCCTTTCCTCCCCTAATTGTGTATTTCCTGATTATCCATTATACAATTTTTTTTGCCCAGTAATATCTCACACACAATGGCACCTCAGTTATTGTCCTTGATTCTGCATCTGCTACTATTAGACTATCTGTTACTCAAGAAGGTGCATACCTCTGGCTTAGCTCTTGATTGTTTTCTTTCGTGTTTCTTATCTGTATTTATTGCATTTATAATTTCCTCTTTTAATCTCTGTCTTATTTGTATTAGCTAGTTTGTCACACGATTACCACCTTTTATAAACATATCACCCTCAACAGATATCTCATGTCCCAGAGCAGAACAAATGTAAACTTTATTTAACCATGGGACTACAAAATATGCCTGATATTTTGCACAGTAAACACATTCTCAGCCTTGTTTTGCAAATCAGCTTTCCTTAAATACTAGATAATAACAATTAAAAATGTAGAACCGGTTACTACAGATAAAACCATAAACTTCTTTAATAACTGACAGGCATTTTCAGATGATTGTCCTTCTTCAGATCAACATATAAAATAATAAAACCAGAATGCCATTTCTAAACTAAAACTAACCAATCAAATCAATGAGCTAACTTTCTCCCTATAAGGGTGGGTTTTATAGGAACACATGTACTGAGTCCTGATGTCTTATCTGATTGCAATATAGCAATCTAATTCATTTCTACCATTTCCATCCTGTTAGTTAAATCCACACCCCAAAAACTTTCTTCCACCACTTGTAAATCTAAAAAACAAAACAAATGATCAATATTACTATGTACATGTTTCACAAGTGCATTAGTCAATTTCTGGCAATGAATATCACTTAAATGTTGCAAAATACATTGTCTACGTTGTCTATTATTTTTTCCAACATAAAACACATACATTGTTGACATTTAGCTAAATAGATAATGTTTGATGTTCTACAGTTAGCAAAAAGTCTTGGGGAGTAAGTTTTACGAGTTACAGGATGTTTAAATATATTGTCAGTGGAAATGTATCTACAAACACTGCACTTTTGACAAGAAAAACTACCCATTTTTTCTAACAAATGGTGAATGTTTTTGGTCCATAACATAACTTTCCTTTTAATGATTTGTTGTGCAAAGCACTTGTCAATTATTAAACAAGTTTATGCTTTATCTGTAGCGACCGGTTCTAAGTGCTTTATTCTTGCTGTGTTGTTTTTGCTGGACTGGTCTTTAGTTCCTGTGGGGGTCATTCTGTTGTTTTTAAATACTAGATGACATATAACTAGTAAATTAACTAAGCTGCTTCAATATCACATTATGCCTGCATAAGTATAAAAATTACAAGAAAAGTAACTTTATTGTTGTCCCTCTGCCACAGCTTCATTGTCGGATAAACAGTCTCCTTTTGCATCATCATGATCATCTTCAAAATCAAGATTTCATCAGTTGACTAATCTGACTATTCAGTCATTGTGCCTCTAGATATAGACAACCCATTCATTCCAAAAGTGTTGTTATGCTTTTTTAATGAAAAGCTGAGAAAAAAATGTAACTATATGTATTTTGTAGCAAAAATTCCACCATTAACATTACACATCTTACTTAACAGCAGTACTCTGTATTATTTCACAGATATAAAGACACACTGGCAAGCAGGCTCTGACTTCTCAGTATAAAAATACAATACATTTTAGAATATTTTATGTTGTTATTTCAAATAAAGCAGCTGCATTATACCCACACCCTCTTTTGCACCTGTACGTTCGGCTTCTTTGTGTTCAGAATTATACCATTTTCATTCAGTCTGAAAAAAAAACAAAACAAATTTGATATATATTACCTAAGGAAAATAGTAACACAGGCTGGTGATGGTTGCACCACAAATACTGCAATATTGAAAGCATACTTCATTATTTTTATAAGCAGAATCAACTGCAATGAGCTTGACTGAAACATCACACCTGAAATCTGAAGGCATCTACACATTAGATCACTGCCACACACTACCTGCAAGGATGGCAGGATGGGTCTACTGTGAATAATCATACCTTGTTTCACTAACAGTAGATCATTCAACCCCAAAACTTCAAAAACCCTGAGAGGCCACTGTTCAAAACAATGGCACTTGCAACATAGCAAAAAACAGAAACTTTTGCACCACACCAATATGGTGCCAAGCCTCAACTCCCTAGAACTCTTACTCGCTCTCTACACAAATGTATATATATATATGTGTGTGTGTGTGTGTGTGTGTGTGTGTGTGTGTGTGTGTGTGTGTGTGTGTCTGTGGGTATATATATATATATATATATATATATATATATATATATATATATATATATATATATATATATATATATATATATATATATATATATATATATATATATATATATATGGGTTCACTTTATAACATCGAAATACTGAAATGTCGAATTTCAGTATCTCGAAGCTATAAAGTCGAATTTTACAAATAGCGAATGTTCATAATCGCAAATTTAACATATCTCGAATATATGTCAAATTTGCGGTTATGAAGTTGAACTACGTAATGTCCGAGTTTGTGTTTTGTTGGTGCGCAGTGCCATGTGTGGATATAGGTGTTATGTCAGGGAAGTGAGTGCTTTGTAAGGGTTTTGAGTGGGAGTTAGTGTGTGTGTGAGGGATTGGAGAATGTGCGTGTGTGAGTGAGCTTTTGTGTTGTGTTTGTGCGATCTCGGAGTTAGTATATATAAGTAGGGGGGTGTGACTTGTGTATGTGTGTTGTTTTTTTGTTTATGTTGTGATGTGGGTGTTGTGTTGTATGTTTAGTGTAGTGTGTGCAGTGTTTTCGGTTATGTGGTTTCGCAGTTTTTGTTTGTCGGTGTTTTGTGGATTCGGTTTTATAGTCTCGAGATACTGAAATTCGATATTTCAGCATTTTGAGGTTATAAAGTGAATCCATATATATATATATATAAATATATATATATATATATATATATATATATATATATATATATATACACATATATGTATCACACTTAAACACACACACTCACATCTCTCTCTATATGTGTGTGTGTGTGTGTGTGTGTGTGTGTGTGTGTGTGTGTGTGTGTGTGTGTGTGTGTGTGTGTGTGTGTGTGTGTGTGTGTGTGTGTGTGTGTATGCATGTATGTGTATATGTGTGTGTGTATGTTAAGTGCAAGAGGCAGAATTTGATAACAGTGTAGCCCTCACCTCCTTGTTCTTCTCTGAGTCTGACATTACAAGATTTTGGCAATCTTCCAGTGATGCCTTTAGTGAACATCATTCAAGCGGCCATCAACAGAGAGGAGTCTTCCTCAAAACATAACTCTTGTATGCCACCATGCATTATTATTGTTTATATGTTGCATTTATACACTCAATGCAGGAAAAATATGCAATATGTACAGTCTGTTATCATGGAGGTCTAATGAAATTCAGATTTTAAAGCTTCTTAAATGTCTTGATTTGTCTTCAGCTGTGACATAAGCTGTATGATAATATTCAAAAAATCAAATGCACTGGAAACGCAACCTTCATAATAAATCATGTTCACACTGTTCACACTGGTAGTGCCCTACTTTGCACATGTAACCACAAAAATGATAATTTTGCAACCTGTAGCAAACTTTTTTGTTGTGAGATATTGCAAGCTTGGGAAAAATCTCAGTATAATAGACTTTTTATAAGACTCTGCCTACTATAGGTTTTGATACTGTGTCATTCACTCTATCCATCGAAAGCTAGATTTGATGAGGCATGCACCTCATGGTTTTATATACAAATCAAGTACATGTGTAATGCACCCAAGATAAAAAAAAAAGGAATTCTCTCTCTCTCTCTCTCTGTATATATATATATATATATATATATATATATGTGTGTGTGTGTGTGTGTGTGTGTGTGTGTGTGTGTGTGTGTGTGTGTGTGTGTGTGTGTGTGTGTGTGTGTGTGTGTGTGTGTGTGTGTGTGTGTGTGTGTGTGTGTGTGTGTGTGTTGGTATGTATATATGCGTGTATGTAAATGTCTAATACTTGTTAATAATATCAAGCATAACATGCTTATGTGCTTTAATTTTACTGTTTATCTACTACGAAGTGTGATATTCTTTGTTGAGTCAAACATAACCTGCTTAGCAAAGTTATTAATTCATCAGTAAATAAAGAACACATAAGTAAGCAAAGACTCAAGATCCTTAATATGTAATAAAAATGTGTATCAGTACTTCATTACTTCATAACAGGAAAACAGCTACAAACAATGGAATAATTTGTAGTTTTGCTGTAAGCAATGTTAATTATTGATAATTCTGAGGCATGAATCTCACTGCTGCAAACAGGAACAGTATTACCTGCTGCTAATTAGCATTGATTTTCTATATTATTTCATGCACAGATTACATTTTCACTGATTGGTGCATCTAAGAATAATTTCCCGTAGGCTATTTAACTTAACCACACACTTTTTGAAAAATACAAATCAGTTATAAATAGCTGAAATACAGTGTTGCTAAATTTAGAATTTCTATTTTAAGAGATCTCTGTTACATAGCTACAGTTTACTGAAAGCATTGCCTTTAGCCTGAAAAATGAGAAAAATTGAATGTGAGTTTCTAATGCAGAAGAAAAACAGTGTTGCACTAATTACAATGTCAGAATTTTTGGAATTCACTTAAGATACTGCATTCATTTTTACTGTGGATAATAGTCCATTTTGTTTTGACACACATGCACACAAATGAAGAATGAACAATGTGCTTAGCTGACTATTGTGTGTGTTTTCTACCTGCTCTTTCTCTCTCTATTTTACTCTTTTTCTTTGTCAAGTTTTTGGCATCTGCATAAACAAATGTAACCACTGTCTGAAAAGATGCAAATAAATAAGCTTTAACAATTATCTTAAAAGCTTGTAAAACTCATTACACATCATATTTTATAAACATTTTATTTTACAGTTATTTAGTTAGGATGGCCACAAACAATTTTATTATGAATGCAGCTACATTTAGGGGCAGAGTGACATGTTTATAATGACATAGAAAGGATCTTAATTAGAAATATCAGAAAAGCAGAGTCCATTTGATTATCAATCAACATTATCTCGCATAATTTCACTAAAAAAAGATGCATAGTTTAGGAATTGTTTATATGACATTATATTCCAGAGTAATACAAACACAGTTTTCTGTTAAATTTCAAACACTATAAAACTGCATCAAGGCTAAAATCCATGATAAATGATTTCACTGTAAAAAAGTCAGCCAACCAGAGCAAACCAGGATATGTTGAAAAAAAATGCTTAGTTTTAGATCCATATGCAGAAGAAATGCAGATGTGCAAAGATAAGACCCAACAATGTAATCAATAATGCAATCTGAATAAGTTGGTATAATGGTTAAGGTCTTTGCCTTTAATGTGCAAGGTGTAAGGTATGATCCTCATCTCCATCCAGTTTTTATTGACATGTTCTCCTTGTGCCATTGTGGGGTTCTTCCCACCTCTGAAAAACATGCTGAGTGGTTCCATCTGTATCTCTCCTACATGGTGCCCTATAGCAGGAAGAGTGGTATAGACCAACCACTTTAGACATCTACTGCAGTGTGCAGTATCCTCAGGATAGGAGAACATGGATCACAGACTGCACACTGTGGTAGGGCTAGCCACTCAATGGTGTAAAATATGGCTCTAGGTGAATCAGTCATGGCAACTAATGTCAATGTCGCTAGTGGGCATGGGTATGTGCTGGTGATAAGTGGGTTGTGGTTGAGGACCCAGCTGTGGGAGTATATATCCTGTATATACCACTATCCATCTGTGTTAAGTGGATGATATGGTAAGGAAGAGGCAGGAGACAAGATGGAAGGGCACTGCAGCAAAACGACTTGGGATCAAGAGTCTGCTACTCAGGAGAAGGACAGGCTAAAAATGGTGTGGGAATTGTGATGAAGAGAGCCTTCAGAAGGCAGTGAGGCATATAATAAAGATTAGTGACAGACTCATGGCAATCAGACTACAGCCTGATGATAGGGCAGTATTCATGATCTCAGTCAATGCCCCACATCAGGGATTTGATAGTGAAGAAAAGAGTGCATTCAGACAGCAGTTGCAGGACCTTCTTGATAAAGCATGATGACATGAATTGATCTTGATAATAGGTGACTTGAATACACATATTGGGACAGATAGAATAGGATATGAGGACTGCCTGGGTCCATATGGGTGGGGCAACAGGAATAAAAAAGGTGAGGCAATTCTAGACTTATGTCTGGCAAATGGTAGTAGCGAAAGAGAGAGAGTCACAAAATCACATACAAGAGTGACCATCATGCAACTCAGGTAGACTTCCCCCTAGAAGGAAAGGGCAATGGGGTAGAATCAGTGATTGCAAAGTCATCCCCAGTGAAACAGTCAGCCCACAGCATAAACCACTGGTTGCCATAGTCAGAGAAGACTATAAGATCAATGGAAAGCAGACTGAAGATGTGGAAGTTTACTGCTGAGGAAGTAGTATAGTTGAAGATATTTTTGAGGGCTCTAGCACCTCAAGAAGAAGAGGAAATAGGCTGTGTTGAAGAAGAAGAAAAGGAAACTCCTCACAGCAGCCTGCATGAGGACTACAGAACAGATACATGGCCAAGCCAGGTATGGAAATAAGCTACATAGGGAAAGCTGGTAGTTAAATGCAAAAGTCCAGGAAGTTATCAAAAGAAAAAAGTCATGCAGGAAAAAAGTGGGAGATAAAAAAGACAAACCAGGCAAAGAAGGAATACTGGCTGGCAAACAAACAGGGTAAAAAAGGAGTTGCAATAGAAAAGAATAATGCATTTGATACACTCTAGAATCTTCTGGTAAAGTGATTCAGCAGATGCCAGAAAGAAACTATATTAGGTTGCAAGACAAAAACAGAAAGATAAAGAAGAAAGGCAGACACCCTTCATAAGGGATGCAAGCAACAGTCTGCTCACCAGTCAACAGGACATCAAAGGTAGATGGCAGGAGTACTCCCATCAGCTTCTAAATGAAGAAAACCCCACAGAAGCTATACTGCCCCAGACACAGCCAATGATGAGAGAAGAGGAGTGGCCCATGATAGAAGTAGTAAGAACAGCACTAAGGAAAATTAATTCAGGGAAAGCAGTCAAGTTCCAATTAGGGCACAGCAGATATGATAAAGATGCCGATGCAATAGGGGAGAAATAGATTCTGAAGGTACTCATAGCAGTCTGGAGAGAATGGTGTGTCTTGGATTCCTGGAGAATAAGTATACTCGTGCCAGTGTACAAGAACAAAAGGAACATTCACAACTGTGGACAGTACAGAGGTATCAAACCCCTGTCTGATTGCATGAAAGTCCTGGAGATGGTGACTGATAAATTAATACACAGAGAGTAGAAAGAGAGGAGATGACTGGTTCAGATCAGGATATAGTACAACCTACTCAATGTTTGTAGTGAGACCGATGCTTGAAAAGAAGCTAGAGCTAAGGGAAGAGTCCGTCCAGGAATCCCTAGACTTGGAGAAAGCACGTCACAAGTTCCCAAGAAAACTGATGTGGGCAACCCTGCTGTGGTTTGAAGCCCCAGAAACATTGGTAGAATTAGTGCAACCAATGTACAAGGTCCCATTGACTCAAATACAAATGGTTTTCAGCCTCGCAGAGGGGAATCACAGTGGGAATGGATGCGCATCAGAGTTTAGCTCTGAGCCCACTGCTGTTCAAACTGGTGATGGACTACATTAGCAAACAGGTTGGAGGGGGAAGTTCAATAAATTTGCTATATGCAGATGATTTGGCATTACAGGCAGACTCTGAGCAAGAACATCAGCAAACGATAGGCAGACAGAATGCAAAACTGAAGGCATGTAATGGCAGAAAATGGGGAAATCAAAAGAAGATGAGATTGAGGTAGAAGAGAAAATTGTGGAACAGGTTGACAGCTTCAAGTATCTGGAAGGCATGGCTGTGAAGAAGGGAAGTCTGAATTAGGATATCAAAGCTAAACTCAGAGGGGCTGCAGCCAACTGCCACAGATTGTCAAGTGTAGTATATGGCAGAAGAATGCCAAACACATTTTTCTCAGATATATGGTGATCTCAGAATTGGTTCAAGGGGTGTGGGGCTTGCCTCCCACATTGGGGTACTGAGTGTTCTGCACCCCTGAAAAAAAGAAGTTTAAAGGAGAAGAACAATATTTGAGATTCACTCTTCTCCAGGATTTTCAATATATATGTATATCTTTTTTGGTCTTTCGGCACATGGCATTAGGAGTGCCAACATTTCAATGGGAAGCTCATCTGAGGGCATGGTGGATCCTGGCCCATGATTGGCAACAGAACATTTCTCTTTTTACTCAACCTGGTGCATGGGATATCTGTGTGTCTCACTATGAGCAAAACATTGGGTTGTGTGGTGGTTTATCTCGTGGGCTCAGAAGTTGAGATGCCATGAGATGTGGCTGTATTGGTTGTGGTGGGTGCAGTTTTGGTAGAGTAATTTTTGGTTTGCAGAGGATACTTTTTGTAAGTCCAACATCTGGGAGGCCTTTGGTGTTTAGGAAGATTGCATTCAAAAGCCTTGGCATATGTGGATCTATGTTTCTGGTCCATACTATGCACGGTGGCTGTAGTGTGTATGTTTCTAACAACCTGTTTGGTATTATAAGGGTTAGTATGTGGGGGCTATGCCTCCAGTGATGTTGAGTTACTACATATCTCATATATGATATAATTTTGTTTAAGAATTAGGTGGTTGTCAGTAAACATGAGACAATTGTTACATTACACATGTCCATCAAACTACCTGCAGAGATAGTAGGAAACTGCACGTCCATGGTTTCATATCCTTATTTCATGATCTACAATGGAATAGTACAAGAAGGATTTACAGCTGACTGGGACATTATAGATTATAAAAGGCTATCTGAGACTGAACTTATGGGGAGGTGCTCCTCAACGGACAAACTAGGTGTTCCTTTGAAAACTAAGCACTGAGGAAATTTCACAGGTATTTTTATAGGAAAATTTTCAATTTTTTGCACCAGCATCAATACAGGACACTGCAAGTGTTACAGCTGTAACACCTTTATATAGTCTCAGAAAACCAATAAACAAGTAAAAAGAAAACCAATTAATGAGTAAAATAGTCATCTGGATAATCATGAAAAAAAGCACATCCTAAGATTTTCTCACTAATATTCAGCACAGAATGAGACCAGAATACTCTCCACTGCCACAAGAGTGCAGATCTAATTTTTTCTAACTTTAAATCACTAAAATAGACTGGACATGAGTTTATAGTTAACTTAATCTGTAATCAAAGCTGAAAGTGCAGGGAGTAATCAACTCACAAAGCAACTCAAGCAGCAAACACTTAAAATAATTCAAAAAGAGGAACAGAAACACAGAAGATATAGAAGCTGATGTTTTGCTTTCTAGAGGATATGATTGCAGTTAGAGCTGAAGCTATACTGTCTGTATTATTATTATATTATTTATTTAATTACTTGCTGTTGACTGAGAAAGTCCAGCTGGGAATGACCCATTTTCACTGGAGGCCCGGGGTGAAAAGTTCCAACAAAGATGCAATATTATACAATTTTGTAATGTAGAAAACCTAACATGCCATACATCCAAAGAGTAAATTACAGTTTTGGTACAACTGAGAAGAGAGAAAGAAGAAGCTGAGATATTGACAATCACAGCAAAAAATCCCAGTTTGGAAACACGAGACACTGTACCAGCTAAGGCAATATTGTTCTAAGAATTTGCATAGGTTGGATGCAAGCATAAAAGGATAGATTTTGGACATTGATTAGGTAACAACACATTGTTTGGTATAAATCAGAAATGAAAGAGAGGAAAGACACATTTTGGAATGAAGGAAAGGTCTGTATAAAAGGTTTTGACAATTAAAGAGACTTTTGTTACAAAATTAAATTGTGAAGCAAAGGAAGGATGCCACTTACAAAGGAAGTATTAAGGCTGGATGTGATTCAGTGTGGATAAAGACAAGTTATTTACCATTTAGAGCAAGTGGTTTTGCTTGACCTGTGGAATAGAGAAAATAAATAAGCAATAGGAACTGCAAGGAGAAAAGATGAGACAAAGGATACTAGAGGTTAAGGAGAATCAATGGGACAAATTATCCAGGAGTTGAACAATAACATAGCCAGGTGTCTTGTAGATATTTATTCATGTTAGTTTGCATATACTGGAATGGAATTCCATATTCCATATTACTGAAGAGAGTAGACAGATGCATTGGCCTTATTGTTAGACTTTGTGACTGCAAACGAAGACAAACCAGGAAAGTAGTCAAACTGTAAAAATCAGGAAACACACAGAGGCATGAGGACAACGTGAACCACAACTTTAATTTCAACGATAATCCAGTATTACATCCAGTATTGCAAAGCGCTTTTCGTCCCTTACAATGAAGGGACTTCTTCAGGCAAACAGTTTAAAACAGTTAGTGTTGTTTAAATATACTCGGAAGCCCTTTGCTAATTAATACTAATTGACATAATTAATTCCTTTCCTCTATACTGAAAAATGAAATTGTAAATAAAGGTTACGCTTTTCGCAAAGATGCGTATGTTTCATAGACAATACATGTATTACATAAAAAGTCATTCACGATCTGTATAACTGTTCCTCTAACATCTAAAGATACTAAAAATGGTAATTTTTACAGAGATTTTGTTTAGAACACTTATTAAAAACAATTAGTAACCAACAATATTAAAAATAGCAGTTAAAAACAACAGACTTTGTGACTGCTAGGTTGGATTTTGTATTTGACAGCAAGTCCATAGCACATGTGTATAGTTGAAAGATGTTTTGCAATGTAGGGAATTTATCTGTGGAATAATTGTGGTTATGCACAGTAAGTAGTTAAGTATAGGTTAAGTAGATAGGAATCTCTGGCCAGTTTAGGACTTTTAGAGGTAAAAAGTGGTATGTTCGGTGGGGAGCCTTGGTGGCATATTTCTCTTTTTTTGTTACATCAGATACCTACTTTTGCTGTAAAAGTGGCATTCATGTTTTTAGAATTGGTTTGTTAGAAGGAGGGACTGACTTTGAGAAGGAAGTAGGAAGGTAAAAGCCAATGCATTTCTAGCTTTATCAATAAGGCAACACTTATTTCTATATCATGAGCCTAGTTTTTGGTGCCGTGCTTTTGTTTTTTGGGTTTTTTTTTTTTGTAAGCTTGCAGTAATCAAATTTAAGCTTGTCATTGGTTTTTACTCCAACGAGTTTAGTTTGGTTTACTGCATCAGTTTTAATGTTATTTACAGAGGCTATGTTAACTGATTTTTTTTTCATTATTGTTTTGTTGTTGAGTGTGAATAAGATTTTTTTTTTTTACTCAGGCGTAGGTGAGGACAGGAAAGCCAAGATTCAGTGGAAGTGAAGACATCTTGTGAAATGCACTGTCATTTTTGTAGCAGAGAGTCTGAGTACTGTACAGATTAAGGAATAATCATCTGTATACTGTACTATGGTGGCACTTTGAAAGGTATTGGGAAAATGTTTTATAAAGTTGTTAAATAAAATAGAACTAAGGGTTGAACCTTGTGGGATACCAACACAGATAGGTTTGAAAGGTCAAGGAGTAGTCTTTTTGTTACTTAAATGCTTGTTGTCTGAGGGATAGGTAGCAATGGAACCAGGTGAGAGGAATGCATAAGGCTAAGTGAGGATAGTTCAGTTAAGAATATTTGATGAGATGTTGTATTGAAAGCCTTAGAATGATCTAGAAAGAGAGAAGAGTTTAGATTGCCTTTATTCTTGTTGAGATTTATTATGCTGGTGAAATCTAGGAGAGTGGTTATAGTACAGTGGTTTGGGAGGAAACCATACTGGGTTTTGAGAGGAAGTTATTAATAGTGAGAAGGTTCAATAGTTGTGTTTGGATGCATTTCTTGAGAATTTTGGATAAGGGTGACAGCATATTGTTGGGTCTGTAACTGGTAAATTCATTGGTGCTACCTCGTTTTTGTAGACAGGTAGGACATAGTTTTCAGAAGTAGAGGGGTTTATGAGGATGGAGATAGGACAAGCGAGTGTATTTGTTGTCATTTTTATGTATTCTACTGGTTAGCTGTCATCACATAATTTGGTTAGTTTTAGTTTTTGTAGGTGTTTTGGATGGTGGAGGTGGTATCAGAATACATGGTCAGTGGTTTTCCTGTGGTTCAGGTATGAGGGAAGGGAAGGATGGATTTACTTTTAGAAGGGACAGGACTGACTGTATGATGTGTTGGTTAACTTAGCGAGCGACGGAGTCCATGGTGTTATTTGTGATGGCAGAGAGGATTGACATTTTACCTAGATTAAGTAGAGTATTTGTTGTTGACCAGAAAATTGTGTGCATTTTTGTTAATGATGTTGTTATAGTAGGACTTCTTGTCTAGTAAGATTTGTCTTTTGGATTCCTTCATAAGCTGTCTAACGTTTTGGAAGCTGTTCTGGGTTTTATTATTAATACTATTCTTTCCAGGCTTTGTCACTGTGTAACATAAGTTGCTTAATCTGTTTAGTTAGCCCAGGTGCAGTTATTGATTTGACTTTTTCTGCTGATTATTGAGTATATTTTGGAAGGTTAGATTGAAATGTGCCACGGCTTCATCTAGTGATAATGTTTTTAGTACTCTCCAAATATAGTGAGATCAGGGAGAGATAAAGGATATAAAAGTAAAGCTAGAGGTATTGGATGTTTGGTCTCAGATTTCATGTTTAGTATTGTTTGTTTTTTCTATTAGTACATAATTTAGGAGGTGAACACTAATAATATTATTTATTTATTTCACATACGTTAACCTGGTTAGTCCAAATAAGTTTGCAAACAAACCCATTTTCAGTGGAGACCCAAAAGGAAAAGCCCCAGCAAATATAAGTAAAAATAAAGTGACAGTATACAAATATTAAATAACAATCATAATACAAAATAATTGTAGGAAAGAAAAGGTTATTAACTATTTGCATTGCATTGATAGTAAGTAACACATTTTCAGTGGAGACCCAAAGGGAAAGAGGCCCAGCAAACATAAGCAAAGATAAACGTACAGGACAAAAACTATTAAAACAACACTGCAAATACAAAATTAATTATAAAGAGAAAAAGAAAAGAAAAAAATTATGAACATTAAAGATTTCACTGATAGTAGTGGACTAAAATTTACTACACATGAGAGTAAAAACAAAAAGATAATTGTTGTTCAAAAAAAGGACAATTATTATTATAATATAATTATCATTAGGTAGAGATCCATAGGCTCTTTGCTTACTCTGTTTGCAAGAATCCAGTCTAGAATAAATTATCTATTATTGGATGTACTGAATCTAGTTGAGGACCTTACTATTTGTGTAAAACCATAAATGGTCATTATCTCTGAGGAGACTGGGGAGTTGATGAGGTTCTAGACTGTACTGAGGTCCCATAATATGATGGTTTCTTTGTGAGCATTGTGAGACAACCAGTGGAGGATGTCTTCTGCTGTAGGAATATGGTTACCTGGGGAAATATATATGGGTCTACTTCACAAATCCAAAATCCCACTACCTGACTTCCCTATAACCAAAATGACAAAGCCAAAAAATCAGAAGACTGACTGTTCATCACACCAACTTTCAACTCCCAGTAAGTAACTGCTTGGCCAGTGGCCACCATGTTGAACTTTGCAGTAGTGCAATCTCGGAGTTGGTATATTTAGTTTGGGGGGCAACCCCCCATGTAGGGGGTGTGGAGGCTTACATATATGTGGGTATGTATGTGTATATATATATATATATATATATATATATATATATATATATATATATATATATATATATACACACACACACACACACACACACACACACACACACACACACACTCACGCACGCACACACACACACACACACACACACACACACACACACACACACAAACACACACACACACAGATATACACACAAAGCTGCATGTGGACTTTTTCGGTTTATTTCTAGATGGGAGAATTGGAGATCAGAGTTATTGAATTTAGATGCATCTTGGGGGTAGGGTGTTACCTCAAGATTATTTTTATAAATGATTGCAACACCATCACCTCATTTATTTTTCTTGCCTTTTCTGATAATACTATATTCAGGGAGTAAGATAGATTCATCGATTGTTTCTTGTCAAACCATGTTTCTTTGGCTATGAGAAGGTCATGAGAATAAAATGCTAAGGTAGAACAATGTCTTGTATTTTCTTGTAAATACTTCTGACATCCATGTAGAGGAAGAACAAATTTTTAAAGGGGGTCAGAGCAGAGATTTTGGACATGTGTAGGAGCAGGGTTGAGGTGTATATCCCCACAGGGCTTCATGGTAGAAACGAGGTACTGATGACTGAAAGACCATTTGCTTTTATATGTTGTGTGTGCTGTGTTCTTGTTGGTTACTTTTAACTGCTTTGCATATCTATATTTGTACATATACCTTACCCTTCCCTGCTCTTTCTTCTTAACTCACATCCTTACTTTAATCAGTTTCTCTCCCCCAATTCTCTTTCTAAATATGGCATAACCCTGTGCTTCCTCTCTCTTCATATTGTAATTCCTGTTTGTATTAGAATAACCTATCTTTAATTTCTCTGTAAACTGGCTAAAATTTTCCTCACTGTTAAATCATTGTCATGTAAATTGTATCTTTTTTTAATCAATGTTTTCACACCATGCCTAATTTGGTATCATTTATTTATTTAACAGTTGTTTACCAGGAAAGTCTGACTTGGAATGAAGCCAGTTGAGGCCCAGGGAGAAATACTCCAGACATATGTCTTTATAATGTGGGAGGAAACCGGAGTACTCAAAGAAAACCCACATGAACATAGGGAGGTCATGCAGACTCTGCAGAGAAGGCATTCCAGCTGCGAATTGAACCAGAGAACCTCTTGTTATGTGACAACAATGCGACCGCTGCACCACTGTGCCATCCAAATTGTTTAAACTTTAGATGTTTTTATATTATTTTTGAAGAATGTAAAATTATTGTTCTTTAAAATATTTTTGTAAACATTTGGAGCTTTTCGCCTCAGGCTTCCACTGAACATGGGCACTTACCCACTCAGACTTTGACAGTAATCAAACATCACTAACTAAATAAATATGTGTAAATAGAGCATCTATATCATATTATCATATGATGTAAATAGCGAACGCTATTTCATCTTATCGATAATATCAAAACAACAAAATATCGAACAAACAGAACAATAATTTTTTTCCCCAAGGAAAAATTTGCTGCTCCATAAAAAAAAAACAAATAAACAAACACAAGGGCTTCACCCCCCCCCTCAATGTGGTCATATAGCGTTATATATACCCTAAATAGATCTGATGGGCAGTGCTTGCATAGGATACTGGAGATGCTGTGTTTTGTCGTGAGTACTTTTTATCAGTAGAGACATTTGGATGAGCTATAAGACTGGCAGCTTTAGAAATGAGTTAGTAGGATTAAAATAAGTTGTGTGAGTGTTTAAATTAATAACATAATGTTGGTAAGAGAGAGTGAAATCCCATTTTGTATTAAAAAAAAGTGCACAGCATATATTTGTCGACAAGAATATACTTAAGAGCTTAAATGTTAGCATTCTTATCATTTTCTGACTTTTCTAATATTTCATTTTAAATTTTTTGTGCAAAACTGTTAGTGTCTGCATATTTATTCAAAAAAAGAAAATGGTTAAACGTATTTGTTTTGAGTAATGAAATTGTATAATTTATCTATCAATGCATTTGGCTGATGTTTTATTTATTAACTGTAAGGGGTTAACTATTTCACCTGTGTAACAATCTGTGTAGCATCCTTGGAATAGTTACTGCTTAGAGAAAGTTGCTACCATCTGAATATTCAGAGTTTGTCTTTGCTTAAGGGAAATAGAAAGGAACAGTTTTGTTTTGTTAGTTTAAATAACCTGTCAGACCTTCTTAATTTTCAGAATGGAAGGATTTCATACTATAGAGTCTCCACAAAATCTTCATTTGTGTGTGTGTGTGTGTGTGTGTGTGTGTGTGTGTGTGTGTGTGTGTGTGTGTGTGTGTGTGTGTGTGTGTCTCTGCAAAATCATTTTGATTAAGTTTCAATTGCTATTGACAAGGTTGCACCAAAAGGCACTGAGTGCTCAGCCTGAGGTGGATGAAATCCTTGGGAGCAAGTGATTAGAATTCTGATCTTCAGCTCTGCAGGTTGGAGTTTGTCTGGGTCTGGCAGGTGTTGCCTGTCACCCAGTACAACAGTACACATAGGTTCATAGGTCTGTACTAGGTTAATGACCAGAAGGGCCTTTTTACGTGTAGCCATGGATCACAAATCTCTGACAAATTCTGGTATCTTTGATAAGTGTAAGTAGGGACTTGGGAGCCGAAACATTTACAAGCAGGGGCCTGGAAGATGAATCATTTACAGGCTGCCTGTGTGCATTAGAGACATAGGTGCCAGACTAGGGATGAATTTCCTGGTTCTTATCCAATTGTCCTCTTTACACTTGAATTGGGTTAGGGAGGAACTTGGTTTTACATGGATAGGGAGCCAGAAAAGGGTGATTCTCTGGGACAAATAACTGCATCTCCAGCTGGTCTTATTTATATTACAGGCAGGGTTTAAGTCTTTAGAATGGGTAATTCTGGTCCTGTTTGTTTCACAGATATGCAGGAGGTCCATCAGAGTGTGGTCTGACAGTACCTTGTATGCCAGGCATAGATCTCCCCTCAACAGACTGTAGAAGACAGAATACAGGGATATGTCCTTGATGGCCTATATTATTTTAGTGAGTAATCTCTGTGGACATTACAGTTGTTGGATATGCCTGATTAGGTGCATACCAAAAAGGGCATTATACTCAAGGATAAGTCTGAGGAATGCTGAATACAGTGGAACAATGGCTTCTTTGGACCTAGATGCCATACCTTTGTTTATAAATTTTACAGCTTAGAATGATTTCCTCACTACTGTAAACACATGATGGTCAAGGGCTAGATTACTGTCAATGTCTGTCCTCAAGTCACTGACCACTGGGTCAGCTCCTAGGGATGTATTGTCAATATTATAGATTCCAGGGCTAGATGACTTCCCAAAGAATCCTGTTATGCATTTCTTGGCATTTAGTTTTAGTCCATGGATGTGACACCAGTTGTTTGTCTGTGTCAGCTCGTCCAGAAGAACATTTGTGTCAGTGAGTGATTCAATGACAGCTCCTAATTTGCAGTCATCTGTGCGTTTAGTCAGACAAAGGCCATTGACCTTGGCCTTGACTTCAGAGAAGTAAATGCCAAAAAGTAGCAGTCCCAGGATTGATCTCTGAGGGACTCCACTTGTGACATTTATCAAATCCCCTTAAGGCCAATTGTCATTTACAGTGGGCAGGATTCAAGAAGGCTTGCATGGAGTCTAAGAGTAGTGTAAGACTCCATGCAGCCCTCACGATCCAGGAACAGCCCGAAATTCCGTGTAAGAGACCAGCTAAAACATCTCTTACATGGAGTGGGCGTGGATATGCTAATCACCTCACTTGCAGCTGAAAGGCATGTAAATGAGGTAGATTAGTGATCCAGGAAGCCCAAACCAGCCCGTGTAAGAGCCGTTTTAGCTGCAGAAATGTACTCAGTTGACAACTGAGTACGTTTCTGCAAATAACACAATGGAACCATGTCAGCTCCAAATAAAGGGTGCATATGTGTCAGGCAGCATGCCAATGGCCAAATATGTGGCCATTGGCAAGGTACCCCAATGCAAATATGAGAAATAAATATTCGCATCGCAGCTCCGCGCAAACGGGCTGCACTATATAAAACATAAAAATGAAGGTTATAAAACCACAAATGTGGGTTTTATGCAATACATGGATTTGCAATGCAGGGACCAGCAGAGCAAAAACAACATGGCCACCGTTTAGTGGTTGCTAAGGGGGGAAGCTGAGTCTAAGACATGTAACTAAGCATTAGTAGGCAATCTGATGTAAATGAGTGTTAGGATACTGAATCCCACTGTCACATAGCAAATGAGCACATTCTGAGTAGTGTAAGAGTTACATAAGGGGGAGGAACTGAGTAGGAGATAGGTGACATCACATGGGGGAATGGCAGAAAGAAATGCAGTTCATTGGAGTTCAGTGTTACATGACAGATATCAGACACATATCATGGAAAGAGGAGTACCACAAGATAAGCATGGGAAAGTCAAGAAATGGAAGGTGTACACTGTTGCTTACACCAAAGTTTCTTGCTGGGCGTGCATGCACATGTGTGCGAACCATGAGGCGCGAATAGGGCAGTGTGCGCGCGTGTAAGGTAGACTGAGCATGTGGGAGCCTGTAGGCAGACTTGTAAGACTGTTTGCGCTGGTGTGTGCGTTTTAACCCAAATAAGTAGATTCTAAACTGTGTAAGCATGTGTGCGCGCGTGTAAGCCACTGTGAGCATGTTTCTGCTGGTATGCACATTGCTCCCCCCTGAGGAAACAGAAAGGAAAAAGGAAGCAACAGAACTAGTAGGAAGCTAGCAGGGAATACTGATGGAGCTAGCAGGTGAAAACAATTAGAAGCAGGCAATTACACAGGCAGAATAGTAGCCCAGCCAAGCACTTAAAACTCTGCAAACAGCAGTGCAGGATGTTTCTCTCAAGAGACACTGCAAGACAGGAGTAAGCTATTAGAAGTGAAAACTGAAAAAGCTGAACTCAGATCAGAAATGCTAGGGGCTGCCATAGCTGTCATAAGGAGACATAGGCAACTTGCTGAGGGTGCCAGACAACCCACAGTGAGGAGACGGAGAAGAGTGTACAGGCCCAGGGTCACCTACCATGGGTTACATGAGCTGGAGATAGTGGAGCGCTATAGAGTGGACAGAGACCTCCTGCAGCAAAATGTCGAGCTGTGCAGGCCACGCCTCACACACAGAACCAACAGAGGGGAACCCATCCCAGTGGAAACCAAGGTATGTGTTGGCCTAAGAATACTAGCAACAGGTACCTTCCAAAGACCAACTGGTGATATGATGGGGATATCACAGGCGTCAGCCTCCAGGGTACTGCAGCAGTTCCTGGATGCCATGTCAGCACATATCGGTGATCATGTATATTTCCCCAATGCCCGTGAGGTATTGGCCAGCAATATGCTTTCTTCCAGCAAATAGCGGAATACCCTGAGGTAGTGGGTGCAATAGATTGCACGCACATACACATCAAAGCACCAGCCGGTGAGCGGGGTAGGGCCTACATAAACCACAAGGGCTTCCCCTCCATCAACTGCCAGGTCATGTGTGATGCCCAGGGCATAATAATGAATGTGTGTGCTGGCTGCCCTGGGAGCTACCATGATTCCCATATCTGGCATTTGACGCAGCTGTACCAGACATTTGCCAATAGGGACATCCCACATGGACACCTAGTGGGGGATGCAGGTTATGCACTGGAGCCGTGGCTGATGACACCCATCAGAAATGCACACACACCTGAACAGGAACGCCATAATGAGGCACACGCACAAACACGTAATGTAATAGAGTGTGTGTTTGGGCTGCTCAAGTCACGGTTCTGGTGTCTGGACACATCTGGAAGAGCCTTGCAGTACTCACCAACTACATGTATCCAAATTGTCATGGTATGTGCTATGCTACATAATATGATCTTGCAAAAGCAGCTGCAGCAGGACCAGCACAGTGCCGGGCCAAACAGCCCCCCACCATTGCCAAGGCCATCACAGGCAGAGCGTGACTTGGAGGAGGAACAACCTGAGCCTGCCCCAGTAGGCAGAAGGAGGCGTGTCCAGTATGCCCTGGCCTTGGCAAAGAGGCAACGCATAGCACATACACTGGCTCAGTAGGAACCCTGGGAATGATACCCCTCTCTGACTCACTCATATAATAACAGGGATGCCTAAAATGTCATAACCTGCTCTCAAACATGTACAGGGAGTGTAGTATGTGCATCCAACAGAGGTAGCCCTGCAGCACCACCTGATGCATGAATGCCATGTGTTAAGCAATGTATCACCATGTAGTATATGCAAACCTGATGACCCTGACTAACATCCTACCCTCACCAAGCATGATGCCACAATATGATGATGAGATGATCAATTGCAATAATTGACTGAAGTATTGTGGTTAGTCAAAGGGGATCCAATGTGTGCCAGCCTGGGATGACATGCTGAGCATGACATGATGCTCCACCTGCTAGGGGTGGTGTGCACCTATCAGTCCTGGCCTTATGGATACTTGCAAAGGCTGTTGTTACCCACAGTGTGCCTTGAGTAGGTAAGGCTCAAAACACAAACACACCTCCATAGGTATCACAAGGGATAAGAACCTGGATGTAATGCTACCCAATGCCAGACATCTAAACAGCAAGATGCATGAAGTCTAAACTCCCCCAGTATGGAGAATGCTGATATCTGTCCTGCAACAGAAAACTGGGTCAAGGCTCACAACACCACCCTAACACTACCAGGTTACACCTCATACTGTGCTGTACAGCCTCAAAACATGGAACAAGCTACAAAAGGAGGGTGACTAGCAATAATTGTCAAGGATAACCACACCCCCATGTTGGTACCACAACAAGAAGCAGCATGGACTAGCCATGGTCAAGTAACAGTGGCTAAAACTGCCTCCCAGTTTATAGCCTGCTACAGACTACCATCCTAACACCAGGAACTGCACTTGGCCTGTGTTGGAATATATGAATATATCAAGCCCTCCAAACCACATTATATTGGGAGACTGAAAATACCCAAACTTAGACTGGGAGCATTATTCTAGCTCCAACAATGTAGGACAAAAGTTCCTAGAATCCATAAACCAGAGTGTCCAGGAACAACGTACCACTCCCACAAGAGGGGTAAGCATACTGGATGTGATAATCAGCAACATGGGTACTGGATGGCAAGATGAGAAGTGTATCCCTCACTGGTAAAACCAGACCATAGAGTAATCATACCGGATATACACATCCTGACCACAGTCCCTGGCCAGACAACCACATTGAAAAACATGTGTAAAGCAAAAGTTGCACTCCTCCAAACTGATGTGGAATCCATTAAAAGCCCTGTGCAGGTGCAAAATATGGGCCACACTTCAGAACCTGTTATACAGGCATTCCATGAACACTGCCAGGAATGCATGGATTATGCAATCCCAAATAAAACCAAGACACAATGCCATACACGCAGGCATCTGGCATGGTGGACTCCAGCCATTACCAAACCATGCAAGAGAATGAGGAAGCTACTACATGATAGAGCAAACATAAAAAGGGAAGTAATCACTGATCAGTAGTATGGCAATAAAATATGTCCACTCATACAATCCACTAAGGCCAGCTACAACAAGTTGAATCTGTGAATCTTGAGGCAATGTTACACCTGCCCCATGTACACAGACAACCTTCAACTCCCCCCAAGAAATACAAATACATGTGAGAGATGCAACCATTTATCCAAACCAGAGGCTGAGCTCTCTCAACTCAATACTGTCAAAACTAGTCAGGAGAAGAAGGTAACCACACACACACCACAAACCCAGTCTCACATAGACCTATCACAACTGCAAACCAAAGACATAAACACAGAAAAACATTCCCGGAGGCCCTAATTACAAACACACCACATCAACAGAGGCCTCCAAAACAAACACCCAAGCAACCACTACCTCCAAACATAGCACATGCAACACATAGTACACAAAGCTGGTGTGCCAAACAGTCACAGGCCAGAAGGAGAAACAACATGCCTGATACAGTTGTAATAGGTGACTCCATAGTCAGACACACTGCTGTCCCGCTCACCAGACTGAACAAGAGAAAGGGTACAGTAAGCTGCCTGTAGGCTGATACAATATGCCACATAACACAAGTATGCAGGTCACCCCAAAGCAAGTAGAAATATGATGCAGTCATTGTCCATGCTGGCGTGAATGACCTGAGATGTACCTCCCTGGACTACATGAAAAGAGACATAGATGAGCTCTCTGATTATGTAGTCCAGGCCGGTATGACACTGACCGTGTGCAGCATCCTACTCTCACCAAGAATGATGCCACAGTACAAACACAGAATGATTAGCTTTAACAAGTGGCACAATTACTGGTGTCATTCCAAGGGGATCCAATGTCTGTCTGCCTGGGATGTCATGCTTGACAAGCCACGCTGCTGTGCCATGGATGGCTTGCACCTGTTACCCCTTGGTGTCTGGATATTGAATAAGGCTCTTGCCACCTCCATAGAGCCTTTCGTAGGCAAGGCTGAAAAGACTAACCCACCTCCCTAGAAAACATAAGTGGAAAGAAACATAAGGGTAATGCTGCCCAATGCCAGACGTGTAAACCTCAACATGCATGCTCCTGAGGCCCTCCCCAGTATGGAGAACATTGATGTCCGTGCAGTGACAGAAACCTTCAGCAAGGCTCCTGACAGCACACCAGCACTACCAGGTTATACCTCATATTATGCGTTATGGCCCCAAAACCTGGACCAAAACATAAAAGAAGGGGGAGTATCCATAGTCAGCACAGACACCCACACGTCCAGGTAACTGACAATGCACGAAGCATCGGAGACCACCCATGTGCAACTAACCATAGGCAAAACTGCTGTACAGTTTGTAGCATGCTACAGACCACACTCTCACACACAGAAACCCCACCCAGCCATCCTGAAGACACTGGACAGTATGAATGTCTCACCAAATACCAAACAAGGTACTCACAAATTACCACATAGGTGATAATCCATTATGTATGGAAGGAGTAATCAGGGACCTAGGGACACAAGTGGACAGTAACCTGTCATGTGACACTCACATTGCCAATGTGGCTAGGAAGACTGTCTACATTGGACACCATATCATGAAAGGATTCACATCTATGTCAACAGAGGTCATTGTGCCCCTATACTGTTTTCTTATCAGACCCATAATCTAGTACAATGCCTCATTTGGGATGTACCTTACTCGACACCTGCAGCAGTTAGAAAGACCTCAAAGGTACCTCACCAAGAGGATAAAGGTTCTCAAATATATGTCATATGCTGCCTGGCTGTAGACACCCGAGCTGTATGCAGTCACATACTGCCTACACAGAGGCGTTGTATACCTGTTGTACAAGGCCATGTCCATCACAGGAGTAATGGACATGCTCCACCCCAGAAAACACAAATCCATCGGAGCTGTGAGAGTGACAGATGTCAACCTCAACACATAATGAAATAGGTTGTGCTGGAGGGACAGATACATAACCCAGAGGCTCCCTACACCCTGGAACGGAATCCCACTCCATGTTAGGCAGAGCCCCTCACTGACTCTCTTCAACAGGAATCTTGCCAAGTGGATGGATGATCGTAGATGTACACTGGGGGTCTTCACTGTGTCACGTCCAGACAGAGGCACAGTAAAGTAAATTATAAATGGCCATAATATTCACATAGCAAGGGGTGGCGAAAGCCACACACACCTTGGCTAGGCTTATAAATGCCCTAGGGCAGATAGCCTAGTATGAACCTATGAACCTATGAAGATACAAATTGTATAGGACACTAATGATAATCACAAGGCTTTCTTAACTGTTGGTAGGAACCTTGTTGGGAATTCAGATATGCTCTGAATCACTGAAATATTACAAACAATATACCAAACACACACACATATTGCCAACATCCAACCTGACAGGTGCAGTGCAAACCCCCAAAAAATGCAAAATATCTATCCCAGCAGAGTGCTGGCCCCCTGACATTGCAGATGCTGAGGTAACAGCCAGCATCTACAAAGTAAAACACACAGCATCAATGGTATGAGATGGTGTCCTGGGCTGAGTCCAACATGGACTCCAAGAAGAATGGAATGCCAAATAACACTACTGCTCAATGTCAGCCTTACCACAGGATATGTACCCAAAGAGCAGTGTACAACAACAGTGGTCCTCCTCCACAAAGGTGTTGCCTGAATGGATACTGCAAACTACCACCCCAGAATCCTGACAAGCTTGGTCTGCAAAGCTATGGAAAGGATCAGCATGTACCTCAGACATAAAGATATTGGGGACCTACTGACACTGGACCCTACCCAGTGTGGCTTTCTTAAGTGCAGATCCTGCCCCTTAAACATGTTTGACTCATTTGAAACAGTCATTAAGGTCATTGATGAGGGGAATGTGGTCCACACAGCCTAGCTGGACCTTGCAAAAGGCTTCCATACAGTACCCCACGTGTTCATTATAGATAAGCTCACCAGCTTAACCCCTATGTCAGTAGAGGGGTTGCAAACCAGACCAAGGACAGAACTGACATGGTCAGAAATGCTGCAGCCATGTCAGACTACAAACCAGATATAACTGGCATCCCACAAGGCTTGGTCCTGGGACCTCCCTTGTTTGGTATATATGTCCCAAAGGTACAGGCCAACATGGAAGGACTGTGTCTGAACAAGTTTGAAGAGGACTACATATCTGACCCTCCAGCTGACACAAGCATCCCACAAAAGGGCCACATAGAAACAGACAACTGGTGCCATAGCCATGTCAGCAAGCTAATTGCAGAAAAGTGTATAGTCAACCCCTGTGGATATACAGTAAGTGCCCACAAATTACCACATAGGTGTTAACCCATTAAGTACTTAACATGTAATAAGAGACCTGGGGACACAAGTTGATAGATATCCTGCATTGGACAAGCATGTGGCTGTAGTGTTTACAGAAACATACCATATACCCACCGAATCATGAAGGTTGTCAGATCTAGATCAGGGAGGTCATTGTGGCTCTGCAGTCATCTTTCATTAGCGTCACAATTGACAACAATGGCCCCTGTGGGATGTACCTCAGCAGACACCTCCATCAACTGGAAAGACCCCAAAAGTACCTCACCAGTAGTATCAAAGAGCTTGAACAGATGCCATGTGTTGCCTGATTAAACAAACTGCAGCTCCACACACTGCCATACTGCCCGCCCAGAGGCAAGCTGTGCCTGATGTATAAAGCCATGTCCAAGCTGGAATCAATGAACATGCTGCACCTTGTACTATCTGAATGGCAGTGAGCTATGCACATGAGAGACCTGAACCCCAGCACTGACATACATAGGACAAGCTGCACTGAATGATCCATAACACAGAAGCCACCCCCACTCTTGAGTAAACTCCCAGTAAAGGTTAGCCAGAGAGCCACTGATGAGTGGATGGGAGATGGTAGGTTTACCCTGGGTATCACTATGTCATGGGTAGATGGAGGCACAGTATACTAACCATGACATATGTCATGGCAAACTCCAGTTACAATGTGTGTGTCGAAGGACAAACACACACTCTCTGACTAGCATTAGAAATGGCCTAGGGCACATTGCTAGTGTTTGCCAATGTCCACCTATGTTGTGGAATACACTACCAATGTTGGACAAGCCTGTTTTAAGTAGTCCATATCTGAACATAATGCAACATGGTCATATGTGCACAACTGGCCCCTAACCAGTCTGTTGTGCTCACTATGAAAATGTAAAGCAGTGATAGGACTAAAGCCCAGGATACTGTCGATCACAGTGAAAGTACTGAACCAGTACACTATATGGTACTACAGTGTTAGGTCAGTATGAAAGGATGTTGACAACTGTATGCAAAGTATCCCATGCAAACCCTGCAGGCACAGAATAATCCCTGTTGTGTTCAGACACAAAGCAGTTGGACAGTAAGTACACAACATGACACACAACACACAACCATAAACGTGAGATATTGTTGAAGTTCACACTCATCCACAAATGTGGTGGACTGCAGAGTTCAACATATGGAAAGGTCACACTGGGCATGCTTGCACACTTTGATAAATGAGACATATGTCAGACAACATGCCATGGAAAGCCTGAACTGGGCATGCTCACACACTTAGGCCATATCTCAGTTTAGCAGTTGGTCACACATATCTGGTATTTGTACGTGTTATTCCAGGAACCAACCACATTACATCAATCTGCCCAGTGCACACAGTTAAATGACTACAGAGACAAAAGTGATATAGTGGATCCCTCTCATATTCAAACATCTTCCACAGATACACAAGTTGTTCATAGAAACAGGGAATGTTAATGCAATAAAGACCTGCAAATAGTCTATCAGCGACAAATATTGTGCATCTGACAATTAAACATATGGGTGTAGAGGTCAATACTAGGCTGTTTGGCCTAGGGAATAAAAGCTTAGCCAGAGTGCGCTTGGCGTCTGCCTCCCCAGTACAGTAGGCTACTGTGCCACTGTAAAGTAGGTCACATAAGGCACCGTTTGAGGCTAGTGTGCTGTGCCTCCATCAAGCAGGGACACAGTGGAGATCCCAGGGGTTGAATTTGCTATGCCACATCCATGTTGTTGGTGTGTGCTGGAAGAGGGTTGGTGAGGACCTCTAACAGTAAGTGGGCGTCAATAACAGACTGAGGGGAGCCTTATCTTCAGTGTCTGGACAATTTCACTGTCAACACTTTGTCATGATGATTATGAGGAATTGAAGTGTCATGCCAGTACTGTTCAGAGATGTCCTCCCTCTGTGGGCTACTGCTCTGCAATGTATTAGCTCACTCCATCTGTTGGACAGCTCATATATGGCTGGTGTACACCTGACAAGTGTCCTGTTGTGGAGGAGTCATGGGTATATTTGGGATAGCATGATCAATGCAAACCTTCCACATGCTCATAGAATGCAATTGTCAAGGATTATGCAGAGTAGCCTGTATACTCCCCCAGCATGGGTCCTTTGAAGTCTTCCACCCCAGTCTTCACAAGTGTAAAGTCTGCTTTTGATAAATACACTTTGTTTGCAGTGACAACCTTGCCTGGGGGTGGGGATGGGATATGGATGTCCAGGGAAAGGTGGGTATGGACAGATATCAACAATGGTGTTCTACCTCTGGTGTGGAACAGTGAGTACCCATGTTGCAGATGGTCAGGTGCAATATGTATTCCCCCTTGTGGCTGTGGTGAGTGGTCCTGCGATAGCACATGGACTCGCAAATTGTAGTGGCTGTAGGGAAATGTTGTAGAGGCCTGAGTAGTTCCCACACACAATATACCTGTACCTGACGTTAACAACTGGAATTGTGTATGTGAACACCTTCATATCTTGACAATGTTCCCAGGAAAGCAAAGTGTGTGTCCTGGATGTGGGAGGGGTGGTCCTGGATGTGGGAGGGGTGGTCTGAACTAGTTGTGTTGTGTGTTACAGGTCCTGCGGTCATGAAGCATGGTATATAACATAACCTGCCAGTGCTGATGTGCTTATCTGACCTGGAAGTAGGGTGTGTGCAATTACGTGTGAGAAAACTGACCCTTTTGGCAACCAGTACAACACACCAGCTGATGCATATTCCTACACAGAGATGATGTCAGCACCCTACAAGTACAGCAGAAGAGGGCAAGTCTCCCAGTAATGCAAATAGCATGTTCTGCTACTGTGTCTCTCACTACTGTCATAGCACATTTAGTTATGGCTTTGAAATCCACAAATGCCATGTGTATTTTTGTGACACAGAATACCCATGTGTGTAGGTTGTTCTTCACAATAATGCATGACTTTTATTAAACCAGTAATGGCAATGCACACAGATGATGTATGTGTGTGCCAAATGCACATATATACCTGTGACCTTCAATAGCTCCCATGTCTGACGCCTGCCACATGTGAATACATGGTATTTGCACTGGATAACATTATGACTGTGGTTTTCTGTGCTGGTGCTGCATGTGGTATGTGTATATACAGTGTGAGTTGTATATGGTATCATCCTAGCAGTGAGGGATACACATCTGGTCTCGGGCATATAGTCTACATGTTGTTGATGAACAGATGCTGCATGTTTTCACCTGTTGTGGGAGTGGTAACAAGTTGTTCCATAGCAATGCAGTGACTACATGTTAGGAACCTTTCAGCTAGGGTGTTTTAGCTACAATAATTCATCAGCATTCAGTAATATTTCAGCAGTCTTGGTGAGGGTATGATGCCAACCAAGGTCAGGGTCATACCAGCCTTTGCCACATGCTCAGAGAGCCCTTCTATGCTCCCTATCATGTAGTCCAGGGAGGTACATCACAGGTCAGCCATAGTGGCATGGACAATGACTGAGTCATATTTGTCCATGCTTCTGACTGACCTGTATGCTTGTGTTATGTGGTGGACCATAGTGCCCCACGGGCATATCACTGTGACCTTCACCTTGTCCAGCCTGGTGAGTGGGACCTCACTGTACCGGACAATAAAGGTACCTAACACAACTGTTGCAGGTGTGTTGTCTAGCTGTACAGGCTGTGACTGTTTGGCACACAGGATTTTGGTGCTATGTGTTGCACGTGCTGTGTTCCGGCTTAATGTATGCCTGTGTGCCAGCTGCAGAGGTGTCTGCTGCTCAGGCAGGATGCTATTCTGAGGCTCCACGAATGCCCCAGTGTGTTCATGTGTTTGGATTGCTGTCAGTGTAGGTCTACATCAGACTAGTATTGTAGTCACTGTAGTATTTCATGCCACCTGACAGGTTATGCCAGTACTGGGTTCAGAGTGCTTAGTCCCCAGTTTGGCTATGTGGTTGCATCCCACACATGTGTTGTACGTCCATGTGTAGGGGACAGGGTTGACTTTGTACGTGTGTCAGCTGTGACATTGCCACATGACTCATATTCCACAACTGTACCATAGAGGTGACTGACAAGTGACCTTTGCACATGCTACCATAGCATTGTGATTGCCATGGTGATTAACAGCACATAGGGCCAACGGGGAACAAGGTACAGAAGGTGAGTATGTGAGGGTGTAGTGCCTGTGATTAGCTAGCACTGGCATATATGACTGCTCACATGGTGAAATGCCAGGTAAGTCATATGCAATGTGTCACAGGTAACGTACATGCGAACAGGACAAACAGTGACATTCTGCCAAGTGAGACATGGACATACATATAGTAAGCTATGCAGATGTCACTAGGAATCCACAGAAGCTCTGTAAATCTGCATTGCAGGTGGAATCAGTGTTCCAGGGTAACTGCAAGCAAACATGCATGCAAACAAAGCTACAGTAAGCAGGGCTGCATGTAGTCCATTGTACAACAAACAAGCTGTACCACTTCCAGTAGGTTACAGTGCAAATATGCAGGCACTATACACATGTACATGGAAATACACAGGTCAGATGGCCAGGGTCCAGTCTCAGCACACACAAGTGTACAGACCATGTACCGTCAGGATGTACAATAACCGGATGGAAACCCAGGTGCTCACACCTGCAGTAATACACATGTCAAATAACAGACATTGAGCCTTCACTCAGTGGTTCCATACTTAGTAGGATGTATGCTACCTGTCCTGCCACCACAGTATCCCTGACATTAATGGGGACTCTCCCTCCTGTGAAAGTTAGTTTTGTGCCTTGGGGCTGTCTAGCATGGTACGAGATGTGAGCTTGCAGTGCTAGGGTGCTCCTGTGTGTCCTGTACCAGTCGTGTAGTACTGCACACATATCAACATCCTCAAACATCTGCATTGCAGAGTCCAGTGTGGGCAACATGCCTCTTTCAGTTTACATGTCCATCATTGCGTATCAATACTTTCATTACCTTATCCCCTGTGCTACCTATGTATGTGGCCTTCTGTTGACATCCTTACCACCAGTATGCAAACATGTGCAGATGATACACTATGGTACTTACCATGGGTGTAGACAACAGTACAAGACAATCATACCCTTACTGCATCAGGCATGCTGGGATATACCCACAATTATATCAGCACACAGTACTGTTAACAACATGATACTATTAGTACATGTCTATGTAGTCACCCTGTGCATCAGCAACATGTTAACCTGTACCTGCACTGATGTTACAGATTGCAAGAGGTGGCACAGTTTCATCATATGCACAGGGTGTGAACTTGGTATGCCTGAGTTTGCCACTGATACCACCGACTAACATGTATGTGTATGTGTGTTGGTGAGGGACAGCAGTACAAGGTGGGGCAATGTTGATGCAGTGTGTGCGTGTATGCCATATCCCTGGGTGTTGTCAATTCACATGTGTGTATGGATGCACACAGTTCCACCTCATGGCTGCCATTTACCAGTGTTTGTGTACAGCCACAGACTGTACCTACCAGGTCATACAGATCAGTGTCTCTGGCCACGTGCCTTGCAGGGGTGCTACGGACCATATCTGGTACCAATCCAGACTGGGTACTGTCATCAGAAGCAGGTGTTCATTGACTGGACACAGATCCCTGTTGGGCCTGTCCAGAGCCACATGCACGTGGTCTCCTGGGGCGGTCCGATGACAGCACAGACCCAGCATTGCTGGGGCTGCTGCTGGCACTATGGGGGTGGCCGCAGCCCTGTTGTCATCCGCGACGACTGCCAGCTGCTGCTGTTGCTGGCATACGCCCACGTCGACACCTCAACCGTCCACCATTGCCCTGTCTCATGGACATGTAGTTGTGGAACTGATCTAATATGTCCTCATGACATCTGTTTATGACATCGGTGAAATTACGGATGGCAGCCGCAATGTCACGCATACTGTTAGTCATGGCTGTGCAACATGCTGTCAGCTCCCTCAGACCCTGCCTGGTGTACCGTTCCATATGTGACTGTGCCTGCATGACAGCCCGAAACATAGCTGAGGTTATAAGACCTCTGGACACGTCTGACAGGGGCAGTACGCCCACTTATGCTCCCACGAGAACCCCTGGACATCTGTCTGCGTGGTACCATCTCAGGGCCATGCCCATGGCTGCTGTGTGGGGAAGCATGTGCCACAGATACCACATTACCCTGGTCAATGCCCACTGTATTCTGTCCATCACCTAGGGACATTGGTGACAAAGGATGTATTGGCAGGATGACTGTGCGCATTGATGGGGTTGACAGCTGTGTACTGTCAATTGGCTGACCAATGATGGACCCTGGCACACCTTCCTGTGCCATTACACAGATGTCATCATTATCAGTACCCGGGGCACCTGATTCAGGTTCCCTGCTGCATGACACCAGAGCAGCACCAGAACCTGTGGGAGGGAAACAGGAAACACAGTTTACAATGTTACCAGTGATGCACACATGCACACATGCACACGTGCACACATGCACACATGCACAGGTGCACACATGCACACATGCACAGGTGCATACATGCACAGGTGCACACATGCACACATGCACACGTGCACACACGCACACATGCACATATGCACATGTGCACGCAGGCACAGGTGCACACATGCACAGGTGCACACATGCACACGTGCACACATGCACACATGCACAAAGTTGCACACATGCACACTTGCACACAGTTGCACACTTGCACACAGTTGTACACTTGCACACTACTCAGTATGCGAGATATCAACACACAGGCACAGACACACCTGCATGCATACACAGAGCACTACTAAGTGAGCCTAATATTACTATTACTATCAAAACTATTAAAGGTATTGTTAATACACACTCACCAGCTTGGATAGGCTGCATTGCTGTTACACCGGAGGGACCTACAGAAGTGAGGAAATTAATGTCAGTGGGCACAACTGTGCCATTTTTACTGAGTATGATACAGGTCAGTAGTACAACAGTTGCCTTTCACAGGTCAGCTGCTGATATTGAGAATATCACACTTGCACATTAAATACTATGATGACAGCTACAAACCAAGGACACACCTCACACATGCATTAACTACCAGTGTACACAACAGTCAACTATACATATGGCATATTACCTGCACGCTTGTAGTCTTGGTGCTGTGTGGCTCCAGCCTCCATCATAATACAGGTCTGCTGCTGTTGATGTTGTTGGCGGGCTGGAGCCACAACACTTCTGAGTAGTCCCTCCAGTCTGGTGAGTGGGGGATGTGTGGCCACCCCACCACCTGTGGCAACCTGTTGCCCGTGGATACCCGACACACGCTGACGGACATTTCTGATTAAATCACTGCAGTGATGTCGTACCTGCCCATATGTCCTATTATGCATGCCTATGTCATTTACCTGATGGACCAGGTCTTGCCACAGTGCAGCCCTCTCCTGCTGATTCTGGCTGGTGCGGGAAAAGAGTATTGCATAATCCTGCACCAGGCTCTGGTGTATTTCCTCATCCTCAGCTGCAGAGTATGCTGGATTGCGCTGGTGAGCCATGGTCCTGAAAAATGAAATAAAATGATATCGGCAAAATATGTCAGCAGAATTTGGCACACATACTACACATGCTACTCGACTGTTGTGATACAACATATCTCAAATATATAGCATCTGTCTGTCTATTGGTGGATACAAATGTAAATGGCCAGGTATCAGTGCTCAGCCAACAACTGTGCAACAGTACCTGGCACACTCCATATGACATACTACCAAACCCCAGCAGTCAGAACACTGATTCAGGTCCAAAGCACCTCTTCACTCTGGGGGTTTGTATCGAGGTACTGTATGGGGTACATCATCAACTACTGTGATCTGACCACAAACTAATTGCCCTGGATATACATATCCCATCTCCACCACCAGCACAAACTACTACAGTGAATAACATTTCAAATGCAAACTTTACACTTTGTAACACTGAGATGGTATCCTTTAAGCCCACTGGGCCAGTGGAAGACACAACCCACAATGCTGACTCCTTCACAAATGATTTCTGCGGACATCTCCGAGAATGCATGGATCATGCAATCCCATATAAGATCAAGACACTCTCCACAAAGGGAAAGCATCCTGTCTGGTGGACCCCAGCCATAGACAGACTGTATAACAAAAGATGGAAGATACTGCAAGACAGAGCATAATTCCATAAAGGGAAGGCATGTCTGATCAGCACTAGTAAAGAGCTATGTTCTCTCATACAAACATCCATGGGCAACTTTGAGAGGGAAATCAATGGGGACACTACAGATAACCACAAGGCCTTCTTCAGTTATGTTAGAAACCTGGTCAGAACCCTCCAATATGCTCATAGTTAGTACACAACAACAAATAATTCACTGAACCCACAGATATTGGCAACATTGTGGCAGACTGGTTCAGTGCAAGTTTCTCCCTCCCTCTCCCGCAAACTAAGACATACTTATCCCAGCTGAATGTAACCTCCCTGTCATCACAGATGTCCAGGTGAGAGCCACCCTCAGAAAAGCAGAAAACACAGCATCAATGGGACCTGATGGTATCCCCGGTTGCATGCTACATGAACTCCAAGAGGAGCTAAACACACATATAGAAGTGTTATGTAACACTAGCCTGACTACAGGATATGTACCTGTACACTGGCGTACAGCAGCAGTGGTTCCACTACACGAAGGAGGCACCTCTACATACCAATACAATACAACACAATACATTACAATACAATACAATACAATATGCTATTGCCCCTGGGACTACAGCAGCATACTGTTCTGCTACCCTGACCATTGTGACACATGCGATGTGATGGTACCTGCTCCTGTCAAACAGTTACACAGGGTGACTCATATGGCATATTACCTATCTGACTAACATTCAGCAGGGGTATGTGTGACATGTACTCATGGGGAGTCTTGCTTCTTAACGCTGTGTGGTTTATTGCAGGGTATGTTTTATCTGTGGGTAGGAACCTGTACCTCCGCCATGTGCTCTCTACTGCGGTGTCAAGGACGACACACAGCGGTCATTTAGGTTATGGATGGTGTGAGGTGTTACTATGGTTGTTGGACATCTGTAATGGGTGTGACTTAAGTATGTAAATCCAGGAGTAGTAACCTCTATGTGGGCAGTATGTGTGTACTTTGTGGTGTTGTCAGTCACTGTGCATTGGTAATGTGTTTGAGTGCATTGTCACAGTGTTGTACATGTCACTGTGTCCTTCTTCATATCTGTAGCTGTCATGTGAGGTACATACCGGGGCAGCCATTGTGTGGTGTGGAGGGGTACACTGACCTACATGTCCATAGCTGACACACCATGTCTGCTGACACATACCATGTGCAGGTATTCCAGGAATAGTGTGCCACTGTGACTATCATTGGGGGGACTATTGTACACATTTATGACCCTGTTCACCCCTGACACATGCAGTGGTGGGCAGCCAAACACATATCTGGTGGTTACTGGTGTAGGTGATTTGAAATGGGGTATGGTACTCCAGTTTCGATACTGGTGTTCACTCTATGCCTTTGTCACCAGGCAACTGTTGCAATACATCTGTACACATGTGCCTCACTCAGAATATATATACATCTCTCTCTCTCTCTCTCTCTATATATATATATATATATATATATATATATATATGTATATATATATATATATATATATATATGCAAATATATATATATATATATATATATATATATATATATATATATATATATATATATATGTATATATGTCTATATACATATATATATATATATATATATATATATACATATATACATATATATACCTATATATATATATATATGTCTGTATACACATACACATATATATATCTCGATGTACATATATTGCTATAGATATGGAGAGAGGTGGGGAGTGTGACAGAGAGGGGTTGAGAGTGACAGAGGGGGTGGGACAGGGGGAGTGTGAGATCGTCATATACAGTCATATCTGTAGATAGTCAGATCTGTCTGTCTATGTATATGTATCTACATATATCTATATCTGTATGTGTGTATTACATATATATGTTTCTACATATGCTATCTATCTAGATCTATCTATGTATTCCTACATCCCTCTCTATGTATGTATACATATATGCATATTATATATATATATATATATATATATATATATATATATATATATATATATATATATATATATATATACATACATACATATATTGACATACATATGTATCCATATGATAGATTGGTATATCAACATGTTTGTTTACAAAACTGTATACACACACTGACATACTGCTAAACATACATAACTGTGAAACCTACTTTGTACATTTCACTAGAACCTACATTCAGTCTACATTGATATGTGCACATAGATGCCCTCACATACATATGTATGTACAGCCTTCACTGATAGTTGTTGTATGTCCCCTGTGCTATGCACATCTTCATATACATATGGATACAGACCAATGACTCATATGGAGGGTTCACAGTATGTAGACTTTTAAAGTATTACTTTACATTACCTGTGTTTGTCACAGCTGCTTGCATTGCCATTTGGTTTGGTGTCCTGCTGCTGCTCCAGTTGGCAGATGTCAGCTTTCTAGTCGGTTGTGATGAGTGTTTTTGTTTGTGTATTTTTTTTCTCTCTCTCTCTCTCTCTCTCTCCCTACCTCCAGATGGTGCAATGAAAGTATTGCATGTGTGGACTGGGAGTACAGCATGCTTTTGTAGGTATCTGCATATGTCCATGTGATGGCCTCTGCACGAATTGTTAGCCAGCATTTGCTAGTTGCATGCAGCCAGTTGTGTACTGATTGCAGTTCTCACTGTGATTCCAGGACAGTGCTATAAAAAGGTATGTGAGATAGGCGTAGCCCTTTCAGAGTTTAAGGGCAGGGACCATGCTGGTATGCTGTGGACACTGTTCTATTAGTGTAAAGGTTAGTATCTCTCTCATATTTCTGGCTGTGTTGTAGATTAACATTTCTCCATTCATTTCTCCAGTTTCCTGTACTAAGTGTGTATGTTCACTGACACCTAAGACTAGTACTACTGCTAATATGGGTGTGTGTGTTTTCCTGTGGGACATGTGGTGTAACTGGTATATAGCAGTGGCTGTTGCACTTTGTTGCTATCACTTCAATATTTGCCCTTTACATTCACTACTTGTATGCCTGCTAGGTGTCTTGACTGTAGTGTGTTGCTGTGGCTTTCCTATTTTCCATGTACATTCACACCTTGGAATGCTTGCTATATCTGCTAGGGTGTTACTGCATGCAGTGTGGTCTGGCCATGGTGTGGGCCTTGACATCTATTAGGGTATTTGAGTATGCTGTTGAGCAGGCCCCAGAGACTCTCAGGTGCATCTTTTATCTGCCTCATGGAATGGTACATATCAGTGGGGTACACCCATTAAATTGCCTGGTATTCTGCAGTCGTGACTGTGGGTTAGCATAAGCATATGTATTACTACACTATTTCCGACGTGCAAGTGGTGCATACTTTCAGTACTTCATAGTTACCATTGCATGTGTTGTAACACATTTCTGCCTACTGTTTGTACATTTCACAGGGAGTCTGTGGGGCATCCCTGTAACTCAGTCACTGTTGCTATGTCTAGGCTCTTAACTATTCAAATATGGCAGTGTCAGACCTCACAAGTGTACAGATATTTGCAGGATGTCCACATTTTTGCCTCATATTTTGGTCCATATCTCATAAACAGCTTTTTCTGGCAAATCACTCTGGGCTCAAGTCAGACTATAGTGACAAACATTTCAGTTTCAGACTTCATACCCTTCCAAACATCCAGCATAATGCAAAACCTGTTACTCTCTCAACTGTCTAAGTTTGTTGGAGCAATATTTGGAATGTGTCCCTGTTTTTGGGCCTTTGCTCCACATTTTTTATTACTTAGTCCAGATGTGTTGCTTTAAGAGGTTGTGGGGTATGGGCAGTGATAATCCTACTGTGAGTATGTGTGTGGCTTACAAGGTGCTACAGTGACATTATTACCTAATAGCTACCAACTAGCATGGCTGTTTCTGTTCACACACTACTATTATAGAAATCCACTACATTTGACAGTAAATATACATGACATGCTTTGTGTACTACACATCCTATATTCCCTTTACATTCATTCCTACTATTACATGATATATTTATTGTAGCACAATGTTCTTATTTAAAAGTCATGGCTTAGTGGTAAGTCATGCAGACTACTGTTTCCAAGGTCCAGGGTTCGGGACTGACAGTGGGATTTTATTTTGCTTTTGAGCTGACTACAGGCCTTGTCATTCAGAGTGACTAAGGCACTTTTAAGCAATTGTAACCTGGTTAGAGCTGGTTTGCGCGGAGCTCACACATGCGCACTGGCGTTCAGCTCTGCGCACACCCGCTTACAACTGCTTAAAAGTGCTTACTCTTGTGCACACCCGCGCCAATTTCTTTGAAAGAAATGAAAATGGGGAGACAGGAAAGTGGTGAAAAAGGGGTCGCAAAGAGGGTAAGACAGTAGGGAAACAAGCTCGGATTTTGCAGGAGTGATGTAGGTAAGGCCCATAGCTGCCCATTTCTTCATCAGCAACAGCTGTGCATATGTTTGTAATTTGGTGTGACATTTGAAACATTCCACCACTGAGAGAGGTGTAAGGACAACAATAATACTTGTTGTACAGCTAATTGTAATTGACAGTTTTCATGTCCAGCAGACATGTGTGCGAAATGGGCAGCTATGTATGGGGCGTAATTTTTTTGTGGGTACAGAGTGCCCTTTTTTTTTTTTTTTTCAGGTGAGAGTGGTATGTCAGGTACAGAAAGTTGGTATAGCTGTGGAGGTATGTTGGGTAGGTTAACAGACAAGACAAACAAGATGCATACAGGGGCGGTGTATGACACATGTGGGGGGGGTTACACAATTGACAGGGATGGATGTTTGGATATCTAGAGCCCATGAACCCACAGATGGCAACAGTGGAACTGATATCCCCACCCATGGGCAGTTGCCACTGTGCCTTCACTGCCCAGAATGAGACTGTTCTGGGGGCTGTGTAGGCCGGGCAGCAGCCACGCCCGTTAGTTGTACCACCCGTGCCTCAAGCTGGCATAGGGGCCCAAGAACAGTGTCCCGGATCTCCCTACGTACCACAGTCCGGACATTACGGAGGGTGAGTGGATGTTCTCCTCCGGCCACACTTGCAGAGGGGGGACGAGCCCCATCCCCTGCAATGCTTCCACACGCAGGTGGTACAGGTCCATCGGAGGAGGGTCTGGCCTGGGCACTACTGCCAGGTGCACTCGCCAGCTGAGGAGGGAGAGGTGGGTCCGCTGGAACCTGCCTTCCCTGTCGTCCTATGTTTTGCATTATGTTATGACAGTTTGGGTTAGTAACATACAATACCATTCACAATTAGTTGTAACAGCATGCATTAGTATTCCCATTAATCAAACACCCATATATTCAAACCATTGAACAGCAAGCATAACACATGCATAATTTGAACAGCAATACACAGTCCAACAACATGCAGGGTTGATTGATGGCAACAGGCCATCAGGTTTGGATGTATGAACAGGGCAGATGCATCAATGTACATGCAAATATGTATGAACCAACAGGACAAATGTCCAGGGGTGTTAATTGTGATTGCACATACCAATTTCACTTGGAATGGATTATATGTGGTTATAGGGTAGGGTGAAGAAAATTTAATTAACAACTTCAAATACCAATACATATGCTGTACATTTCTAATAGCTGCAGATATATACACACTACAGTTCTGCCTACAGTTTCCTATGTGATAACTACTTCAGGTTGGTGATAGGAATGTTACTGCTACATCAATATACATTTTCATTTTTATTCATACACATTCATATCTGTCTCTGTTCAGCTACATCATCCTGCTACATTTGCTTTATATAGCTATAGACAACTGTGGATGTCTGGTATTTCAGACAACCATACTATCTGCATATTGCAGAATGAGAGCAACATATCCAGATTTTGGGATACACATTCCAGCTGCGGTACCATTTTCAACACTTGTTACTGTCTGGTTCTGCCTGTCACATTCATTTCATTCTGTACTGACTGCAGTATACTTTATTCAGGAGTTATTACTACTTTATTGGTGGATTCATAACTCTTTCTCACACTCTCTCACTTGTTTTATTTTTACAATTCAGGATGGTACTTAATTCTAAGCTTTATTGACATGTTTTACCTGTAGTTCTAACAATCCTTTCCAACAGTCTCAGTTCTGTCATGTTTCTGTATTTCAACAGGAATATATTTCACACATGTGTTTTACTCAGCTTCTGCAGCTGTACTTTTCAGCCTGCTGCAGGTTATGTACTATTATATTACAGGTGGGACATCTTTATTTATTTATTTAATTAATTTATTTATTTATTTTACATTTGTTAACCGGGATGGTCCGACTGGATACATGTCCTTTTTCAGCGGAGGCCCGGTGAGAAAAGCTCCAACAAAGTTACATTGATAATTAGGTACAGTAAATGAGCTGAAAGAACTTAACAAAAACATAGGCTATTTACATACAAGTACAAGACTGCCATTACTATTTCTGAGATTACTACAAATGTAACATTAATAACATATTAGCAAGGACGGTAGGCAGTATAATGACATAGAGTTAGACAGGATACATATTTCTTTATCACAGTATACAAAGTATTTATCATCTTAGCTAGTTGTTTATGTTTTAGTTAATGGCACAGAGCTAGTCTGGGTTTGAGCAAGGACATAGCCAGTGTGACTTGAAGTGGAGTTTTAGACTATTTTTGAAATGACTTAGAGAAGTTGCAAGCGTGATGTTATTTGGGAGAGAGTTCCATATTTTACCAGTGGTGTTGGCAAATAGTGCGTCACCACCAAGGTTGAGAGATTTAGTTGTTTGGACAAGGAGTCTGTTTGCTGAGCGAAGGCAGCTTAGATTGGAGTAGGGAGTCATTAAGTTTTTTAGTGCTGGGGTATTCTCAGGTTGTTTAAGGATTTTGAAGGCCTCTATGAGTTGGGACTGGTGAAGAAGGTGTGGGAATTCTATCCATCCAAGCTTTTTCAGGTTAGTACAGTGGTGGCAATGTGATTATAGCAGGATGAGAGCTTTGCCAGATCAGATTTGTTAAGGTGAGTGAGGACAGGAGAGGCATATAGTAGGGTAGAGAGAAGGTGTGAATGGGCTGTGGCTGCCCTGGCATCCGGGGTAAGGAAGGTTTTAATTCTATATAGGGTCCCAAGTTTCTTGTTGACTGACTTAATGGCTTGGTTGATGTGTATATCAAATCTGAGTTTATTGTCAATGTTTACTCCTAATAGCTTTGTATAGGTGTCTGGGGAGATGATGGTCCCATTATTGGATTTTATAGTGAAGTTTTCATTCGGAGATCTATTGGTTGGGTAGAAGAGAAGTAACTTGGTTTTGTTTGGATTTAAGATCAGGAGATGGTTGGCAAGCCAGTTTTCGACTTTGGTGAAGCTATGTTGGGTGGTAGTTAGTAGATTTGCAAGAGAGGCATTGGAACATATTATAGTCGAGTCATCTGCATATTGAATGCAGGTGGCTTCAGGGATGACTGTTTGGATGTCGTTTATGAAGACTGAAAAGAGGAGAGGTCCTAATATGGAACCTTGAGGAACTCCTATGGTATTTGGTAGTAGGCAGGAGAGCTTGTTTTGCCACATTACAGCTTGTTGTCTCCCAGTGAGGTAAGCTTGAAACCAGTCAAGGGCTGGAGTATCTAGATACAGGGTTTTTAAAGTATATAGAAGTAACTGATGGTTTACCATATCGAAGGCTTTCGATAGGTCCAGGAAGAGAGCGGAGGATATTTTTTTATTATTCCAGTTAAGATTAATGTTTTCAGTAAAAGAAAGGAGGGCAGTGGTTGTACTATGATGGGGTCTGAATCCATGTTGAGAGTCTATGAGTAGTTTATTTTGGGTTAGATAGAGCATTAGTTGGTTGTGCATGCACTTTTCCATAATTTTGGCAAGTGGTGATAGTATGGCTATAGGTCTATAGTTGGATAGTTCTGTGGATGAACCTCCTTTGTGGAGTGGAATAACATAGGATATTTTCCAGATTTAGGGGATTGAGGCCTCGGTTATGGTTCTGTTAATTAGGATTGAGATAGGGTAGGCTACGACATCTGCAGCAATTTGCAGGTATTCAGCCGGCAGAAGATCGGCTGAAAGGGTGGTTGGCTTCAGTTTTTTCAAAAGGGATCTGATAAAGGATGTGGACACTGGCTGGAAGTTAAAAGAGAGTGGTGAGTCGGGTATAGTGTTTATAGAAGTGTGGGGAGGAAAGTTGGTTAGCTAATGACTGGATGGTTTCTGTGAAGAAAGTATTGAATGAATTGGCTATATCTTCTTGGCTCTTGTCAGATAATGTTCCTGGGGTCAGAGTAGTGGATTTGCCTGGTTGGAGAAGTTTATTTATGCCTGCCCAGTACTTTTGAGGGTTATTCTGATGTTTATGTTGCAGATTGTAGAAGTAATTTTTCTTATCTAGTATGATGGCTTTTTTAGTCTCATTTCTAAGTTGTTGGAATTTGATACGATCTAGGTGTAGTTTGGTAGTGCGCCATTTATCCCACGCTTTGTCTCTAGTTGTTATTTTGGTTTTGGTGTCTGTTGTTAGCCAGGGTGCTAGTTGAGTTTTAATTCTTATTGAGCTTTTAGGGGCATGCGAGACAAGTATAGTAAGGAATGAATTGTTAAATGATGACACTGTCTCATCAAGGGGAAGGAACTTTAATTTTGTCCAGTTACATGATTTGAGTTCAAGTTGAAATTTAGTTGGGTCAAAGTTTTTCTTGGATCTGATAGACCTATAAATAGGTAAGCTTGTACAATTAATTTTGTCTTTCATGATGTATGTGAGCAGGTGATCACTAAGATCATTAGGGAGAGTTCCAGACATATAGTTCTGGGGATGACTGTTGGTGAGTATCCAGTCTAGTATACTCTCTTTTTGGTTATTGTTACCTGTACGTGTGGTAGATGATATTATCTCAGAGAATCCATGTAGGTTAACAGGGATGGGGTTGGACTGTGCTGTGCATTGGTTCCAGTCAATATTAACATCGCCCAGGACAATGGTTTCTTGAGGGTAGTTGTTGGCTATCCAATGTAGAATGACCTCTAGTGTTTCTACATTGTTCCCAGGGGGAATATAGGTGACAATTAGCTTAATGCCCTTATGATTATTTAGTAGAATGTTTAGAGCTAGTACTTCAGCGTTAGAGACCTGGGGTGGTTGTATAGGGTTAGTTATGATGTTAAGTGTGCTATTATATAAGACGGCTATTCCACCTCCTCTTTTCTTTACTCTATCTGCCCTAAGTATATTGTAACCAGGAGGCAGGATCTCATTGTCTTTGGTTGATGGCCGGAGCCATGTTTCAGATAGACACATTATGTTGGGGAGGTATGTGGCAAGTACAGCATGCAGGCTATGTATCTTATTGTTTAGGCTTCTAATGTTTAAGTGGCATATTAGGAGGGAGTTGACCAGTCGGTGGGAGAGTGGTGGGCTGGTAGGATTTTGAGTTAAGGTTGGGTCTGGATTAGGATGGATGTCCCCATCTTTGGTTATGTTTTTTCTTAGATACACTAGTAGTCTAATAACTTTGAATAGTAGTTTTAGTTCATATTTGGATTTTGGTGTTGATTGGAGTGTTTTTTTTAGAAGCAAGTGGTTGGAATTTATAATTTTTGGGGTAGTGTAGTAGTGGGCAAGTTCCGCATTCAGTGGAGGTAGGGGGGTCTTGGTTTGGCATTTTGGATAAGAGAAACCTACGAATGTGAGATTTTCATAGCTAGTAAGAAAGTATGGCAGAATTAAGAGTGGTAAGATAAGATGAAGGAGTTTATAATTATTTATAGACATGTTATATGTCATCAATGGTGGTCAATGTGCTTCAGAGGAATAGTAGTGGTTAAACAGTAAAGTGGTGGGGGGGGGAAATTGGAGAGGAAGTTGTGTAGGTTGGAGAGTAAGTAGGGGTGTGGCCTAGTGGCTATAAATGTAGACACAGTGGGGGTGGGTGGGATAAGGGGGCAGGGAGAGGAGTGAAGCGAGCCTGAGCATAGCGAGGGCAAAGTGGAGCAGGGCTAACCCAGTCCCAGTGTTTGGTCCTATGAGTGGGGTAAATAGTCTGATAGTGTAAGTAAGCAGATTGGAGTACAGGCTTGAAATTCAACATAAACATATACAGTTGTAAAATGTCTAATACAATTCAACATAAATAGGCATTTACAGTTGTAAAACCCTTACTGGAGAGACACTGAGCCTTCATGGGGCCTGTAGCAGAGAGGATTGTAGTTTTACAAATGGTGCCTGCCACAGGTAATATTTATTAACTCTGGGATTGTCTTAAGGTAATAAACAGGGAAGGGGAAGGGAGAACAAGGGTGTGAGCAGGCAGTTCTTTGTACTGCTGCTAATGAGCCAAAGCAAGACAAGTATGTGTTAAGAACAATCACAATTGACCAAGGACTGCTCTGAAACTGTAAGTCTTGTCTTAATTTCTCAGGTGGAAAACCAGGATAACCTTGTATCAGTAGGCTACTGTGGTATAGTTTAAATAAACAAACACACAGTATTGATCAGTTATTGATACTATTTCCTAACAGAAGGGAATAAGAGAAAGTGGAAGATGTGTGTGTGTGTGTGGTGGTGGTGGTGGTGGTGGGGGGGGGCTGCTTACAGTCAAAGCACAGTGCTCTCCAGGGGAAAATGAAGATTGGCTCAAACAGTTAGACACATACTCAAAGTTAACTGTAGCTGTTTGCAGACAGTTCAGACCCGGACTGCACTTTTCTTATAGGAATGTTAAAGGTGGTACCGGAGTTGAATACTTAAGAGTGGTGTTAGGTTCATAGTTAACTGTAGCTGTTTGCAGACAGTTCAGACCCGGACTGCACTTTTCTTATAGGAATGTTAAAGGTGGTACTGGAGTTGAATACTTAAGAGTAGTGTTAGGTTCAAAGTTAACTGTAGCTGTTTGCAGACAGTTCAGACCCGGACTGCACTTTTCTTATAGGAATGTTAAAGGTGGTACCGGAGTTGAATACTTAAGAGTGGTGTTAGGTTCAAAGTTAACTGTAGCTGTTTGCAGACAGTTCAGACCCGGACTGCACTTTTCTTATAGGAATGTTAAAGGTGGTACCGGAGTTGAATACTTAAGAGTGGTGTTAGGTTGGAGAGACACTGAGCCTTCATGGGGCCTGTAGCAGAGTGGATTGTAGTTTTACAAAAAAAAAAATCAAAAAATATTTCTGGCTTGTTTCATTTTTATGTTTGGATTATAGGCTGCGTCACACTTTTGTAATCAAGCAATACTTGCAAACCCTCTTACACTGTTACTTGCACATTTTATTAATTAGTAACTACACTGCACTCTTTTGCTAACTGTCATACTTATATATTTATTTACAGTTACAGGGAGAGAATTATTGATCTGCCTGGTGGCGCAACCATGCCAGCCTATCGCCATAGGCTCTACGGTTCGCAGAACAGACACCTGCAGCTATAATATAAATAAAGTAATATTGGAATACACATCTCCATAATATCAGCTAGGTTAATTTCTTGCATAAATAATTAGATGTAACTTACTCAGTAGTGGGGCATTGGGCATCTGCAGGGCCTCCAGGATCCAACAGTTCAGTTGGTCCTGCTTCCATCTCTTCAGGTCCGCATGGTGGTGACGGACCTGCTCACCAGTCCTTGGTATCCCTGTGGCACTGGTGAGATCATGAGCCAACCGGTCCCATGCCTCAGCCCTATATGCTCCCCACAGGACCTGGCCCTGCATGAGTTGGGCCTCATGATTGTGGACAAGGAGCCAAACCATATATTTGGACTCCTCAACGCCCCACCTCTGTGCTCTGAAGCAACTACCCTCACCTACACCTGACATTCTGGCTGCAAGTCGGTTCTACAATCAGTTATGCTGTGTATTCCCGCCTATGGGGCTTATATATGCCGTTTTACCCGCACTTATCTGTGATTGGCCATTTTGGAATTGTATCAGCTTCACAAAACCTGCTTTGTCATGCTCCTCTTTCTATTCATTCCTATATATATGCTATTACTGCATTCCTAAGTGCAGCTGTCATGGCTTAGTGGTTCAGTACCTTGACTATGGTGCATGGTATCCTGGGTTCGAACCTGGCCATTGCTTTTTATATTTTATGACTGTCTGCACAGGCTAGGAGGTGTGTCTGTGTAAAGGCAGTTTTGATACAGCTTGCTCAACGTTGCCCGTCGGTTAGCTTGTTGGCTTGGTGCGCATCTCCGCGCAAATGGGTCACGCTGGCTTATGCGTGGTTTGGCTGTCAGCACGCATATTACACTCAGCTCAGCTATGGGCACACAGTTTCAGCGTGTTAAAATGCTGCTCAACCCCGGGCACTCATTTTACACCTGTTAAACCACTGCTCACCTACGGGCACTCATTTTATACCTGTTAAAACACTGCTCACCTACAGGCAGATGTACTCAACTTTTTAGACTGTAGCTCAGCTATAGGCACATCTGACATTTTTTTTTTTTATTCTCTCACATTTCTTCAAAATACATGGCCCATTTCATTAAATTTTACATAAAATATAATTTTATATGTGTACATATATGTCAGGGACTTGTTTCGTGCTTATTTCACTAAAAAAAAAATTGATGTGGTGGGGGCTCGAACCATGACTGCCTGCTCTTCAGCCGACGTCTCTACCGCTATGCTATTGCTTCTTGGCCTACTTTGCATATTTAGTTCTTATATGCTTTTCCACTGACTGCTAACGGTGGCTAAGCTACGGGCACGCTCTCAAAACGAAAGACTCACGGGCTAACATCTTTACAATTTAAAAAAAAATTATGAGATGTTCATTTCTACATTTTATGTTCGTGGTCTGTGGGGGCATGTGTTGTGTTGTTCACATTTACATGGACTCTGTCGTGGGGGTTTACTTTCGGGACTTTTACTCTTCTGGGGGCGTGTCCGTTTGCAGGGCTCGGCCTACGGACATGCCCCCTACTGTCTTCCATGGACCGTGTTAGCCTTAGGTGTGATTCAGCATGCCCTCATGCATATGTATGACATGCTGACGTCACACTGAACTGCAGCCTCCGTGTAAGCCTTGTAACTCTTACACAGAGGCTTCGTGAATCCTGCCCAGTGTGTATAAAAAGTGTACACACCCCTGTTAAAATGCCAGGTTTTTGTGATATAAAAACATGAGACCACAATAAATCATTTCAAAACTTTTCCTACCTTTAATGTGACCTATAACCTGTACATTTCAATCGAAAAACAAACAAATCTGTTTGGGGAAAAAATATAAAAAGCTAAAAATAACTAAATTCCCGCATTAACCTGTTGAGTCTATTATTTATTATTCATCAATTGTTGATTTATTTATTATTTAGTTATTTTTAGAAAGAAGGTCTAGCTTAAAAGTATTTTATATTTGATAGTTAACTTAGTTATGTATAAATACTTTCTAAGTATTGACTTTCTAGTTCTGCCACATCTCTTGTTGGGTGGGGTTAGTAATTCTTAATAGTGTCATTATTTGATGCATTTAACACTTTGTATTTGCTTTTTGTAATGGGCACAGTTATGTGTGTTTTTAAATGCGTGGTACAAATGTGAAAATTATCACAGATTATTGTAATTTTAGGTTAAAATATTTCTAATTATCATTATTCATATATATACATATTTAACATTAGTTTTAATTATTTTAAATTATTTGTAATTTAACGTACGCTGAGAGCATACCTATATAATGATTTTCAATGCAGACTAGTCAATTTAGGCTAAGTGCCTGCACAATTCAATTAGCATCACATGATGCTTTTAAAGTTTTTAAATGAAAGGGCTGTATGTGAATGATTCATTGCATCATTTGTTTATCTGAGGAAGGAAACGCATAGCCGTTTCCGAAAACACTAATAAAATTGTGTTAAGTCGATCGTTTAAGGACATCTGATTTTTGCGACTGTTTGAGATCAAATTTGGGCAGCTTCCAGCATCTACCTCTTCGTGCTGTGTGTGTCAACTAATCTATATTCCCACCAGGGGCTCTAATATCCTGGACCTGGTCATTACGATCCATGGGAAATCAATGCTCCACACCAGTGGTCAGGTCTGACCATAAGCTGATTACCTTTGATATCCACATCCCACCCCCACCCCCAGTAAGGAAACATCTGTAAAAAACTTCTCTAAGACCAACTTCATGCTACTCAAGTCAGAAGTGACAAATGTCATGACACCCATGCAAACTGGAACTGAATGTTTGACTACTGAATCCTACACTAAAGCACTGTATTGGCACATCCACTCATGCATGAATTGTCCCATCCCAAATAGTACCATGATGCTCTCCTCCAAAAAAAGGAAGCCAATCTGGTGGTTCCCTGTCATAAATAAACTATACAACAGAAGGAAGAAACTGTTGCAGAAAAGAGGAAAATCCCAGGATGCAAAAAACGTCCTTACCAGCCTCAGTAAGAAGCTGAGATCCCTCATAAAATCTTCCAAAGCAAGTTACGAAAATAAAATTGCCAAAGATTCCAAAGACAACCACAGGGCATTTTATACCTATGTCAAGAATTTAAATAGCAATGCTCAGATCTGCTTTGAGCTACAACAGAATGGCATTAAATATACTGATCCCAAAGACATTGCCAATATCCTGGCAGATCAATTCAATGCCAACTTCACCTCACTCTCACCCTCTAAAGGGCCCATCTCAATACCAAAAGATTGCCAAATTCCAGTAATCATGGCCATACAGGTAAAAAATGCACTCTCCAAAGCTAAGAATACAGCTTTCATTGGGAAAGATGACATCCAGGGCTGTGTACTACATGAACGACAAAATGAGCTGACACCTCACCTAAGTGTCATGTTTAATCATAGCCTCACCTCAGGCTTCATGCCCACTGAGTGGCACACAGCTACAGTTATCCCACTCTACAAGGGGAGATCCACCTTGGATCCTGGGAACTACCATCCCATCAGTCTGATGAGCCTGATCTGCAAGGCCATGGAATGTTTTATCATGGAATTTATAAACAAAGACATTGGCAAACTTCAAACACTGGACCCCACCCAGTTTGGGTTTGTGAAGGGCCGATCGTGTCTCCTGAACTTGATTGACTTCATCAAATCAGTCTCCAGAGCCGTGGATGAGGGTAAGGCAGTCCAAGCAACCTATCTGGACCTTGCCAAGGCCTTCAGCACCATCCCCCACTCTGGAATCATAGATAAACTTACTAAACTGGGCATAAATCCTTACATCACTTGATGTGTTGCCAACTGGCTTACTGACAGGACCTACACTGTAAAAGTAGCCAACTCCAAATCCTGCTCCAGACAAGTGACAAGTGGAGTACCTCAGGGTTCAGTCCTGGGGCCGCTCTTGTTTGGCATCTACTTCTCTGAAGTACAGGCCAACATTAAGGGACTCTGGCTAACAAAGATCGTAGATGACTTTAAACTGGGAGCCATTATTGAGTCGCCAAATGGTGTGGCTATTCTACAAAAAGGCCTTACAGAAACAGATGCTTGGTGCCAGAGCCATGGGCTCAAGCTCAATGCCAAGAAGTGTATAGTTATCCCCTTTGGGAAAAACCATGTACCCATGAATTACCACATAGGTGGCAGCACAGTAAACACTGAAAGTGTGATAAGAGACTTAGGAACACAGGTGGACAGTGGTCTCACCTTTGATAACCACATCACCACAACAATCAGGAAATTCTTCTATGTGGCACACCTCATTACTAAGGGCTTTTCATCCAGAAAAAATAGGTCATTGTCCCACTGTACTCATCCCTCATTAGACCCATCATAGAGTACAATGCCTCGTTTGGTATGTACCTCACAAGACATCTGCAACAACTGGAAAAGCCACAGAAACACCTCACTAAAAGAATCACAGGCCTAAAGCAGATGCCCTACCCTGACTGCCTTAAAAAGCTCCAGCTATACTCTGTCACATATCACCTACTCAGAGGCGATCTCTTCTTAACATACAAAGCCATGTCAAACCCAGTGCTGTTGGATGTGCTACACTTAAAGAAAACACAATCCATCAGAATCACATGCTCCAGGGACCTAAACCTTGTCATCACAATGAACAAAACATGCTGGAGGGATAGGTTCCTGAACCAGAGACTCCCCATAATCTGGAATAGACTGCCCATACATGTCAAGCAGAGCACCTCCTTGGCCCTCTTCAAAAAGAACCTTGACAATTGGATGGGAGATAGGAAATTTACCCTGGGGATCATGTCAGTCATCCTGCTAGACAAGGTTCCAGAGAAGTAAATACTGTGAGAAGAAATAACCAGGGAATTGTTATGGCTAGGCTTGTATAGGCCCAAAGGCTGATAGTCTAACCTATGAACCTATATGCATTTGAATTGGGCATGATTCTCATATCTGTTTGGCAAACAGTCATTCAACATGAGGACTGTACTATGAAAATGTATTAAAAATTAAAATAACAAGCATTGTATTGGTGAGTGTTAGGGCGGCCACGGTGGTGCAGCAGTTAGCGTTGTCACCTCACAGCAAGAGGTTCTCTGGTTTGATCCTCGGTTAGGGTGCCTTCTGTGCAGAGTCTGCATGTCCTCCCTGTGGTCGCGTGGGTTTCCTCATGGTGCTCCGGTTTCCTCCCACATCGCAAAGACATGCTGTAGGTGGATTGGACACTCTAAATTGGCCCTAGGAATGAGTGCATGCATGTGTGTGCCTTCTGTGGAAGGTTGGGCACTGGGCTGGCAACTCGACACTGTAAAACTCTTCTGCCAATCATGAGTGGACAGGTTATTTGCTGTGGTGACCCCTAACCAGGAAAAAGCTGAAAGAAAAAGAAGAGGAGTGTTGGTGAGTGTCAAAGAAATGTGAACAAAATTCTGCATGGAGATTTACAAGCTGCAATAGCCCCACAATAATAATAACAAAATGTGCACTACATTTTAATGTTGCTTAAGTGGTATCATGTAACTACATATAGACACAATATGCAAACTGTGATAATTATGAAAAAAAATATACATAGATATAAATCTGCAATGGACACACAAACATTACAAGGGCTCATATATACCATTTCAAAAGAAAGAGTGAAGAATGCATCAGCTGAATGCAGAATATAAAAGTCAGGATGTGTAACAACTGAAAGATATACTGTTCAAGGATACTGCAAAGTGGAAGACATGCTCTAGCACACTGTAATCTGCACAATACTACAAAAGCATAAATATGAACAGCCAAATGTTGCACTTCAGGGGAAAGGAAGTAAGCAGTGCAGAATGCAAATACAAATGAATGAAGAGAACATAAATCATTACAACATCTATTAAGGAACTTGACAGAAATCCTTTACAAGCAGTCAGCCCCTTGTTACAGAAAGATTAAGGCCTAACTGTGACGCATATAACTTGGGTCAGTACAGCAGCTCACATGTTTAGAAGGTGACAAGGGAGAGTGAGAATGGGTGCCCAGTTCTATCCTGCTCATCTTGGAGTTAGGGAGACAGTAAAACACAATATTCTGCAGCTGTGGCACCTACTAGAAACAGAAATGCACAATGTGCAGAATTTAGGCCACTGGTATTCTCCTGGTTCTGCTAAGCCACATCTGTGAAGTTACTTTCATGAATTATGTGCTGTGTGCTCACAATGGCAGACATAGCATGCTCTTACAGCTGATATCATACATATAAGCCACTGTATGTGTGCATCTGGTGGTGGGGTATAGGAACAGGAAAAAAAAACCTTCACTGTTTCCTTAATAACCTCTCACCTCAGTGATGGATAATCAATAGATTGGTCATGACTGTGGTGAACTGATTTGCAGGATAAGGAAAAATGAGTTGTTTAAAATGATAATAATAGCAATAATAATAATGATAATAACAGCAATAGTTCTGTTACAGTTATGGATAATTATTCCCTTCCCATAAACAGAACATAGATACTACAGCTCTGTATACAACTAGCTAGTATATATATATAATGATGAACTAACTGATTAGTGGCTCTGTTGAGCCACCATTCTTTCCAGCATGATGGTTCCCAGGTGATTAGCTGTATGGACACAGACTTCAAATGTTTTGCCACCTCTGCTGGCAGCAGTACCTAAAATACTAATGAAGAACCAACAGAATGTGCCATTCTTATCTATCACCAGTGACACTTGCAATACCTAAGTTTCTGCATTTCAAAACATTTGTACACTGCATTTGATAGACATTTACATATTCTACTGTATGACAGGAATCTAAATAGTGATTGGTTCTTGTGTATAACTGTATATTAGGAACACTTTAACAATTACATTAGTGCAATCCACAAGACATCATCATGATGTTTCCTGCCTACACTGTAATGCAATTTGTTGCACAAGCAGTGTATGGCTATGTCTGCATAACACTGTATATATATATATATATATATATATATATATATATATATATATATATATATATATATATATATAGATATCAGTACAAACGTGGTAATCAAGAGCGAATGGTCTAAATGACCTCCTTCAGAGAGAATAAACAGCTTTGTGGGGAGGGAATTAGGCAGCCTTGTGTTTGTGAGGTAGTGACAGTTCTTCACAAGCCCCACTGAATACCCCATCCTAGATGCATCACTAGACATTAATGAGTTGATGGAATTAATCAATACCCTGGCAGCATCACTTCTGCTTATTAAATGTTCACTCATTGGTGAATTAATAGGCCATAGGGCTAACACCCAGAGAAGAATGAATAGGCTAGTGTATCTACTGTGGAGATGTTTGAAATTGAGTTGTGAGTCAGGCATAAAAAATTGTCAAGAAACCATTGGAAAAATAAGATCTAATGCACATACCTAGCACAATAATTTTATCTTTACATCTTCCACTGCAACACACCTTAAAATGTAACCACACAGTTTTAACAACTAAAGACTGAATAAATTATGTATATATATATATATATATATATATACATATATATATATATATATATATATATATACACACACACACACACACACACACACACACACACACACACACACACACATATATATATATATATATATGTATAGAGAGAGAGAGAGATATTTAGTTGTTAAAACTGTGTGGCTAAATTTAAAGGTAGATGTGAAAATAGAACTATTTTGCTCTGTATGTTCTTCAGTTGAATACCTTGCAATTATTATATGAAAGCTTCATAGTGAAATCACAAAGGAGGACACAGATAGATCTTTCAAAGGAAGGCTTCAGTGGTTTTGTTTCGTATGTCTTTACTGCCTCAGTCTAATATTTTTTATTACAATGGGGCTGTTAATATGGGTGTATTGTAAAGTCCATGGTTTGCTGAGGACAATAATAGTACAAAAGTGCAGACTATGGTTCCCAAAACTTCAGGGAGGTGGGCAATATCACAACACCCTCTCATGGAGGTGTCTTTCTGTTCTGATATGCATGGATAGTTGATGTGATCATGTGCACATAGTATCACTGTAATGACCCATGTCATGAGGGTTCTACAGGCTGATTTCTATGACATGTCCAAGGTGTCCCCAGTTTGTCTCTGAAGGGTCCTTATAGCTAGTATGGCAAATTTTACACATACCTTGATATCCACAGGAATAGGCATCATGTTCAGCCAATCATAAACATGTTCATCTGCTAGGTGGTGAGATGTAATCCTCTGCAAGTATCATTTTCTATTTCACAAGTGGCCAAATCTATTACATGTCTCAACTGTCAGACTACTGTTAGAGAAACTAAATGCTAATTCACACAAGTATCAGATATTGATTGCATATAGGTTAATAGGTCCATAGGTGGGTACTAGACTATTGGCTCAAGGGCCTGAGTAAGCCTAGCCAACAAGATTCCTTGACTTTTACCACCCAAGAAAGTTATTTTTCTGTGCCCCTGTTGAGCAGAGCCGCAGAAATAATCCCTGGGGTGAATTTCCTATTTCCCATCCACTCATCAAGATTCTTCTTGAAGAGTGCTAATGAGGATCTTTGTTTGATATAGATGGGTAGCTTGTTCCAGAGTATGGGAAGTCTCTGGAACATGAAGATATCCCTACAGCATGTTTGGTGTATTGTGGTGACAAGGTTTAGGTCCCTAGAGCGTGTAGCTCAGAGGGATTGAGATTTCTTTAAGTGGAGCATATCCAACAGCTCTGGGTTTGACATGGCTTTGAATGTTAGGCAGAGATCACCTTAGAGTAGGTGATATGCTATGGAGTAAAGCTGGAGTTTTTTGAAACGGTCAGCGTAGGGCATCTGTTTGAGGACAGTAATCCTCTTGGTGACGTACTTCTGCGGCCTTTCCAGCTGTTGTAGATGTCTTGCGAGGGATCTGGAAAGGGGCATTGTACTCTATAATTGGTCTAATTAGTGATGAGTAGAGGGGAACAATGACCTCTTTTTTCCTGGATGAGAACCCTTTTGTGATGACGTAGAAGGATTTCCTGACCACTGTGGTGGGATTTGTTATGCTCTTTTCCCTTATTTTCAGATACTACCACCTACACAGTTTTGATCCTGACACCTCTTATGCATGAAAAAATGTTAACACTGTCATCTGTGATTCACTACGTACACGTTATTCTGTACCTGTATGTCATTATATGGGCAATTGTGTCCTCACCATTTTCCTTTACCTTTTGGGCTATTGCTCCACAGCTCTGTTTATTTCTATGAACCTTACTGCCACTCCTGGTTACTAATATGAGATTGTGCAGCAAATTTCACTGACTGTCTATGAAAAGCTCCTTTAGTCTGTTATTTGACCTTGGAAAATGTACTTTTATATGAATGTTATAAGCTGAGTTTCTTTTAAGAGACTGAAGCAGAAATCATCATTTAATATTTCTGTATTACTATTGTAAGTAAATGTTTTATTAATATCTTATTTTGTTGCTTTTTTAATTTTCATTTATTATTGTTGGCAGTTCTAGGCTGTAGGTATTTTTTTTATTTTAATTAGTGCATATTTACTTCAACATATTTGGCAGTGTTTGCTGCTGGTGATAAACATGGGAATTTTTCCTTTATTTGCACCGCTTTGTCTTTGCAAAATTGAAAACAACTTCATTGTGAGTTGTAATTCATTTGTACAGGTATTGACAGCAGAAGCTCTATTATAGTTTGTTTAATTTTTATTTAATACTACAGAAGATGGGATTCAAAAATATGTCAATGCCACTGCTATTTAGTCAGTGCAACTTTACACAGTAGTGTGGCAGTGATATCCCGTGATTCTGAATAATGATCAAACTGAAATGAGCAGCATCTCATTACCAGCTCATTATCATGCCTCTGAAGTAAAAATAGAGCCGAGTCAGTCACATAGGTGTACCCCTACCAACCTGTAAATGCAATCAACATTCCCCTTCAAACTTGTTCACACACACACACTCACACACACACAATGAAAGTGCTGTAATCATGGCACTACATGTGCTCACACATTCATAAGCACACACAAACACACGTACACTGGAATGCATGTTTTCACACACACACCAAAATACAACATGACTCATAGTACTCGCATACTGTTATGCTACCAGTTTTGTTCATGTCATTGACACAAAAGGGTGCATACTATATGATTTTTCGTTTTGCTTTCTGAAATAACACTCTGCCACACTATATATATCATGTTGAGAATTTTTGTGCAAGTGTACCTGGTTAATTTGCATTAGCTCTGCCCCCAGGTTGCCATATTTGAATGCAGCCTTCACCAGTGAGGCTGAGACAGTGCCACAAGTTGGTGCTCTCATACCATAATGGTGTAACACCATTCTCTGATTCAGAGATAAACATTGCACTCAACAAGCCTGCATGAAAACAGGTTAGAGCAAGATCACTTGTGTTTCTGAGTCCTAGACTGTGTCTTCTGCACAGCAGAAGCACCTAATAACAGCAGTAGTCCCATATAATTACTGTACTGCTAAACTGCTACATTTTCAGCAATCTATTTCTCAGAGTTTTGCCTAATTTATTACTTTTCTTGAACCTGTTTACATTTTGAGGTGGGGGGGGCATTGTGTTGGTTCTGATTTAGAATCTGTAAGTTTTACCATTCTGAACATTTGGTTTTCATTGCTTGCTACATGAAGGCATTCCCAGCAGTTTGCAGACTGTTGTCCAAATTTATGAATGGCTACAATAAGTGTACACAATCTGTTTTCAAGGACATCCCTACCATACTTTTTGTGCTGTCCATTCAGTCATAAAGATTATACTGTGTACATTTACCCTATACTATCTGGTACCCTTTATGAATCCCCCTTGATGTTTAAGGCTGCAAGAAAATCAGTAGGAAAAACTAAAAATTAGGAGGAAGAAACTGGGAGTTACACTTGCATTATCTACTTATTCAGAATAGTGTACTCTTAGTATACAGTTAGTGTAGCCATTCATGAAACTGGTTCATAACTGATTTACCGACAGTTTGGTATTTTGGCACATTGCTTGTGTCCTTCTTTACTGATCGAGGAAAATTAAGCAATGCGGGTTCATCTTATGTCATCCACTGCAGTAATTATTACTTTTTTTTTAAACATTTGCTTCTTGTGACCTGTTACTAATTGGTTTCATCCCCAGCTACCTGTCAGCATTATGTTAACTTCATATTTGGATTACTTTGTTATTACTGTTACTAGCATTGTGGTTGTGTTGAGAATAGATTCACAAATGGAGTTTGATCTGCCATCAACTCTAAACTTCTAGGATCTGCAACATTACTAGTCTTTTGTTAAAGGGTTCATCTGAGTGTTTTTTTTTAATCTTGAGCCAGTAATATTAAGGATGAGTGACTGATTCTGATTATATTAAAACAATGTATTATATCTGGGCCTAGACAGGTTTGTATGACTATAGCATTATTACAATGATTTCATTTATTAATTGTGTTATTACTTTATTGAATATTTAAATATTTTTCAGAAAGCTATCTACTATTGCTATATAAACAATTTCTTTATAAACAAGAAACATCTGTAAAGTGGTCAAACTTAAACTTAAATCTGACTGCTCTACTTAACTTTGTTTTTTTTAATTAATGCCAAAATAAATTAAGGGTGGATGGGATGTGGCTTACAAAGGACTTTGTTCATACCTAACCAAAATGTTTGGTTTCGTAGATTATTTTTACTTCCATGTATAAGTAAGTATAAAGATAATTCACACTCATGAAATTTTCTAATATGGAAAAATAAAACAGAACAAAACAAAGCAAAACAAAACAAAAAAAAACAGAATCATTAGTCTAAAGAAATTCAGAAAAAGCAGGCAACGCTTTAAAATATTTGTATCTGACCAGATAGACACAATTTTTAGACATCTTAGGAGGAAGTAGTGAAGACTCCAATTATTATTATTACTATTAAAGATTGTGCACTTTTTACCTTGGGGAAGTCTGAGGAATTTTTAACTATCTTCTTTTGCTTTAGTACAATGTGATTGCCCAATACTGTTTTGTTACATCATGTAGCATCAGGCATTCATTGATACAGTCCTTTCTGTTTCGCCCTTTCTCAGATATCTTTTCAGACTTGCTTTTATGAAAACATGCCCCTGGATTCTCAAAAGCTTGCATGGCATGCATGATTAGTGTAAGAGGAAATTTGGCCAATGTGGCGGCCGAGTGATCCACGTACATGCTCGTTTGATGTACACGAGCGCTCTAGCACTAGTGCTGCACGTTCCCAGCCCCCTATGCAAATTACCCCATTTGCAGGTGAAAACCATGCAAATGAGGTAAATCTGCCATCCAGGAAGCAGGAATCAGGGCGTGCAGCACTAGCGCAATACGCAAAACTGTATTCGGTTAGTAACCGAGTACGGTACTGCAAACTCCAAAACGGAGCTATGACAGCTCCAAATAAAGGCTGCATATCATTGAGGAAGCATGCCAATGGCCAAGTAGAAGGCTATTGACATTGCAAACAATGCAAAATGTACAAAATACAACTATTATGATATGTCTGCCGATCACGGTCATTGAAGCATAGGGCAGCGGTGCGCAAATGGGATCGGTGGGAAAATAAGAAAATAAACCTAAAAAAGCAGTATAACTAAAATCAATATTCCACTATGCAAGTCAGTGGCGGGGGGGAGGCACAGTGTGACACATGCATTAGCAGGCAATTCTATGCAAATGAGGGGAAGGATAGTGAATCCCGGTTTTTTCCAGCATGTGAGGCAGGTCCCAACAGTGTAACAGTATGAATAGATGAGTGCAAGACTAGGAGGTAGGTGACATCATGTGTGGGAGTGTCAGGCATACTGTCAGTGGATTGGAGACCTGTGGCTCAGGGTTGCATCCAGCTTAGCACAGCAAAGCCAGGGGGTGTGTCTAAACCTGCCCAGCACGTATGACAAAGTGTAAGTGGGTGTGCATGCCGCACAACAGGATCTACAGGAAGATAAAGGAAGTGAACCCAGGAAATAGCAGCAGTGTGCACATTGGAGTACACCAATTGCACGGCGCACCCCCGGGATGAATCAGAAGAGAATTGGGAAGGGAAAGTAGCAGTAAGAAGTTAATCAAGGGGTAGTAGGTTCGCTGCCAAGTGAAACATATCGGAACCAGCCAATTACACAGGCAGCAGACCAGCCCATCCCAGAATGCCACAATAAACTATGCAAACAGCTACCCCTCTGATTTTTCCCACACCCTACATCACCGGTGTAAACAAGTGGGGAACTTTTAACACTCACAACAGAAAAATGTTAGGGGCTGCATTAGCTATCAAACAACTTGTGAAAGAGGCTGAGGGCGGTGAGGATGGGGGAATGCTGCCAACCAACCCACAGTGAGGAGACAGAGAAGAGTGTACAGACCCAGGGTAACCTGCCAAGGGCTACATGAGCTGGAGATAGTGGAGCGCTATAGAGTGGACAGAGACCTCCTACAGCAGATTGTTGAGCTGTGCTGGCCACTCCTGACACACAGAACTAACAGAGGGGAACCCATCTCAGTGGAAACAAAGGTATGTGTAGGCCTAAGAATACTAGCTACAGGTACCTTCCAAAAGCCAACTGGGGATATGATGGGGCTCTCACAGGTGTCAGCATCCAGGGTACTCCACCAGTTCCTGGATGCCATGGCAGCACATGTCGGTGAGCATGTATATTCCCCCCTCACCCATGAGGCATTGGCTAGCAGTATGCATCTCTTCCAGCAAATAGCAGAATACCCTGAGGTAGTGAGTGCAATAGACTGCATGCACATATGCATCAAAGCACCTCCTGGTGAGCAGAGTAGGGTCTACATCAACCGCAAGAGCTTCCACTCCATCAACTGCCAGGTCATGTGCGATGCCCTGGGCATAATACTGAACGTATGTGCTGGCTGCCCTGGAAGTTATCACGATTCCCACATCTGGCATCTGATGCAGCTGTACCAGAAATTTGCCAATGGGGACATCCCACACGGTTACCTAGTGGGAGGATGCTGGATACGCACTGGACCTGTTGCTGATGACACCCATCAGAAACGCACACATACCCGAACAAGAACTTCATAATGAGGCACACGTACAAACAAGAATCATAATAGAGCGTGTGTTTGGGATGCTCAAGTCACGGTTCCAGTGCCTGGACACATCCAGTGGAGCCTTGCAGTACTCAACAACTACATGTACCCAAATCGTCCTTGTATGTGCCATGCTAAACAATATGATCCTGCAGAAACAGCTGCAGCAAGAGCAGCAAGGGGCAGGGCCACATAGCCCCCCACCAATGCCAAGGCCTGCACAGGCACAGAGTGATTCGAAGTAGGAAAAACCTGAGCCTACCCCAGTAGGCAGAAGGAGGCATGCCCAGTATGCCCTGGCCCTGGCAAAGAGGCAACACATAGCACATACACTGGCATGGAAGGGACCCAGGGAATAACACCTCTCTCTGATTCTCACACACAGTAAAAGGGATGCCAAACATTATACTACTTGTGCCTAACAATGTGTAGGCAGTGTACTACCTGCATCCAACATAGGCAGCCCTGCAGTACCACCACCCTCAATATTGGGACACCCACAAGATAAGGGATTCACACATGCCAGTTGGGGGGGTGTCACATACCCAACAACAGTCACAGCCAGCAGGACAGGTGTAGACCAACACAAACAAAAAATGCCGTACTATGGCCTCTGAATGAGGGGTATGGGTAACCCCCACCCAGGCCTGCACAGACAGACTACAGCAGGCCAGGTAGTGGGATGTCAGTTGTGATGGCTAGGAAGTCAGAAACGAATGTGTATGCAATCAAAAGATAAGAACGGTCGTACACCAGTATGGCTTAGCCAGCACGATAGGTAAGACTGCTGACTGAAATAGACTACAATACATACCAGTACAGTCCTAGCAAATGTGTACAACTGTCAGGTGTGCCCCCCACCCCACATAGAAATATAGTAACAGTCAGGTGCGCCCCCCCCAATCCTGTGTAGAAACATAGAAATAGGTGTACACACCGCTATGCAGACATTTTGCAATGGTCAATGCCAAATGATCGGTGGATACCCTACAGACACAGCATGCTAGCTGTCGGTGTACAACATAAAGGTCAGCTGTGCAGTACAAACCACCGGACCTGCTCCACACATGCAAAACAGATGGCCTTACTGGGCATGCTCACACACTTAAACACATGAAGGCCATGTATGCAAACACCAGTGGACCAGACACATCCAGCGGTTGCAATTGTTACTGCATACACATGTCAGTATGCACCACTCATGCAATGCACACACAGTGGATAGGAATACAGACATATATGTAAGGACAACACACCATAAATCAAAGGTAGATGGATATAGATGTGTGGAGGAGGGTGACTATGACAAGGAGCCATCCACACCTGTCCTACCCAGCACATAGCCAAAGGGCCCTAAACACATCAGGTACAGATGTCACACACTGCAGTTACTAGCGACCAGTACCTGTCAGCACCACAGACTATGTTGTCCACATGCCAGCTGTGCAAAATGGCTGTACAAGGACATAGTCAGCTAGTTGCCCTATACAAGCACCTGTGACATATGACCCCATGTGGGGCCGCTTGTGGTGTGTCACCCCTACATGAATGGTGTATGGGCCATGCACACACTGGCTACTACATAGCGGTACCCTGACAAGCCTGCTGAGGTTATCCAATGTGAAATACACCTTTGGGAGAGTTCTAGGCCAGTAATCTCTGTGGCGGGTCCCATAAATGCATACTGCCATAGTGTGATAGACTAGCTAGGTAGGAGTTCTAACCCCAGACATAGCAACTGTGTGTGTGAGTATGTGTCACTGTTCGTGTGGGTGCCTGTCTCTCACTGACTGTGTAGAGAACAATGCCTTTTAGGCTACTCACACCCCTTACTATTCACATACCCAACTTTAGCAAGGCTGCTGATGTCACCCACCTAGAAATACTCCCCTGGGAAAGCTATATCCCAGTAATCTCTGTAGTGCATGCTGTAACTGTGTACTGCTGTAGTGTGATAATGTAGTTAGGTAGGAGGTCAAACCCCAGACATGGCAACTGTACGTGTGTGAGTCTGTGTGTGCATATGTGCGCGTGTCTGTCTGTCACTGACCATGTAGAGAGCAATGCTTTTTAGGCTACTCACACCCCTTACAAGTCAAATACCCACCTTTGGCAAAGCTGCTAATGTCACGCAACTTGAAATACACCTCTGGGATGATCATAGCCCAGTAATCTCCATAGCACATCCCGTAATATCATATGGCCATCGTGTGATTAAGGAGTTAGTTGGGAGTTCTAGCCCCCAACCTGCTGACTGTGTGTGTGTATATGTGTGCATGTCTGACTGTGTAGACAGCAATACTTTTAGGGTACTCACACCCCTTACATTTCACATACCCAACTTTGGCAAGGCTGCTGATGTCACCCACCTAGAAATACACCCCTGGGAATGCTGTAGCCCAGTAAACTCTGTAGCGCATCCCGTAACTGTGTACTTCTGTAGTGTGATAAACTAGTTAGGTAGGAGTTCAAACCCCAAACCTGACAACTGTGTGTGTGTCTGTGTTGCTGTGCATGTCTGACTGTGTAGAGAGCAATTCTATTTAGGATACTCACACACCTTACAAGTCAAATACCTACCTTTGGCAAGGCTGCCAATGCCACACACCTGAAATACACCTCTGGGGTGATCAGAGCCCAGTAAACTCTGTAGCATGTACCGTATCATTGTATGGCCATAATGTGATTAAGGAGTTAGTTGGGAGTTCTAGCTCCCGACCTGCCAACTGTGTGTGTATGCATGCATGTCTGACTGTGTAGAGAGCAATGCTTTTAGGGTACTCACACCCCTTACATTTCACATACCCAACATTGGCAAGGCTGCTGATGTCACACAGCTAGAAATACTCCCCTGGGATTGCTATAGCCTAGTAATCTCTGTAGCACATGCTGAACTGCGTACAGCTGTTGTGTGACAATGTAGTTAGGTAGGAGGTCAAACCCCAGATGTGGCAACTGTGCGTGTGTGAGTCTGTGTGTGTGTGTGTGTCTGTCTGTCACTGATCGTGTAGAGAACAATGCTTTTTAGGCTACTCATACCCCTTCCAAGTCAAATACCCACCTTTGGCAAGGCTGATTGATGTCATGCAACTTGAAATACACCTCTGGGACGATCATAGCCCAGTAATCGCCGTAGCACATCCCATAACATCATATGGCCATAGTGTGATTAAGGAGTCAGTTGGGAGTTTTAACCCCGACCTGCCAACTGTGTGTTTATGCGTGCATGTCTGACTGTGTGGAGAGCAATACTTTTAGGGTACTTACACCCCTCACATTTCACATACCCATGTTTGGCAAGGCTGCCGATATCATGCACCTAGAAATACACCTCTGGGAAGGTTGTAGACCAGTAATCACTGTAGCATGTCCTGTAACTGCATACTGCTGTGTTGTGAATTAGAAGTCTGGTTGGGTTCCATCCCCACACATGGCAGTTCCGGATGTATTGTGTGTTTCACTGTCTGTGTAGGGAGCAATGCATTTTAGGCTAGTCTCTTGCAGTCATCTCAAATGCCATACTTTGGCAATCCTGTTGAAGTCAGTCTTTGTGAAATACACTTTTGGGCAAGGACTGCTCCAGTAATATCCATGGCATGTACTATAACTGTGTAGTGCTGTAGTGTAATACACTAGTTAGGTAGGGTGTATGTGTGAGTGTGTGTTTGTAACCTGTAGAGGTGGTCGTGACACCTGTGGCCAATGTGGAGTGGGTTTTGCATATTTCTTATATGGTGCCCATACTATATATCACAATGTCCGCTGTACAGGGATAACACGTGATATGGCTGAGAAGCCTGGGTGCAGAGCCATACCCAGACATGTGACATCAAGGTCAGGCAATCACAGTTAGCAACCCCATTATTACTCAGAGCACACTCTCACCCCATTTGTCATACACACACACATGCCTAGGTAACAACCAATATGTGGGTAGTACACTGCATATTGGCAACTGATAGTAACTATGGAGTGAGGGCAGTGGGCCACAGAGGGCATGACACCCAGTCCATCTGTCCAATATGCACAAATGTGCAGACAGTGCACCTCTCTCATGTTCCCCAATCACATGTGACCCACAATGGACATACCATGCCTGACAACATGCCCGTATGGACAGATGCCAGTGATACCAAGGAATGCTGATAGCATGCACTCCATATAGGTGCAGGGTAAAGCTGCTGGCCATTACCAGTTCCCACCACAGTTGGGCAGGACTGGCACATCTGATGATACACAAGAGTGGGGTAGCAATGTGCCCTGGGGCCTTACCTGCACGGTTTTCAGCTGGTGTGTCATTGAAACCCACCTCCAAGATGTGCCCTGCCAGATGTTGATGCTGCAGGCAGACAGGTACTACAAGGCTGCTGAGAATCTCCTCCACACAGGTGAAGGGTGGCTGGGCCGGTTGGCCCTCCCACTGTGAGGTGGTCCCACTTTACAGCAACTGCATGCTGACGTATATGGCAAAGCAGGTCGGTGCAATGATGCCAGACCTGCTCATAGCTGTGGTTATGCAGTCTGACATCATTGACCCTGTGGACTAGCTCATTCCACAGGGCGGACCACTCCTGCTGGTCATGGGCTGTCCACCCAAGCAGCAGTACATAGTGCTGTACCAGGTTGTCGATAATGCTCTCTGTCTCAGCGGCGCTGTATGCAGCAAGATGACTATGTGACATGCTTCCTGGAAGACATAAAGATGGAAACAGGTCTGAGCCACCCACAGAGCAGGGTTACCATAGTTCTTAATACACATATTTGTCTCCCCCCATCTTATCAGCTAGAACAAACTGTTCACAGACTGCAATTGTTATGCCAGCTGCTTACCTATTATTGGGACATATGTTGTATTGTACCAAGCTTTGTGCTATGTGTATGTGCCATGCTTTGTGCTATGTGTTTGTAGTCTTGCTCCCTGTGGGGACACTTATCTTTACTGGCCTGTTACGGACTACCTCACCTGCATGCCATTGTCAGTACCACTATATATATGTGTATAAATATACATCTATATACATATATGTGTAGATATATGTTGTATGTTGTTGATATACCTATGTCTGTATGAGTGTCTGTGTATCTGCACACATACATGCCACATTCTGTATCACACAGATATGTGGAGTGCATACAGACATCTGGTCCGCATTCTGTAACTGTCTTTCATTCACAGCTGCACTTTTCTGTCTTTCTGCAAGACAGACAGGTGCCACATGTGAGCACAGACTAACATTAGGGTGGTATATATGGTGTGAGATTGCTGGTATGCCTATTACACACCTATGGCATTTGTGCATGCTACATTACACATTAACATGACTGTCCTGCAAGTGGTGTATTCTGACACCCATGTGTCTATCATGACAGCAGTGCATCCACCATCAGCTATTGTCCACACTAACATAACATACACAGATATTATGGCTGACATCTTTGTCATTCATTGCTGATCTGCACAGTTGGCGGGTATGTCCCACTACTTACAGGTTCAGACTGTATTGTCCAGAGCAGTTGTTCAGCGGGACAGCATTACAGGGACAACTACAGATGGCACATATCAGACATTCTACATCATATATCCTATTAATCTATACCTCATACTGCATAAAATTACATACAGTTATGTTTTACATACCTTTTATTCTCTGGACGGGTGTGACACCTTCCCGGTTTTGGCTTGTAGGTATTTGTTTCCTACTATGTGAGTTTCGTTTTATATTTTCTTTTTTTTTATTTCTCTCTCTCTCTCTCTCTCTCTCTCCCCCTCTCCAGTAGTGCGAATGAGTTGGTTAGAATGGATTTCAGCATGGCTTTTGTAGGTGATGCACATGATCAGGTGATGGGCTCTGCACCAATCAGTGTGCAACAGTTGCTGACTGCGTACTGCCTGCTGTGTAGTGATTCAGTTAACCATTGTCATGGCAACCCAGTACTATAAATTGCTTACTCATGTGGGTATTGTCTCTTCACCTTTCAGTATGGAGGACATCCTTCCTCTATGTGGGCAGCAGTGTTACAGATGGCAGGTGGCAGTACCTGTTACAGCGGGGCTTGCTGACACAGGGCAACTACACAATCTTAAGAAGTTCCAGACCTTCAGACAGAGTGAGTAGTGTTGTTATGTGCATTGTATATTGCTAGTCTTGCAGTGTTTGCGTTTGCATAGTAGTTTAGGATGGAATGCAGTCTGTCTGCATAGCTCTCAACTGTGGGCCTATCCACATGATGGCCAGTGGATTGTCTGTTTGCTTTTGCCTGTGCACCACACAGTTCTTATCCTAGATATATCCCCAACAATCTGTCTGTTGTGTGCTATCTGTACATGGCTTCTTCCAGTTATGTTCCTGATGTGTTGTTATTCCTGCATAAGGGTATGTTGCAACAAATCCTGTAACACCAGCAATTTGCAGGGTGTGTAACAGCAATATTATGAGTGTGGCCCTGTGTTCCTGCCTCTGTCCTCCACATGTATGGCTGGCTTTGTCCTGCTGTGATACGGTTAGGGGTTGTTCAGTATTGGCCTATTATTATTTACTGCTAACATTCCTGCTATCATCCCAGTCATATTGTGGACTCCCACGACATTTGTGGTCAGGGTCCATACATGTAACAGATACATAGACATTATCACAGGTAATAAATGTCCGCCTAGGCCTTGACTACTGGGTGTAACTGGCAGCTGCTGAACTACATCTGTTAGTGTTTATTGTTACCTATCTTGACAGCAAATTCTTTGTCTCCAGTTGTACGAACTGATGGGTTTAGCCTGGACAGCATAGTATGTTATATGTCTGCACTGTCAGCATCTACTTTTTTGTGTGGGCCTTGCATTCCTCACTGATTAAATAAGTCCAGATCTATGTGCTGTAAATAATGGCATACACTATTGTAAAATACACCATTAAAGGCTGTCTGTGTATACATACCTGTGTGTCATCTCATATCCTTTCAATAGTAAGTGGGTCTATGTGTAATGCAGTACTCCTGTTCAAATATAAATGTCATTTAGTAGGTTATACAACAAAATGATGTTGATATACTGATTTCACATGGAAAATAGAATGTGCTGCAGTGGAACTCGAACCGGGAATGCATGCTCGTTAGGTGGATTCTCTGCCCACTACACTATTGTAGTTCTGCTTAATTTGCATATTTCTACCTTAATGTCATACCCATGTTCTCTTTCCCCAGCCCCTGAGCTCCACGTACACAGCATCCATCCATTCTCCAGTTGCTAGCCCTGCCATACCACACCTCCACACATTTCCCTCTCTGCACGTCTCGGTACTCCTCCATTTTACTGTCTCAATGCAACCTTCTGCAGGCTCTTCAACCTTTTAGTCCACGTACATTCAAGCCTTCCCTTGATCCTCCTCTGATACTGGTGGAAACATCATTGTGACCCACAAAGTCTGGTGTGTCCCGCCAGGGATGGACCTGTTGTTGTGTCATGAGGAGACTTTGCTGGTCTACACTGTTTCTCCGACTGGTAGCATCCTGCCAGGGGTTTGAGAAGCAGCAGTTTGCTCACACACCAGACCAGCCTCATTTCCTACTTCTGTGGATGAAACTCATCCCCACAGCGTGCTCCATTTTCCATTCCTCTCTTCAGTGTTATACAAGACTACTGTTCTCACACTATGTGTGGACAGGTACTGTTCATTGATACTCATAGACTGCTCGGAATATTGTGATTGAGCACTGTGCACATGTTTGCTGGTATTAATGTACATACTTACATGCATTTCCTATACTGTTGACTGACTGTGCCGGATGATATGTTTGTGATAACAACAGCTGATTTTATATCTGCCATGCCTTCGTGGTAACTCACTTGGACTATAGTGTGCAGGGTGGGGGGGGACCTGGGAGTGCTGTTTATGTTGCTACTGGCCACAATGAGGGCTTTGGGCTACAGCATGCCTAAGGCACTGCAGGGGAAGTGTAGGTGGGTATGCAGTGGTGTGCGTGAGGCTCAGAATTGCTGACCTCTGGTTATGGCATCTTACACTGGGTTGGCCTCCACATTGCTTAACCAGTATGGGCATTGCTTGCCACCGCCCAAACAGGCATACTCCCGCTTGCTGCCACATACCCCCGTGCTACTTAATGAACATGTCAGTATTATACATGCTTAAGTCAGGTGCACATATCAGGTATGACTGTTTACGAAGGTCAGTGTAAGGTGAAGTGGGATTCCAGTTTACCAGTTCTGGATAGGTTACACTCAGGTATTCGGGTTAGGTTTAGTTATGCCATACCTGTGTTGTAGAGTAGATGTGAATAGTAAAAGTATAGGTGAGTAGGTGGAGGGGGGGACATATTAACTATATAGTAGGCCATTTGACTGATTGGTTGGGAAGCAGTAGTGCAGGTTTGCAAGGTGTTGGGATATGTATGTGAGGCAGGACAGGAAGTGTCAGCGTCAGTAGTTGGTGTAGGGAAATGGAGTGTTAGTTGAGGGGGGGGTGGACTTCACCAGGTGGTGAACAGGTGGTGATCCAAGTGTGCTTGAGTTTTACCTTCATGTGCTATTTACATGTGTCATCTGGGACAGCTGCGGTAATACACCTGGGTTCGGGGTTCCAGATTCTGCCAATATAATTGTGTGGAGGGTGTCACCTACGTGTGACTGTAAACATTATTAGAAACGAAACAGGGGTCAATAGGTAAGTGGTGTTATTGGGCCACTCAGAGGGACTGATAGTAGGGGACATGTCCAGGGATGTGCAGGACAGCTGAAGGGAAGGTCCACAGCTGGCCATTTTCTCTACAGCGACAGCTGTGTATATACCCTGCATTTGGGGGTAGGTCTGGACACTCACACCCCTGGGTGGGGGCGAGGACAGCAATAATACCTTGTGATGCCAATTAGTTTGACTTACATGTCTACAGTGGGGTGCTGCGAATCATGTGTTCTTTGGTATCATTTAGTTGGTTTGCAACAACACATCTGGTTATTCCACCCTTTGCCATGTAAATTAGACATTACTGCTGTGGGACTCGTACTGGGCGTGGCTGCTCATTAGGTGTCGGGTCTGCCCAATGCACACTATTGCTTACATCCCTGGGGTGGTCCACATAGAACCGCTCCAGCCAACACCTGCATGCCTAGGCCCATAATTACATCCCCTTAGTTCCCCACCCTCACATCTTCTTCGACACTCTTCCTTACTCCGGGTGCAGGTCGGATCTGGAATCACCAGTACACACTGCCCATTCCCCATTTCTCAGGACCCATCATGTATTTTGTCTTGCTCCATGGGTCATCAGGCTTCCCCAACCTTGTGGTCCGGGTACATGCGTGCCCTGCCGTACATTATCTGTGTAATGTCTGGAAGGCTAAATAGCCATATAATTTTTGGCTTGTCCCGCAATGGACATTCTTGTCTTTGTTTCAAGATTAGACTTGGTGGGTCTCTTCCACTGATTGCATCCTGCCTGTAGTCCGGGAAGCAGTGGTATGTTTACTTTTCTTGTGTGTTTGTATGTTTCACCTGTCCAGCTTGGGGGGGGTTGATGCAACATGTTAAACGTTTGTTGATTGGGCTCCTCACCCCCATTGGCACAGCCTGGGAACATATGTAATCCTTAACAGCTGTATCATATACTAGCTATATATCTGTGTATATTTACACACACATAATATATATATATATATATATATATATATATATATATATATATATATATATATATATATATATATATATATATACACATATATATAAAACGACATGTGGGCATATGGGTGGCTGCATATGTATATATCTATATGTGGGTATTTATATATGTTTGTCTATGTATGCATACATTTGTACTACAGAGAGGGAGAGGTATATCTCCATGTAGTTATGGGTATATATACACACACACCTCTGCATATTTAGCTACATATCCTGCCATGTTGCCTGTTATTGCTGGGCACTGTTTCATGTGCATACCGGCTAACCTTGTGTGTCATGTATGCTTTGCGATATCTACAAAATCCGTTAGTGTACACAGAGTCACACATGAAATCTATTGCTAGTACCAGGTAATCATTCATCCCATGCTGGACAGCCCGAACACTGGGTATACAACTTTCGTCTACACCCAGAGTTACATAGGTACCCATGGCTATGTGCATGGACTATGGCGTGTGCCAGATCTAGGATACTTGAGCTGAGACAACATAAGGGATGGGATCCGAGGGGGGGGTGGCAATGTGTGGTGGTGTGGTAGCTACGGGCCGGTAACCAGGGTTGAGATGGTGGCTGCATGTGTGCAGCGGGTGGGGGGAAGTGGAACTGTGAGTAATGCTTGTATGGCTTTTGGATGGCCTTGATTGAATGGGCCTGTACTGCTCGGGCCGCCTAGTGTGTGGGGGAGAGTGGGATGTGATGTCAACATGTGGAACATGACCGAGGACTAATTTAAATCCCTATTTCAATGACACACATACATTACATTGAGCTTGGAAGTGTTTTGCAGGGCGGTCATGTTTGTCTGGATGGGGGAGGTATGCCAATTCATATGTGACGTATATTGTTTGCAGCCTGTCAAGGCCTTTCACGGTGCATGTAGACATGTATTTGTCTGTTAATCTACCATTGCTATCTACAGATGTCTGGCCATATATACCTCTGTGGGTGTATATATTTGCATATATATTTCTAACTATGTCCGTATATACCTATGGGGACATTTCTCTGCTTACATATGTGTAACTTGCTGTGTATATGTGGACGTATGGATGCTGACAGATATATGTGTAGTCATCGGCATTTGCATGTATATCTGTTCATATATTTGTATATGTATGTGTGTATATATATATATATATATATATATATATATATATATATATATATATATATATAAATATGTGGATAGTTTTTTATATATATATATATATATATATATATATATATATATATATATATATATATATATATATATATATATGTGACTACATCTATGGATATGTTGAATCCGTTTAGATAGTAATATATTTGCACACACACTTCCATCTAGCTGTAGGTTTACATTCTCTGTGCTGTTGCAAGACTGGACTGGATGATATTTTTCTGACTACATCGACTTTATTTGTATCTGTCACAGCTTCGTGGTAATTCCCTTTTTCTATGGTGTGCAGGGTCCTTGGTTTGAGCCTTGCAGGAGCTGTTTATCTTGTTGCTGGGCAGAACATGGGCCGTTGGGTACTGAGTGATTATGGCGCATTAAGGCGGTTGTACGAGGGTGTGCGCGGAGCTAAGCACTGCTAACCTCCGGTTACAGTTTCTAACACTCATTTAGCTTCTACTTTGCTTAATCTGTGTAGGTAATGCTTATCCCCATGCAAATTCACTTACATACACTTACTAGTGCTTATATATGCTTGCTACTGCTTATTTGTACTTACACCTGCTTACTAGTGCCTTATTAATACAGTCGTCCAGTTCACATTAATGTTGTTTAGTAGGTTATACAGGAAATATATGAGAAAAAAATGTTCATATACAGATTTCACATAGAGAATGGTATGTGCTGCAGTGGGACTTGAACCGGGAATGTCTGCTCGTTAGGCAGATGCCCTGCCCACTACACTACTACTGTGCTGCTTCATTTGTATATATCTTCTTTGTTATCCTCGTTGGCCTTTTCAGCTGCTTTAACCATAACTAAGCGATGGGCACACCCGCACACCTACTGTTAGCTGTACTCAGATTTACAATATATATGACGGATTTTCTTCAGTTTATTTATATGTACTGTTGCTGTTGTACACATGGGGGACTGTTGGTGAGGATATCTGGACACCTATGAGCAGTCTTGCTCATTTATTTCCACTTTCTGCTGTTCTACATTGCAGGGTTGTGTTCATTCTGAGTGCTCTGCTCTCAGACACACCCTCTACACTCATAAATGCTCCATGTATGCCTAGAAGCTCGGGCAGCGCGCCTTTATTAATATGCATGGCGTGCTGCCATCCTGCTCCTAAGTGGCCGCTTCCGTGCAGGACTACACTAGTCCTGCACGGAAGATTAGTAAATCTGGGGGATGGTCTTATATTAATAAAAAAAGAAAAAAACACATACACTAGTTCATGTTCTCTTATCAGACCACTTAAACAGTTAAAGTGATTATTTGGATTAATTTATGTATGAAATTGTTGAATTTTTATAGTTTACCAGTACATTACTGGAATACAAAATTTAATAATGCCTTATAGTAGTATACTTTTGTCTACTGCAATGTTACTAGATATAGTGGAAGATCTAGAGGATCATGAATGGGTTGCTAATTATAACTGCTTTATTATGCATTTGAGAAATGAATGCCAAGAAATTCAACTCAAGAGCAAAGCTCAAGAGGTGAATCTTTGTATTCATGTTGAGAGCACATAATTCAGTGTTACAGTCTGAAACCCAATCATAAATTTTTGTAGTGCATGGAGATTTATTTCTCCATACATTACTACTTAGAGAAAAAAATGAGGGAAAAATGTGTTTTGCCGGCATTAAGAGTTGGTATAGCAGTTGCTAAATGCTGTCCAATGGACAACAACACACATTAGGTGCAGGAAATATCTTATAAGAAATCTAAGGATTGATTGGAGGCAAAGCACATGTAAACAAAAGCTGTTTTTGAGAGTTCTGCCACTTTCATTTGCTAACCAGCACTGTCACTTCTGCAAGACCAAATTGTAACAGCTCTTAGTTTTTTTTTTTTGTTGTTAACATTTGTTAAGATCAGGGTGCCTATATTAAATTAGTGAATGCATAAAATAGCGAACACTGATTTATCGACCCTTTAGAACCAAAACCTGAAAATCCCGAAGACACAAAAAAATCGCTGTTCCACAAAAAAAAAAAAATCAAAACACAAAATAATGAGGGGAGCTTCTCCCCCCACACCCCCAATGTGGGGGGGGGGTTGTGCACTCACACCCCCACCTACTTAAATATACCAACTCCGAGATCGCACTACAGTGGAAAAAATGGCAAAGTCCCGAAAACGTCCCAGCATTTTTTTCCCCTGGGAATAAAATCACTGTTCTGTGTGCTCGGCATTTTCAGGTTTCAATTTTAAAGGGTCAATAAATCAGTGTTCGCTATTTTAAGTGTTCGCTGATTTAATATAGACCCAGAACAGGTCTTGTCCCACTCTACTGCTTAACTGGCTTGCCTTTTTGCAGATACTGCAGCATAACCACAGTGCTCCATGCACTAGAATAAATTCAGGGAGTTTTGATTATTACATTTCATTCCTTCAGTCACATGAATGGTTGATATGGGTTATAAATTACAGCATCACCTTTCATGTCATGGTAACTCTCAAAGCTATGCGGCACTTAAGAAAATGACTCCTCGATGTAGAAATGCTAGTGGATAGACATATATTTCATGTAGGGTTCTTCCTTTCAGTGTTTGCAGTCAAATATCAACAGAATAAAAAAATGTTACTTTAATGGTGTGTAATTTTGCTGGAAACGCAGAGAGAGGGAAATAGTAAAAATTTGTAGTCAGTGTACAAAGAAGTTTTAAGTTTGAGTATAGGCACAAAAATAGTATGTGAGTATTAACTAAAGCATTTCTAACAATATTTATTCAGTGACTTGTGTGAATGCTTTTGTGAGTGTGTGACTGCTGTCTACTGGCATATGAGAGATAGATAGATAGATAGATAGATAGATAGATAGATAGATAGATAGATAGATAGATAGATAGATAGATAGTTAAATAGATAAATGGTTAGATGGATAGATAGGTAGGTAGGTAGATAGATTGACTGATTGATTGATGACTGTGTACAAAAAACACAACCTTGCCTAACACATCCTGAGTATCTTCTATGATCTAAAATTCACAAATCTGAATGCCACTTTACTTCACAGATGATTTTCTAGACTTTGCCTCATATCCCAGAATCTACACCTTCATGTAGTGTTGATACTTGAAGGTTAATGCTTACTTAAACAAAAGAATGTATGGTATGCAACTGAATGGTCCAAGTACAAAGCAACTCTGACAGCATAGCTGGGTAAAGTCATGACAATGACCCAGGCAACCAATAAATGGCTAGCTGCTGAGGAACCTGATAGAACTGGAGTGGGGCAGCAGACAAATGTATAGGCTTAGCTTGCTTGCCACTTTTCATAGAAAAGGGTATGTGCATGGGACATGCTCTCCATGGAAGAATCTTTGATATAGTTCAAGGATCACAAGGATGTTCCGTCGGTACTATACCAGGGCCATTTGATCTTATCACAGACAGAAGCATTCATGTGCATTACAATACCCATTAAACACTTAACCCTTGGACACTGATGAGCATATACAGTTGAACAACTGGGTCTATGCAGAAAACCCTGTTCTGTTGCATGGATAAAAGTTCCACTGCCAGTTCACCTGATCCTAATCCCTGAGAGCCCAGGTGAGAAAGGGTTTAATAATGCAACTGGCAGGCAGAGCTGATGGTTAGCCTAAGAACAAACCAAAATGTATATAAAATAAATAAATAAGAATCCAGCTGCAGTGGTTTCTTTTCATTAACCTTTCACTTCTTCCTCATAATCAAATGTAAGCTCCAAACAATGTATCTGTTTGATTCAGAAAACATTTTCACACACTTCTTTGGTATCACTTGTACTTTAATGGCTTTCCTGACACATTCTGCTACAGTTTTTCTCTTCATTTATTTTGTCTCGGTAATTGCTACATGTTTTTTGTTAATAAGGTAATATGGTAACATGTTGTACCATGTACTTAGACATGTGTCTAAAATAATCCAAGAAAGGGATGTAGTATTCTTCATATCTTTACAAGTTAATACATTTAGTATTGGCTTAATTTCAGCAGCTGATCCCTAATATTTTCTGCATAATGTGCTCAGTGATTATTGTCAAGTAAACTATTATCAGCAGAAATTGTTCAATGACCCCAAGTGCACTTATTTATATTTTATATGTATCTCCTTTACTTCTTTCTTCTACCATTTAATCAGATTCACTTAGTGACCACCTCCCTACATTTGCAAAAAACGAAAAATTAATAACTTAAGCAAACAACACTGCTATAACTGGGTAAGAAATTAAGAAATCTTAAATTGTACCAAAGAGAGACATTTATTAATAATGTATGTCATGCAATTGGCTCATGCCTGACAGAACAAAAGAGTCAAAATCAATCCAGCACCTTGACTGACTAAAGAATCAAAGCAACTCATGAACCAAAGATGCAAGGCCTGGAAAAAACAGCTGTAAGATAAAATTCAAGCTAACCTACAACAGCATAGGCAGCACAGAAATAAAATGCAATACAAATTTAGAAAAGATAAAAAAAGAATGCATAAACTCTCAAAAATCAAATCAAAACAACATGTAAAACTTCTGGTCAGGCATAAATCAACTCCTAAAACCTGGATATGCCAAACAACTTCTTCCATCCTTAGATAGCCAATCAGGCAGCATAGCAAGTCAGTTTAAGGTAACCATTTGAAATGTCAGGACTCACATATGGAAACTGAGTGGCCTTAAAAACAGACTTATGTTTACTAAGTCCGACATGGCCAATTCCTGGAATATTCCCTTTTCTCTGAGGTGTGGTGATCTCAGAAAGAGTATATATATGCTTGGGACATGGTATGGAGGGCCATGCCCCCTCTTTAGGGGTGTGGGGGGAGTAGGCTTGCTCCCATGGCAAAAATAAATTTAAAGGAGAATAGTGATGTTCAAGATTTGCTCTTCACTTGAGTTTCAATCTTTTGTTTGTGGTCTGTTGGTGCTCAACATTTCATACAACCTGTGGTATCCCAAATAATCTAAAATACCCCAACTCCTAGCCCACCACTCCTCTACTGGACAACAGCAATTACAATCTGACCTTCAATCCAGCACTTGCAATGCATCTTACATTAAAAGGCATCTTCTTAATCTGAAAATCAGTGTCTCTAGACCCAGACAATACACCAGCTGAATCTATTAGGAATGCAGATGACACACTAGCATATCCGATTTCCATCTTAATAAACAGATCCATCACTGAACTCATTATAGAATAAATCGTACGTCCTTCACTGCATAAAGTAGGCATCTCCACAGACATTTCAAACTATAGACTAGTAGCTATTCTATCCTCTCTCTCCAAAATCCTTAAGAAATGTATTCAACCTCAGCTACTCAATTATGTCACTGAAAACAACCTCCTATCCCATTCTTAACTTGGCTTTCATTCCTGCCACAGTACCACTACTGTCTCTTACAGTTTTATTAACATTTTAAACTTACAGAGACATGCAAGCAGCTTGGCATCTGCACTCCTCCTAAACCTATCAACTGCATTTGTTTTGGTACCCTACAAAAAATGATTACATAAATTGAGTACCTTAGGACACCCAATCTATCACTCACCTGGTTTTAAAGTTACACATCCAAAAGGTGTCAGGCAATTAGGTAGAAAAATGAATTATCATCCTTCCTCCCCACACCTGTTTATGTTTGGCAAGGGTCAATACTTGGCACTCTGTTTTTAATGTATTCATAAATGACCTATACACTGCAAGTAAGCACACCTCCGATGTCCAGTATGCAGAGCATTTGATCCTGATCTGCTCTGTCCAAATCCAGGAAAAATTACACTAAATTATTCAAGATTCCTTTACCTCTATATAAACATGGCAAGTAGACTATCAATTACTTCTATAACATAAAAAAGTAAAATTAGTTGTATTTACTCCAAAACAATTGACTGCAGAAAAAGTACATAGTACATTTTTGCACAACCTCATCAAATAGTAAAAAAAAAATAAACTTGTTACTCACACCAAAGTTTTAGACATCATCATAGATGGAAAAATGACACTTGACCTTCACATAAAACAGACAGATAATATAGCCCTCCAAAACCTCAGCTGCCTCTATAAGATCAAGTCAAATATAACTGATAATGCCAGAAAGCACACTGCCTCAGCCCATCTTTTTCCAGAAGTACTTTCCGACACTCCCATTTTCATAAACATGCAGTCTACACAGAAAGGTGACCTATAACAATGCTGTAACACAGTTGCTAGATCCACAACTACTTTTCCTCCTAGTACACAATACTGCCTGGCTCTGAAACAGTTAACCTTGGCAGAATTGCTCCACTACCTTACCATTAAAAAATAGCGATAATTCATAATCGGATCTAGTTGACATGATTCAATGACCACTACAACAAACTACACATCATACAGAAATGGATCAAACAGTTTAAACATTGAATGTTAAGTTCATCAACTCCAAACTGATTGAAGTACATTGGTTACCCAACATCTTAGATATCATCATATTAATACTAACTGGCTAGTTGGCAAATCAATTTACTTCTATAGGTTCAGATTCAACAACCTGAACATTCGATGTTTGACCTGTTCAGTCCTTATAACCTGTTCAATCCTTTCATCTCGATGATGTAGAGTTCAATGTAGTGATCATTTGATTATGTCAGCTAGATCCCTCATAATCTCAGTATTAAACCAGAACCCTGACCATCTTCAAATAATGTAATCATGTACTACTCCACAAGTAGAATTATGTGCTCCACAGATAAACACCAACTACTCGCGACCAAATCAAACAACTCAGCAGATGACTTCCAGTTCTTCAACTACATCTCCAAAAACAGGAACTCTATTCCTCTTCCTTTCAGACAAACTAAAAATCTAAAATCCTATAAACCACAAATGAAAAAAAAAATCTAACCAACTCCTAGATGTATATCTGCATTTCTGCAGGATCAGCCTCACCTAATTACTACAGGTTCATCTCTTTATAAGATCTCCTATTTTTTTTTTCTGTGGTCCAGAATATGTACACCACTCTTTCCCTCTCAATTTTTGCTGATAAAAAAATGTATTAATGCAATTATCATCCTCTAGTGCTGCATTATTAAAGAATATTCTTCACAGCTGATTTTGTGAATTTGTGATGTCTGCTCACAGATATCAACCACTGTTAATTTTTGTAATGAGAAGTAACTTTGTATATTTCAACACAAACACAACCCTGTAAATTGTATAATTATTGTTCTCCTTTCTTAATTCTAAGTGAATTTTCCACACAAATGTCCATCACTGATGTGGTCTAATGAAATGAGAATGAAACTTTGTACACTGTAGATTACATTGTAAATGCAACCCTGAACATTGTATATAAATGTGAATTTTATTTTGCTTGTTTTTGTTTTAGCAGAAATGTTAATCTCTATATACCATATGTATCTATTTGTGTACAATTATGTCAGATGCAGCTTTTCTTCCTAGGCCTTCACTGACATTGCTTGATGGACTTTTACAGTAATAAAATTTAATACATAAATAAACAAATCTTTTGAATGCTACTGTCTTCATATTTTCATGTACTTTGTCAGCCAGTAGAACCATAAAACATCTACAACCCAAGACCAGTGTGCTGTAGCATTTTATTCTTATTATTGTGATAATGCAAGTCTCCTGTTACCTGACTCATAGCAATAAGGAAATCTAAAGACTTGACCACTCAGCACAGATGGCAAATAAAATATATCCTTCCCGCAACACACACACACACACACACACACACACACACACACACACACACACACACACACACAGACACATACACGTGTGCACGCACATACACAGAAACACACAAACATGCAGAAGGGCACATCTAGATTTACTGGCATGCATCTGTATTATTTTCAACTAATTTTAATTTTCAGCCAGTCACCATCATGTTCTGGCTTAGCTTAAACTGTCTATCAAGATTGTTGGCTGTTTCAGTACAAGCTGCTTCCATTTTGACCAGTTTGCAGAGGAGTAAGGGTGACAAAGCATAGGAACATCAGGAAAAAGGAAAAGATCAAAATAATACTTTCAAAGTGGACATTTAAAACATTGTCATGGTAGAGCTGTGTACTGTTTCTGTTAGCATTTTCCATCCTGGTACTGTCTATACTCATGAAGAAGGCACTATTCACTAACTGAATCAGGCATTTACAGGTTGGCTAGCCACCCAGTGATATGAACCTTGGCTCTACATAATCGTCAGTGTTGAAGTGATACCCCACCCCATGAGGAAAATGGGAGAAAAGGAGCTGTGGATGGATGAATGCATACACGCTTAACCTTCAGAAATTTATAATTCAACTATAAATGATATTTAGAGGGTTAATATCTAAAATATCTTTAAGGAAAGTAATGCTAGCAGAACCCGTAATGAAAATCCTTTGCCAGGTGTTGAATTAGCAACTTAAGACAGCTATTCTTATTGCATGCTGTGTTAGAAGCAGATTATTGAGCAAAACAGGATACAGTGATCTTTCACAGTTTCTACTGATAATGGAGAAAAGTATACTTAGCCAGAACAGCTGAAGTATGTTTTAGTGGTGATTACTAACAACTGATTTCTGTGGCATCTAACATATTTTGTATGCATAGCTCTCTCTCTTTCAGGTCATGTATGATCTGAATTCATAGTTTACTTCCCAGTTGAACAATTTCCTCTTCATTTGCTATGAAATTTTCTCTGGGATTCATATATCATCCTTATGCCTATATTTGTTGGGTTATTAAGAGTACTGCTTTAGAATGGATAACAAGTTATCTTTTGAACTTGTAAGTCAATATTAATGAAATATGTGCAAAAATGCTAAAATGTTATTTTTATATTTGCTGCAATAAAAACATTAGCAGTGTGTTTATTACCTATTTAGGTATGAGGTACTTTCTGTTAGAATATTTTTATTTCACATTGTTCCATAACATTGGATAAAAAAGAAATGCATTATTATCTTTTTTATGTGATAGAAAAGTTTCCTTAATTGGCAGCCCCTGAGGGAAAGATTTACAGTTAATTAACTTACCAAATGTTATTGTCTTTTATTGTGTTAATCAAATTCCATTAATCGGATTAATTTCAACTTGAACAGCTGCATAAATATGTGAGCTGCTTTATTCTACACTTGAGTAATGTTTGAATAATCAGCACCAAAGGTCATCTTTGTCTGTTTCCTGTGCTAAAAGAAGCTATAGGCATCTAAACTGCCCACAGCAAGTTTGTAGCAAAAACAACATCTGCAAGACTCAAGGATAATACTGCTGTGGAATGGAGCACTGACATATCTAAGATCCAGTAGCAGCTCACAATCACACCTTCGCTGTTTGTTTTTTAGTAAGTATAAAGAAAGCTTATGGTTCAGCTAAATGGAAGTAAATACAATATAATATAATATAATATAATATTATGCAATATAATGTGTGATCCACATACCAGTCTCATAAAAAATCAGTCTGTCTGCTTCTGATCTTAATATTTAGCATGGCATTTCTTTGTCTGAACATAAAAGGGCTGAGTACTCAAAATATTATATTTGTGTAGTTGTAATCTGAATTTACATTGGGATTGATGCCATTGTTATGAAACATTTATAAACAGATCTCCCTATATGGTAAAGTTCTTAGGTTCCTTGGTGTATACTAGGCTAACAACTACTAGGGCCCTTATAAGTCTAGTGAGAAAACCAAATGTGACCCACAAATTTGTTTTATATAGGTGGTGATTTACTGACTGCTTTTGTCCATCTAGACCAGGGGTGAAATTCTGATTACCCATCCACTGGTCCAAGTTATTCTTAAAATGAGATAGAGTGGGACTCTGCTTCACGTGGATGGGGAGTCTATTTCAGAGAATTAGAGTTCCTTGAGAAACGTATCTGTCGCTCAACATGTCTTATTTATGTTGCAAGCAACATTTAGGGCTTTTAATCTAATAGTATTGATGGTGTTTGTTTTGTGGATGTGCAAAAGGTTAATCAAAACAGAGTCCAGGGATGCCTTGTATGACAGTCAAAGATCACCTCTCAGATGTCCGTATGATACCAAGTAAACAGACAAGGGTTTGAGGTGATCACTATAGGATATTGTGTTTACTCCTTGTATTGTTTTTGTAAGGCACCTTTGAGGACATTCAAGTTGCTGCATCTGTTTGGTTAGGTACACACAGAAAGGAGGCTTATAATTTGTGATGCATCTGATGAGGGATGAATACAGTGGTATGATCACCTCTCTGGACCTAGAAGCCATGGCCTTGCTTATAAGCAGATCGACATAGACCAGCTTCCCTACTGATATGGACACATGCTGGTTCAAGGTTAGTTTACTATCTACATGAGTTCCCAGATCCCTGATTAGTGATTAAACTTTTAAGGGTATTTTACTGATGATGTAGTTACCTGGGGTGGTTGACTTCCCAAAGTTATTATAAGGCATTTCTTGATATTGAGCTTTAAGCCATGACTTTGGCACCAAGTGTTTTTATTATACCTTTCCTGAAGGGTGCTCTCATCCTGGGGAGATTCAATAACTGCTCCCAATTTGCAATCATCTGTGGGATTCCACTGGTGACTGGACTCTTTGTAGAGGTGGTGTCACCGATTCTAATCTCTTGAGTCCTATCTGTGAGCCAGCTAGCTATCCAGTGAATTATAAAGTGGTTTAGATCTAGTTCCATAATTGTTGACAATGCCCTGGGTATTGTATCAAATGCTTTAGCCAGATCTAGGTAGGCTGATATAGGTGTGTAGCCTATATACTAATATTAAACATAGTATAGGAAAAGAAGCTGTTGAATACTTCTTGAGGGATACACCTCTATCAAATTATGCATTAATTAGAATGTTTGCATTTCTTGTTTAACAAATAATTTGTTCATATTTAATAATTGTTTGTATCATCAGTTGCAGGGGACGGCTATTGGGGCTTCTTTTGGCCCCATGTAGGCCAATTTAGTTATAGGTTTATAGGTTCTTAAGTGTTTACTAGACTAAAGAACACAAGGGCCTTTTTAAGCTTAGCCATGCATCTGTTGACAAGTTCTGATACCCTTGATTAGTGTAAGCATGGGCCTGGGAGATGAACTATTTACAGGTTACTTGAGTCCATTAGAGACATAGATGCCAAGCCTAGAATGAATGTTTGGTTTCTCAATCAATAGTCCAAGTTGCACTTGAATTGGGTTAGGGAAGAACTCTGCTTCACATGGATGGAGACCCTGTTCCATAGACAGAGTAGTCTCTGGGGATACATACCTATTGCTTCAGCATGTCCTGTTTATATCACACACAAGGTTTAAGTCTTTAGAATGGGTAATCCTGGTGCTGTTTGTTTTGTGGATATGCAGGAGGTCAATCAGAGTCGGGTCTGACAATGCCCTATATGCCAGGCATAGATCTCCCCTCACAAGCCTATAGGAGACAGAATACAGGGATAGGGCCTTGAAGCAGTCTGCATGGTACATTTTACTTATGGACTGTATTCTTTTAGTGAAGAACCTCTGTGGATGTTCCAGTTGTTGGATATGCCTGGTTACGTATATACCAAAGGGGGCATTGTACTCAGTGATAAGTCTGATGAATGCCGAATAGAGTGGAACAGTGACTTCCTTGGACTTAGATGCCGTACATTTGTTTATAAGTTGTGCAACATAGAATTCCTTACCACTGTAGACAGGTGATGGTCAAAGGCCAGAATACTATCTATGTGTGTCCCTAAGTTCCTGACTACTGGGTCAACTCTAACGGGTGTGTTGTCAATAGGATAGTTACCATGAATGGAAGACTTACCAAAGGATACTATTACAGATTTCTTGGCATTTAGTTTTAGCCCATGACTCTGACACCAGTTGTTTGTCTGTGTCAGCCACTCCTGGAGGACATTTGTGTCAGTGTGAGGTTCAATGACAGCTCCTAATATGTAATCATCTGCAAATTTAGTCAGCCAGAGACCACTGACATTAGCCTTGATTTCTGAAAAGTAAATTCCAAAAAGGAGCGGTCCAAGGGATGATCCCTGAGGGACTCCAGTTGTGACTGTCCTCTTTGTAGAGGTGAACTCCACACTTCTAACTTCCTGGGTCCTGTCTGTGAGCCAGTTGGCTATCCACCAGGTGACATATGGGTTTGTACCAAACCTCTGGAGTTTGTCAACAATGCCCAAGTGGGTTATTGTGTCAAATGCCTTCACCAGGACAAAGTAGGCAGTGTGAATGATTTTGTCCTCATCCATCGCTTTGATGACTTTTTCAAAGAAGTCCACCAGGTTGAGTAGGCATGATCTGCCCTTGACAAAACCAAACTGGATTGGGTCCAGTGTCTAGAGGTTTATTATATCTCTATTGATCAGCTTCCATGATAATTCTTTAAATGGCTTTACATTTAAGACTGGTGAGACTTATGGTTCTGTAGTTTTCAGTGTCTGTAGCTAGCCCTTCGTTATGCAGAGGGATGAATGTTGCCTTTCTTCATTCATGCTATACAAAGCCTGTTTGTAGGCTACAGTTAAACAGTGATTCTAGAGGTGCTGATAGATCATGTGTCATGCTATTTAGAAGGCATCCTATGATATTGTCTGGGTCCATTGATGCAGTGTTCTTGGTCTTAGAGAGAACATTAAGGACCTGTCCCCTAGTGATAGTAGGGCGAGTTATATTTGATGATCAGGCAGTTTTGAACACAGATGACAAAACTCACAATAATATTACATCTCACAAATACCTTTATGCACTAACGTGGTATCGTTTTTAACAGAATAACATAACTTTATCAGAAGAAATAAATATATACAACAATTTATTTAGAATTATATTATCAATTATTATCAATTATAATATTCAATTATTATTAATTATTCAATTATCTTGTTATATAAGAATTTTAATTTGTTTTTGTTTTCTTTTGAAATGATTTTCTGATGAAGATGTATTATTATTGTTATAAGTAAAGTTATAAAAGCCTTGTGGATTTTTAAAGTGTTTTCAGTTTGGTAGTTTTGTGAGTTTGGTCTCCTGCCTTCTTGTGTGTAAGTTATATGTGTATGTATTTTATTTTTGAATACTTTCGTTATATTTGATGATATTTCCTGAGGAAAGGTTGAGGGGGGAGAGAAGGGTAAATTTAAAGCTGAATTTATCAGTCAGGAGGTTTGCTATATCTTTTGGCTCAGTATAGGTGGCTTCATTTACAATGAGCTGTGTACACAATTGTGTATTGACTTTGAGGTTGTGGACATAGCTAAAGAATGATTTTTGGTTGGCCTTGGCCTATGAGGCCAAACATTCCTCAAATTTGGCTTTGGTAGACTTTATTTGTCCTCTGAGTTGTTTGTCAAGTTTGATGAGAGTGCTTTTATCCTGCTGGGTTCCGCACCTCCTCATTTTTGCCATGATTTTCTTCCTCCTAGTATACAGCCTATTGGTTTTGTTTATAGGTTTATTTTTGCTGGAATATCTTTAACAATGTATTTTTTAATACGTTCAGAGTTAAATATTTTTATTTTAAAACTGTTTTATTAAGGTTTATAACAAAACAAAATGTTTACAAAGATTCACAAAGAAATTACATTTCAAGCAGAAACCAATAAACACTACAACAAAACAAATAAAGTATTTACATCAGTGTCAGAAAGATAAAACATAACATTGATAAAAATCATAAAAAGATTATTTTAAACAGTACATAAATCTTTATCTAGTATGGATTTCAGATTGGACCACAAATTATATGAAAAAGGTGTTCTATTAGTTCTTGACTTAATAGTCATAATTTCTAAACTATAGGTTTCAATAAGAATATTTTTGAATTCTGCAAAAGAAGGAGTATGTTTGGATTTCCAATTTCTGGTTATTACTTTTCTAGCAACTATTAAAACAGTCCATAAAGTAGGATATTTAATTTTCTTAACACAATTAGGAATTGGAGTGTTAAACATAATCAAAGATTTAGTCAATGTAAACATATCATTAAAAAGTGTTTCTAAAAGATGATTATTTTTTTCCCCAGTATTGCCTCAGAGTTATACAATTATAAAACATGTGTGTGACCAGTCAGGTTTAGAATTTGATTTACATCTCCAACACAACACCCTATTTTTTAGTAATATGTTCTAATCTATGAGGTGTGGAAAAACTCTGTTCATAAATTTCCAAGCATATATTCTCCATTTAAGGGATAATGTAGTAAACTTAGGTGATTCCCAAATTGTTTTTTTATCTAATTCAGAAGGTGGCTTTTTATTAATTGAAATGAAATAGTTCCAGAAATTATCTGAAACAATTTTTGATTCTTTATTAATTATTCTATATATAGAAGAGAGTTTACATTCATAAACTGTATTTTGTTGCATACAAAATGCCAAAAAATGTTATTAAATTAGGCATTGATAATCTTGACTATCGAGGGATTAAGTTAATTTTATCTATCATAAATTGTCTAAGAGATTGAAGTTGCAACCATTCAGATTTATTTAAATCAAAATTAATTATTAGATATTCTTATGTACTTAATTTTTCATCTTGTAAGAAATGAAAACAAAAATTAAGATTTTTTTCTTTCAAAAAAATATATTAGTCATAATGGAAGAGGCAATAAGATCCTTTATATATGCAATTAGAAACAAAATAAATATACAATTTTTATAAATTATATTTTTTATAAATGTAATTTCTGAAGTCCTTAAATAAAGTTTCATGTAATATGTTAAGTTATCAGGAAATCTATTTAAGAGAAAGTAATCTTTGGATATCCAAATAAATGGATTATTCATTATTGAAAGTTTAATGAAATTAGTTCCCTCATTTGCATTAAAACAGACAACTTCCTGGAATGTCTTCCATTTAGCTGAATAATGTCCATCTAATAATAGTAAGAAGGTCCTAATCATAGAAGAAAAAATGTAGAGTTCTATATCTGAAAAACCTATACCACCTAGTGACCAATCTCTCAAATGATGTGTAAGTGATATGTTAGGTTTGATTGGTTGCCATAAAAATATCAAGATAAACCTATTAAATTATCTAATTAATGTTTTGGAGGCATTAAAGAAATAGACTGAACAACATAAAGTATCTTAGGTAGAATAATCATTTTAATAATTGAAAGTTTTTCATCCATTGAAAACAAACAATATTTCCACTTAAATATTAGATTGTTAATAGAAGAAATGCAATTAGCATAAATTCATTTTATTATATCCTTTAAATTGTCAGTTAATATAATACCTAAGCATTTTAAGCCTTCTGATTTGACTAAATATTTGATATATTTCTGATTCCAAAGATTAGTGTCAGAAGTTATAGATAGAACTTTTGTTTTATCACCATTAAAAAACAAACCCTATTTTTGAAAGAATTCCATAAAATCAAAAGTGGCTTGTAAAGTTGAATTTGTTCCATCGACCGTAAGCAGTATGTCATCTGCAAAGAGTTGTACTTTGGAAGTTCAATTCTATTCCTTTAATATTTGGATTCATTCCTATATAATTGGCTAAGGGTTCCATTAAAAGAGTAAAAAACAAGGGAGAAAGGGGACAGTCTTGTTTAGTTCCTTTATAGATCGGAATATTTGTGATAAATATGGGCCAATCTTGATATATGCACAACTACTTTTATATAAATGAGAAATTAAATTAATGACATTTTCAGAGAAGTTGTAGGCCTCTAAGGTAAGAAATAAATAATCCTAGTTAACCGAATCAAAGGCACAATTTATGTCTAAACTTATTAAGGTTAAATTCTTATTACATTTAGTTGCATAATCAATAATAGTTAAAACACTTTTAATACTATCAAATGTATTCCTGTTTACAACAAAACCTGTCTGATCATCATCTACTAGACCAGGAAGAAAAAAATTAAGCCTATTGGTATAAATGGACATAAACATTTTATGATTAATGTTTAAAAGAGAAATTGGCCTATAAAAAGAACATTTAGAAGGACTTTTATCTGTTTTTAAGATAGGGGAAATAAGAGTATATTTCCAGGTTGGAGGAATATTAAACAAATCCTGACATTGAGAGAAAACTTGCTGTAGTATAAAAAGTGATTCATTGCAAAATAATTTATAAAGTTCTGGAATGATTCTATTATTACCAGGGGCCTTATTTTGTTTTAACTTATTGATTTGTTTTTTTAATCTCTATGAGTGAGATTGGCTTATCTAATGCCTTAATTTGCTGTTCTTTTAATTTATTCTTAGTATGTTTCTTAATAAAGGCATTTATTTTTTGTTTTGAGTCCATAATAGTTGTTTTTTGATTAATTTCAGCAAAATAATTTCTAAATTCCTATACGATATCTTCTATATCAATTACCGTCTTCTTCCTTTTACTAGAGTAAATCTCTCTAATATGATACAATTTGTTTAATTTCTTAGTTTTAATTGCTAGCTTCTTAAGAGATTTAGGATTAGTAGAAAAGTTTATGTGTCTAAATCTCTCTAAACTAGTCATAGTCTTATGATTTAATATTTCTATGTATTTATGGTTTAGGGCATTAATATCAACTGTATTGCTATATTTACTTGTCTGTTTTTGTAATTTAACTTTGTCAATCTCTTCTTGAAGGGTTTTTTAGTTCCTTATACCAAAACTGTCTCTTATTTATGTACCAATTAATTATTCTTCCATATAAATATGCTTTCAGAGCATCCCACATATAAATAACAGATATGTCCTCAGAATTATTAAATTTAATAAAATTATTAACTTCAGAAATGACAAAATCTCTAAAATCAGATAAATTAGTGAGATATTCAGGTATTCTTTTAATATGAAGATAACAACTAGAATGTAAAAGGAGTTCAAAAGTTATTGCATTATGATCAGAAAGTGGGCATGAATGAACTTTAACTTTAATTAAATGTTTAATTAATTGGTTTGAAATATATATTCTGTCAATTCTAGAATATGTGCCAAATCTTGGTAAGAAATATGTGTAAAAAAGTGAACTTGTATCTGCAAAATCATTGATGTCTTTAATATTTAAAGATTCAGCAAATGTAGTCAAGTTTTTAGCTGGAGATGAAATCATTCTCTTTTTGAAAGCATTAGAATCATTTTTCCTTTACCATACAATTAAAGTCTCCTGCTAGTATGATATTCCCTTTGGAGAAATGAATTACTTGCTCTAGCTGGTTTTTAACTGTATGAGTACCTATCCCAGGAATCCAGTAAACATTAATGATTGCATATATTTTTTGTTACGTTCTAGAATAACCACACATAACATACCCTTGTCATCATTATATGTATCTAATATTTTAGAAAAAGGAAGGGAGTTATTCCATAAAATAGTAACTCCTTCTTTTTTGTTGATGATGTGAACTAGATAGTACTGTATATTGCTTGTTATTAAATATATCTATATCTTCCTTTAGTAAATGTGTTTCCTGTAGAAGAACAAGATTAGAATTAAATAGGTTCAGATATTTATATGGATTCCCCCTTTTGCAGCAGTTATTCAGACCATTGATGTTAATGGAAATACATTTTAATGTATACATGTGTAGAAATAATTCATATTATTAGTAGTATATGTTTGTAGATGACTAGAAGTAATCAAGTATTTATATGTCTTTACTGTAGTTATATGAAACTTAATCCAGATTTTTCCAAATGATATAACATTAATATGTAAATCATATAAATAAATGTTTCAGACACTGAAAGATAGCTAATAGAAACTATATACATAAAAAATAAATTTGAGTACACCTTCTCCCTCTTCATGGAGTTCAAACAACTCCTGATTCAAATAGGAATACTGTATGAATCTATCACCCTCTCAACAACAGCATTAAAGTACTATCCATCATAATAAATGAATAGAACATTAGCTTCAGACAAAACATGGTATTTAAATACTGAATACCTTTTTATGTAGTAATATAAAATACAATCTAAAATCTTAACTATTGTTCAAATGTTAGAATTTCTCATAAACTAGATACATAAACATATTTTTTGATTCAAACAACATAGTAAAACAGAGTTTCCTAAATATCAAGTTTTGAAATATAATTATAAAGTATAAAAGGTCTCCATTAAAATATAGTATGAGTATTGAAAGATAAACACAGCAATAGTACTCTTTAATAATGACTGAACTAAGATAATAAATGTTATGAAAAATTGTAAACAGACTAAGGATGTAAGTGAAAGAAGCTCTATTAAATATCTATTATGATAGTTGAATAGAGTAGTACATGTTGAATAGGACTTAATTCTCTCGAACTAATATTATACAAATGTGTTACAATATAAAGTTCAGATGACCACTTTATCTACAGAAATTAAATTCAATCCTGAAGATATAACTTATACAAACATGAACATAATAGAACTTGAAAATATGCATGTACTGTAATGATGTTAGCATTTAAATCAAATGCTTCTTTAATATGTATAAAACTAGAATGAAATGAAAGGTATAGTTCCATGTTTGTCAATACAGTAACCATCTGCCTGAGAAAAATTATTAAATAATGGCCATCCTAATGTTTGTAGAAATTAAAGTGAATAATTTCAATTATTAATTAGGCATTTCTGCATCAACCCCCCATCACATATCCCAGAAGCCATACCACCCAACTATATCCGACTTCAGCTTATTTATACTTAAACCCCAAATGTCAGAACAATGAAGATAACAACAAGCCAGAAACAGGGGAGATCTAATCATTACTGTTATAAATTCAGCAAGAATACAATCAATAGCAACAAGTATTAAGTTATAGCAATCCAGTCATCCAAAAAAGAATCACTGAGCTAAAAGTCTGTTACAATAGTAAGACAGAAGTAAATCATTAGAAATAATACATAAACCTGAGCATTGTGCAGCCCTATACTTATTTAACGTATTGTTATTTATAGACAGGGAAGTAAGTAGGTGAGTAGTGTCTGGCGTTTTTCACTCCTTCTCCCAAACATTGTCTTCAGTAAATGAGTGAGATTGCTTCCTTATGGTAAAGAGAATGCTGAAACACACAATCTTGAAAGTCCCCTTGAGTCACTCAGTCACAACAGGTTAGACTATTAGGTGTGTGCATGTTAGAAGTATTGCATGTGGTGCTGGGTCTTTGTTACCCACAATTAGTAAGAGTCCATCCAAAGTCTGACAGTAATAATTTACTATCACATCAGCCCCTGTATTAGTTGTTTACCCACCTTCCAAAAGAACTAGAAATTATCTGTAATTGACTATCTAGAATAAAAACATGATACATCATAAAATCAGGTGCAGACAGAAGGTCGTATCAGTGTCACATGTACTAGACGGTATATGAGAAGGGTATTAACAAAAATGTCTCAGCTTTACCTTAGTTGTCTAAAAATCTAAAGAAACAAGAAAGCATGCTCTACTCTCAGCTGTATGATAAAGTACAAAAAAGCAGATCATCCCTTCTAGTTGACCCTGTAAGATACTGGATTGTTAATAAATCAACACTAAACTGAAGCTGGTTTACAGTTGTAAACGCTGACCAGACAAGCATGTGATACAGAAGATTTGGACTCATGTAACTTGTCTCTGTGACCACAGAACTGGTGTAATACTACGATCTCAAAAGATAGTTGTGTGCCCCATTTACAACACCTAGGGCAAACTTGTCAAACTCCGATGGGGAAATAGAGGCGCCAACTCAGAACATGATTAAGAGAATACCAATCAAACCCTCAATACCAAAGTATTTCTTAAATGTCCACTAATATATGCAGGAAAGTCTCATTTTGCCTTTGAAACAGTGCAGGGGACAACATTATATCTACACACAGAACTTTTATTTTGACATGACAGTGAAATCCGATCCCTTGAGCAAGCTGTATTGTTTGCCCTGTGAATTCTCATGTGTTTCCATTAAAAAAAAAAAAAAAATTCCACTTTGAGGATTTAAAAAATTGATAATATTAGCACTGCCCCCCACTCTCACACACAATCAAGTGTGCATGTGTGAATATATGGGTGTGTGGTGGCTAGCATCAGTGAGCCACAAGCACCACTTTAAAACATAATGAAAACCTTTTACTGAGCGATTACCTGGAATAACTCAAGCTGGTGCATATACCCATTAAACAATCGCTTTCTTTTAAAAATGCTCATTGCTTTTACTAAATATTCTGAACTCCATAAAGGGACACTGTTTCAAATGTGTCACTACATATTTAGACACCTGAAGACTGAAGTTCGTGTTTTACAATGTAGTCACCAAAGTGAGTATTTTAACATTCTAACAACTTCCTGCCCTAAACAGGTCAAAGTTCATAACTGTCTTGATAGCTCTACAGCTTTGCGATCATTAAGAATAATGGGCTTTTAAATCAAAAGACCTCAAGACTTAATTCTGTAGTTCTGGTGAAGCATAACTTTTTTAGTGGGAATCCTCTATAATATGACAGCACAAATCTCATCCTATAAGTAAACAACTACCGAAAAAAGTCACAAAAGCTTCCCCACACACCACAACACTATTAACAGCAGTGAAATTCAGACAGTCAAATCCTGAGAGCACTACAACCATCTGTACAGAAATAAAGCAGGCTGAAACCATAACATAAACCAGTCATTCAAGAAATAAAAATAAAAATAAACAGCAGTAAAGCAAAATATAAAGAAGCACACATAAAGCATCTCAAATGCTCAGTATCACCAAGTGTTAACCAACTGATACAAAGTTACCCTAAACTCAAACAGACAAAATTACCATTAATCCCACAATCTATAAACATAGATTCATAGGTAGGTACTAGGCTATTGGCCCAAGGGCCTATGTAAGCCTAGCCAACAAGGTTCCCTGGCTTATGCCACCCAAAAAAGTTATTTTCCTGTGCCACTGTTGAGCAAAGACACAGAAGTGATCCCCAGGGTGTATTTCCTATTTCCCATCCACTCATCAAGATTTTTCTTGTAGATTGCTAATGAAGAACTTTGCTTGACATAGATGGGTAGCCTGTTCCAGAGTATGGGAAGTCTCTGGGACAGGAATCTATCCCTCCAGCATGTCCTGTTTATTGTGGTGACAAGGTTTAGGTCCCTAGAGCATGTAGTTCAGAGGGACTGGGATTTCTTTAGGTGTAGCATGTCCAACAGCTCTGGATTTGACATAGCTTTATATGTTAGGCAGAGATCACCTTGGAGTAGGTGATATGCTACGGAGTAAAGCTGGAGTTTTTTGAGACAGTCAGTGTAGGACATTTGTTTGAGGCCAGTAATCCTTTTTGTGAGGTACTTCTGTGGCCTTTCCAGCTGCTGCAGATGTCTTGTGAGGTACAGTCCAAAAGGGGCATTGCACTCTATAATGGGTCTAATGAGTGCGAGTAGAGAGGAACAATGACCTCTTTTTCCTGGATGAAAACCCTTTTATGATGAGGGGTGCCATGTAGAAGGACTTCCTGATTACTGTGGCGATGTGACTATCAAAGGAGAGACTACTGTCCACTTGGGTCCCAAGGTCTCTTATCACACATTTGGTGTTAAGTAGATTGCTGCCTATGTGGTAGTTCATGGGTACTGAGTTTTTACCAAAGGGGATGACACTGCACTTTTTGGCATTGAGCTTGAGGCCATGGCTCTGACACCATGCATCTGTCTCAGCGAGGCCCTTCTGTAGGATGTCCACATCATTTGGGGACTTGACTATGGCTCCTAGTTTGCAGTCATCTGAGAACTTTGTTAGCCAGAGGCCTTCTGTGTTAGCCTGTACTTCAGAGAAGTAGATACCAAACAGGAGACGTCCCAGGACGGAATCCTGTGGTACTCCACTTGTCACTGCTTTGAGGTCAGATTTGGAGTCTGCAACTTTTACAGTTAACACACATTAGTTTTTAAACTGTACCTCATTATCAAGTGTTCAGAATAAGTTAAATTAACTTACTTTTGAAATGAGAGGTTTCCTTACCACCTGGAATAAATATAATAAGAATTTCAAAGCACATGAAGAAAATAAAACATGTAACTGAATGTCATTGTAATAATAAAGAAAACAGTCATTCATCTTTCAACCTTTTCTTCCTCTCTGAAGATTTCCAAGATCCATTCTCCAAAATTCTTTTTAATGAAGAGCTTGTCCATTCCATTTTCTCTGTTTTATCTATTAACTTTTTTGTTTTTATAAAAGAAATAGCAGTCAAGGTCAAAGGTTTTAATTCCATCTGTAAGAAGTAATTTCAGTCTGGCTGGAAACAGGAGATGCACTTTTATCTGGTTCTTTTTGAGTTCTTTTTATAAGAGTTTGAAAGAACTTTCTCTTGGAAATAACTGCAGAAGAATAGTCATTGTCAAAGCATACAATACTGTCATTTATTTTTATAGGAGATTTGGACCATGCAGTTTTCAGCACTAGTTCTTTATCTTGAGTTGAAATGAATTTCACTATAACAGATTTCGGTACATTTTTATTTGGAGACGAGACAATGGATCTGTGTGCCCTTTCAATCCCATATGAAAGGGCTTCAGGAAGATTCAAAACAGCTGGTAACCATGTAGTTAAAAAACTCACCATATCAGTTCCTTCTGTGTTGGTTGGCAGACCAAAAATCCGTATTATTCCTTCGTGATCTGTTTTCTAAATCATCTAATTTATTTTGTAGGCTAGTGGTCTGTTTCAAAAGAAATTAAATGTTATTCTCACCTTCCTGAAGTCTTCCATCCACATCAGTGAGAGACTGCTCTATGTCAGAAATTTAGGATTTCTGAAGCTGTAGCTCTTTATGAATTAAGTCCATCTGCTTTGAACATTTCTGTTCAAAAACATCAATTTTTGTATTCATTTTGTCTAATTTTAAAGACATCTCTTGCAGAGTAGAAGACAAAGATAAAAGCTCTTTCTTAAGAGAAGATTCTGAAGAATTGCTCTTAGTCTGACTCATCTCTCAGTCAAAGAAGATGTAGATATTTGTCTGAAGATTTTGACAGGAAAAATTCAAAAAAAAGATTATAATTTTACAATACAATCCTCAAATAGGTTGATAGGAGCTGAAATATGTAAAAATACATCCATTTAGATTGTTTTTTGAAGTTTAATTCCTGTCAAGAATATGAAAACTGGCAGAGCTGGAAAAAAATGCTGCTAGTCAGTGCCCATCTTGTCCACGCCCCCATAGTTAAATATTTTTTATTTATTGATTATTTGATTTTTGTTTGCAAAGGTGGATTTGAAGCAGTTTTTGAATTTCTTCATCAGTTACAGAGTAATATATATATTTTTTGATGGTTTACAGTTAGGTAGACAGATTGTATTTTTAGATATTAATTTGTGCTTAAGTTCTAGTAATTATCTGTTTACATCTGTACATTGGAGCTTTGATGGTGGAGGACAGTTGTTAGATGGGAGTAGTTGCCATCTACCCCATATTCTGGCTGCCTTCCCTTTTGGTGAGTGTATTCATCTAAGGAGGCTTTGTAATAATGATAGTGACTTCTATGCTGAAATTAATTTACTGTTTTCTATTTTTTGTGCTAGGGGTTAGTTGAGTCTACTGTTCACAAAGCTGTAGAGCAATCCATTTATAGTGGGTTTGGTGTGAGAAAGGTGAATGGGCAGGGTCATTTTTTGCCAGTTGTTAACAAGGGGGAAATAAGGAGAGCATTTTGTTACCACATACAGAGTACTGAGTTCTGAAATAGTTACTTTAGCTAAATATTATTGGAATTTTTGGTTAAAATGTAAGAATTTAAGTGGTGTATCTTATCCTTTTCCTTGTGTTTCTTTTAGGTGAGGAAGAAATTTAAGAGACATCTTAGTTCATAATTTTTTTTTTTGCCCCCTGCTCCCCATTCTACCTCTCATAAACCCATAGGGACTTATCCATGTGGTCAGTGTTGTGTAGGTAGGTACATTGTGAGTACTTTTTCATACATTAATTTGGCTCCTATTTATACTTCTGACTTTTATAACTGTGACGCTGAAGTGATTATATATGCTTTGCAATGTCCATGTGGCTTAATCTACATTGGAGAAAGTAAAAGGAAATTTAAAATTAGGTTGCAAGAACATATTGGAAATATAAGAAATCTCAAAACTGAGAACCCTACTGCACAACATTTGGCACAGTTTCATAGATCAGACCCTAGTGGTCTAAGAGCAATAGTTTTGGAGAAGGTGACTATTAATGTTTATTTAGAATATGTGTATAAGAAAAAATTAATATATAAGGAAGCTATTTTTATTCTTAAGTTTAATACCATGTGTCCCTCAGGTCTTAATTTAGATTGTAATTGGAGAGTGTTAATTTCATTGGTTAATTATTTTTATTGGTTAATTGTTTCATTGAGGAGTGTATATAAATGCCTTTATATGTATGTTTTTTAGTACTCCTTGAAAGCTGTTTTTAAGCTGAGGCACTAGAGAAAATAAAGTGTTTTTATTTTTGGCAGAGGTTCCTACTGGTGGTTTTGGATTTATTTTTATGGATGCAGTTTTTTTGTTAGATCTAGGTAAGCAGTATTCACCATTTTCCCCTCATCCATTGCCTTTAATGACCTTTTCAATGAAGTCCACCAGATTCAGTAAACGTGATCTTCATTTGACAAAGTACATGATCTACTATACAATACTGGCAATTACTCAAACGTTTCCCTCAACGAAATCAATATTGGTTACAGAAAAATCGATATGTGTATTGAGGAATTTCTTATCGATAATAGGATTAACAATGACATTTATAAGTATATAAAAGTAGATTATCCCACTTTAGCCACCATTGTTGGCATCCCAAAGGTACATAAAAGAATACAAGATCCCCCTTTTAGACCAATAATATCAGGGAGTAAATCCAAGACTTTTCCCATGGGTAAAGTGATTGATATATATTTAAAACACATTTATGGGAAAATTACACACTTAGTTAAAGACTCATGGGAATTTTTTAAGAAGTTACCCCATTTATTTATCCCAAAAAGACCTTCTCTGTGTGACTATTGATGTAATTGACCTGTTCTCATGCATCCCTAAGGAGAAGGGACTCGAGGTTTTGCATGTAGTATCAGGAAATATGCAGATATTAATTGGGACACTACCTGTCTCCTTATTGATATGATGTTGCTGGTTCTCAATCAGAATTATATATTTTTTGAAGGAGAACATTTTAGGCAAACCAGGGGAGTAGCGATGGGAGCCGCTTGTGCTCCCATCTATGCTAACCTGGTCATGCTCGAGTGGGAAGAGACCAACATATTTGAAAGCACATATATGAAACACATCAAATATTATTCCAGATATTTGGACGACATTTATTTGGTATGGGATGGAGGAGACAACTTGTTGGACCAATTTTTAGAATATATTAATCATACTAATGCTTTACCTTTTCTATAAATAATAAAGGTTTGGCATACTTGGATACATTAGTCAGTAGAGAAAACAATATGTTTAGTTCTAGGATTTATAGGAAAAATACTTTCACAAATGACTATTTAGAATTTTCCAGTAATCATCCTAAGAGGCAGTTCACGAACATATACAAAGGAGAACTCATCAGAGCAGTCAGGATGACATCTGTATATAGTGATATGCTTGATGAAGTGACATTTATTAGGTTCATAGGTTCATAGGTTCATACTAGGCTATCTGCCCGAGGGCATTTACAAGCCTAGCCCATAGTTTTGTGGCTTACGCCACCCCTTTAGTATGGGGAACTATACCCATTATTTTGCTGTGCCTCTGTTGAGCAGTGACACTGAGGTAATCCCTGGGGTATATCTGCGATCTCCCATCCATTGGTCAAGATTTCTCTTGAACAAGGCCAGCGAGGTGCTCTGCCTCACATATACCGGGATTTTATTCCACAGCATAGGGAGTCTTTGGGTGATGAATCTATCCCTCCAGCGTGTCCTATTAATAGCCGTGTCGAGGTTTAAGTCTCCCGCCCTTGTGGCTCTGACGGATCTAGATTTTTTGAGGTGAAGCATATTCATCAAATCTGGGTTTGACATGGCCTTGTATGTTAGGCAAAGGTCACCTCTGAGCAAGCGGTGGCGACTGAATAGAGCTGGAGTTCTTTCAGTCGGGCAGCATAGGACAGATGTTTGAGACCCTTTATCCTTTTGGTGAGGAACTTTTGTGGCCTCTCCAGCTGCTGCAAGTGTCGGGTCAGATACATTCGAAGGGGCATTGTACTCAATCATTGGTCTGATGAGTGATGAGTATAGGGAGACTATGACCTCCCTTGATCTAGATGAGAATCCCTTCATGATAAGGTGGGCAATGTAGAAGGTCTTCCTAACTAATTTAGCTACATGGGTGTCGAATGACAGACTACTATCAACCTGGGTCCCCAGGTCCCTGATAACTTCTTCTATGCTCAGTGGATTGCCACCTATTTGGTAGCTAGGGGTAACCTTGTTTTTCCCGAAGGGTATGGCTATGCATTTTTTGGCATTTAACTTTAGGCCATGGCTCTGGCACCAGTTATCCATTTCTGTGAGACCCTTCTGAAGGATATCTGTGTCAGATGTGTTTTCTACTATGGCCCAGTTTGCAGTCATCTGCAAACTTTGTCAGCCATAACCCTCCTGTGTTTGCTTGTACTTGAAAAGTAGATGCCAAACAAGAGTGGGCCCAGGACTGAGCCCTGTGGTACACCACTTGTGACAGGCTTTGAGTCTGACATGGCGCCAGCAACTCTGACCCTGTGGGTTCTGTCACTCAGCCAGTTTGCAACCCATCTTGTGATGTATGGGTTAACATTTAAGCTGATGAGTTTTTCAATGATACCCGAGTGGGGTATTCTATCGAAGGCCTTCGCCAGATCGAGGTAGGCTGTATGGACTGCCTTTCCCTCATTAATGGCTTTGGTGACTGTTTCGAAAAAGTCAACCAAGTTTAGAAGGCATGATCTGCCTTTGACAAAGCCAAACTGGGATGGATCCAAAGTCTGCAAATTCCCTATGTCTTTATTTATGAGGTCCATTATGATCCTCTCCATGGCTTTGCAGATAAGGCTTGTCAAGCTAATGGGCCGGTAATTTCCAGGGTCGGTGGAGGCACGGCCTTTGTGAAGTGGGACCACAGTTGCAGTGTGCCACTCCTGGAGTGCGTATCCAGAGGTAAGACTATGATTAAACAGCTGTCCTAGCTGTGGGTTTAATTCCTCATTGAGTTTGTGGAGCACACAGCCGGGGACACCATCAGGTCCCATGGATGCTGTGTTTTTGCTTTGGAGAGAGCAGTTCTCACTTGGGCGTTGGAGATGTTTGGGGGCTGCAATCGCTTGGTATAGATATCTCTCCTTTTGGGGAGGGGAGAAGTTTGCACTGAACCTGTCAGCCAGTATGTTGGCAATGTCTGTAGGATCAGTAATCTTCACATCATTTTGAACTAGTTCTGAGCATATCTGGGAGGTTCCTCCCAGGTTTCTAACATAGCTAAAGAAGGCCTTATGATTGTCTTTTGAGTCTTTAGCTATTTTTCTCTCAAAATTTGCTTTGGATGATTTTATGAGAGCTCTTAGTTTTTACTTATAGTGATCAAGGGTGTCTTACCTTTTAAGGATTTTGCTCTATCTTGTAGTAGCTTCCTCCTTTTGTTGTAGAGTTTGTTTATGGCTGGGGTCCACCAGACTGGATGCTTGCCTTTGGTACAAAGAGTCTTTGTTTTGCTTGGGATTGCCTTATCCATGCAGTCCTGCAGGTGCTGGTAGAAGGCATTTTTAAGTGATTCAGCGGCTTGAGTACTGTTTTCCCGGCTTGGGGCCTTAAAGGAGACCACACTAGTCTTTAGAAGTGTGAAGTCAGCTTTGAGAAGTACTTTACTGTGGTCTTTCTTATTCCAGGTGGGGGTGGGATGAGGACCTCCAGCGAGATTAGTTTGTGATCTGATCTCACCAGTGAGGGGTATACTTCGGTGTTGAACATTGTGCTCCCATGTTCGTGATGATGAGATCAAGTATGTTTTCTCCTCTTGTGGGGATGGTGACTAGTTGTTCCATGGCATTTGAGTTTATGAATTCCAGGAACATTTGGGCTAGGGTGTTTGGGCTTGAGTAGTGTTCCCAGTCTATATTAGGGTAATTGAAGTCACCTAGTATGATGGTGTTTGGTGATACATTTATCCCTCTAGTGTTTTCAGGAAGGCCATGTGAGGTTCCTGAGTTTGTGAGGGTGGCCTGTAACATGCTACAATTTGCAGAGCAGTCTTGCCTATGGTTAATTGCACCTGGATGGTCTCCGATGCATCGTGCGTTGCCACCAGTCTTGAGGTGTGGGTGTCTTTGATGAATATGGATACCCCCCCCCTTTCTTGGTATTGTCTGGATTTTGGGGCCGGAACGCATGATAAGAGGTAAAACCTGATAGTGCTGGGGTGCTCTCAGGAGCCTTGAACCAGGTTTCTGTCACTGCACAGACATCGATGTTCTCCATACTGAGAAGGGCCTCGAGTGCGTGCATTTTGAGATTTAGACTTCTGGCATTGAGCAGCATTACCCTTAGTTGTTTTCCTTTTTTGTGTTCTAGGGTGGTAGGTTTAGAATTTGAGGCTTGCCTAAAAGAGGGACTATGGGGTGGCAAGAGCCTTTGCCAATATCCGGAATCCCAGGGTGACAGGTGCAAGCCGTCCTTTGCGAAGCAGCGTGGCTTGTCCAGCATGTCATCCCAGGCAGACAGACATTGGATCCCCTTTGAATGACACCAGAGTTTAAGCCAATTGTTAAAGCTGATCATCTTATCTCTGTATTGTGGCATCATTCTTGGTGAAGGTAGGATACTGCTCAAGGTCAGGGTCATACCTGCCTGGGCTACATAATCAGAGAGCTCCTCAATGTCTCTTTTCATGTAGTCCAAGGAGGTACGTCTCAGGTCGTTTACACCAGCATGGACAATGGCGGAGTCGTATTTGTACCTGCTGTTGAGAGACCTGAGTGCTTGCGTTATGTGGCGGATTCTAGCACCCGACAGGCAGCTTACTGTGACCTTCTCCTTACTCAGTCTGGTGAGCGGGACGTCAGTGTGTCTGACTATGGAGTCACCAATGACTAGTGTGTCTGGCATTGTGTTTGGCCTTAAGGGCTGTGACTGTTTGACACTCTGACTGTGAGGTCTATGTGTTGCAGGTGTTGTGTTCTGAGGTGGTGGTTGTTTGAGTGTCTGCTTTGGTGGCCTCTGCTGTTTTGGTAGATTTTGATCAGAGCCTTGAGTATGTCTTTGTGTGTTTATGTGTATGATTTGAGGTTGTGATGGTACTATGTGAGACTGGGTCTATAGTGTGTGTGGTATCCTTCTCCTCCTGACTGGTCTTGCCAGTCCTATGTTGAGAGAGCTCAGCCTCCAGTTTGGCCGTATAGTTGCATCTCGCATGTATTTGTGTTTTGTGGGAGGAGGAGAGGGTTGTCTGTGTACATGAGGCAATTGTAACATTGCCTCAATATTCCCAGGTTCACCAGCTGAGCAGGAGAGGACACTAGCAACTGATCCTCGACATGCTAGAAGGACTAGACAAAAACTTTAAAAGAGATTCCGGGGATGTGGGTGACCGAGAAATGGGGTTTTGCCTTTTGGGGTGCTATCTATAAGAGTGCCGTATCAAGGTAATAAGTACTGTAGGAGCAAGTGCTAGGTTTAACAGATAGAGAAAAGTCTACTTGGAGTCAAGTAGAGATGATCTTTTAGGTATTAGAGAAAGTGCTAGTAACAGGGATGCTTAAAGGTAAGATTGAAAAGAATGCACTCTGCAGTGTGCACTAGAGAAGTTAGATATGAAAGTAGGTAACTTGAGTTTTACCTGTTTAAAAAGTTAAGGTTTAGTGGAGAGTTACTATTTTTAAAACAGCAAGATGGACTGAAAGGGGTGGTTACTTTTGTATTTTGGTACTATGAAATACTGTAGGATGGCCAATAAATTTAAATAACTGAAGGGGTGGGATTTCAAAAGTGATGGTTTTGTGATTACTCACATAAGCCAGTGAAAGTAGAGAGAAATGAGATATATGGTCAGATTAACATAAGAGGCGGGCAACTAGAAAGACAGTGGTATTTAACAAGACAACTTAAATGGGTGGGAGGGAGGGAAAAATTCTGCTTGACTCAGAACAGAGAGAGCTGTGGTCTCTTTTGAAGTTTTAATATGCTGTTTAAAACAGAATGCAAGCCTCTTTATTTAATGATAAAGGTTATGATGTCAAAGCTATGCCCAAAGTTAAGGATTATGTCATTAAAGAATGGGGGAAAAAATATTTGCCCCTGTTGGGAGAAAGATATAACAATAGTGTTTTTAAAGAGACATCTAAAATGACTGATATGATGAGAGATGACAGGTCATATGACATGACATGTATTTTGGAATATGGAGCACACACAGGTAAGGTCAAGAAAATGTTGACCGATAATTGGCAAATTATTTTAGCAGACCAGGAAATTGTACCTATTCTAGGTCAAGGCCCTAGATTTGTCAATAAAATTGGCATTAACATCAAGCTAATTTTAGAGAGAGGTCATTCGTATAAGACTCCTTTACATAAGAACACAGATAAATGTGGAGCTTGCAACCAATGCCATACTATCTTTCAGGGTGATAGTGTGGTGTTGGCTAATTATAACCACACTCACATTAGGTTTTGTGAAACTGTCTAACCAAAATGGTTATATATCTTGCCATATGTAGGACCTGTACTGGGTTCTATATAGGCAAGACCCAAAGAAGGTTTAATAGACGTATTTACGCTCACTTATACAGTATTAAAAGAAAGGATTAAAAAAATGCGCTTTATAGGCACATCAAAGTGCATGGTGACAACCATTATTTTAATTTTGGCATTGTAGAGACTTTGAAGGTCGACCCAAGAGGGGGAGACTTCAAAGGTTTGCTCCTATACAAAGAACTTTGGTGGCAAATGTACACCGATGCTTCCGTTTTACCTTGTCTTAACGATACCATATCTATCAAACCATTGCTGTCTTTGAACTGAATATAGTTTTATGCATGTATTGCACTTAGATAAAGGAACTATGGAGTATCATTCAGGTATTTTATTACTGGTACGAAAGCGTTTATATTCTCTGTGACTATTTTATATTTTGATATTTTGATTTACATACATTATACATTTTTATTCATATATTTTTCATATGCATTTTTTATACACATTTTTAAATTATACACTTCCCAATTGACATCCTTTGGATGTTTATTTATATTCAATAGATATTTTGTTTTACAGTTACGTTATTATTTTTAACATGTTTGCAATTTATTATATTGTATGTTACATCACAATTTATTCATGGAAGGACTGGAGGGTTAGGAAATGAGTGTATATGTCTTTAAATTTTGTATGACAGATTTAAAAGGTTTGGCGCCAAAAAAGCTATTTAACACCAGATAATGTCAGTTACTGTGTTCTGATGAAGCTTGTGTTTATACAAGTGAAAGCGCTTAAACCTGGAGTTTGGATTTTTTATGCGATTAAATTATTCACAGCTTTTAGTTGATTTTTGGGTCATTTGTTTGAATTTTACTGTTCGAAGTTGTTGGCATATTCTAACAGAGCAGCGGTTTGTGGATTTCCCAAGACACGGAGGTGCATTGCGATACAGTGGATTTTGGTAATTTGTTCTTCAATTTTCCCATTGTTCACACTGGTGTTTTTTTTAGGTGAGGAAGATTAATTTGGCTCCTATTTATACTTCTGACTTTTATAACTGTGATGCTGAAGTGATTATATATGCTTTGCAATGTCCATGTGGCTTAATCTACATTGGAGAAAGTAAAAGGAAATTTAAAATTAGGTTGCAAGAACATATTGGAAATATAAGAAATATCAAAACTGAGAACCCTACTGCACAACATTTGGCACAGTTTCATAGATCAGACCCTAGTGGTCTAAGAGCAATAGTTTTGGAGAAGGTGACTGTTAATGTTTATTTAGAAAATGTGTATAAGAAAAAAATAATATATAAGGAAGCTATTTTTACTCTTAAGTTTAATACCTTGTGTCCCTCAGGTCTTAATTTAGATTGTAATTGGAGAGTGTTAATTGGTTAATTATTTTTATTGGTTAATTGTTTCATTGAGGGGTGTATATAAATTCCTTTATATGTATGTTTTTTAGTACTCCTTGAAAGCTGTTTTTAAGCTGAGGCACAAGAGAAAATAAAGTGTTTTTATTTTTGGCAGAGGTTCCTACTGGTGGTTTTGGATTTATTTTTATGGATGCAGTTTTTTGTTAGATCTAGGTAAGCAGTATGCACAATTTTCCCCTCATCCATTGCCTTTAATGACCTTTTCAATGAAGTCCACCAGATTCAGTAAATGTGATCTTCATTTGACAAAGCCAAACTGGGATGGATCCATTGTCTTGAGGTGTCCTATGTCCTTGTTGATAATTTCCATAATAATTCTTTCCATGGCTTTGCAAATAAGACTAGTCAGATTAATTGGTCTGTACTTTCCAGGATCTATTAAAGATTTTCTTTTACAAAGGGAGATAACTGTTGCAGTCCTCCTGTTATAGTTTTCAGATTTTATAGCTGTCAGATGTTTAGCTAGAAATTCAGATATATTAAAACCTTCAGTGATGAAGCATGTGTTTATTCACTACACATTTTGGCACTTAGAAGAGTGATGTTGTGTTTGTAGATGGATCCATGACTTATGAGATTTGTTTTAATTATCCGTCTTGTGACATCAGATACTGCAGTTTTAAAGTTTATGTACAGGCATTCCATGTGAACTGTTGAGTTATAAACTTTAATATGGTTAATCCAAAGTAATAAGAGATGGCTGGTAAAGTTTTTGAGATAGCGTCATGGACAGCCCCATATAATCATCTCAGATAGAATCATACATAATAAGACAGAAGGAAAGATAGATAGAAAGATAGATAGATATATAGATAGAAACAGATAGATAGATAGATAGATAGATAGATAGATAGATAGATAGATAGATAGATAGATAAAAGTATGCATACATGCATGCCCAGGCAGTTAGACAAACAGATAGGCAAACTGGCTGCAGGTCCTATTCATTTTAAATCTAAGAAATGCATTAGGTAGGATAAGTTTAAAAACACCAAAGGCATTTAGATAAAATGGTAGAGCAGACAATGTCTCTGCCATAATACCCAAACTGTGCACTATCTATAAACACGAACAGTGGATGATAAATAATGAAGTGCCATAGAATGTGTTAAATGTAATTTGTTTGGTTGTGTGTTGGGCAGCATAAATATAGAGAGCTGTGTAATTGTTACGTGACATTTTATTTGGGGGGGGGGGTTGTCTAGAAGAAATATTTTAAAGTCTGATAAGTTATCCAAAAACTCCAAGGAAAGGGTGCCATGGAACCAAGAACGAGTAAAACCACAATAAGCACCCAAAGAGGCAGAAGGTAATAATAAAACACGGGCCTGTAGGTGTAAGCAGCAGCAGGTTTAATCACATAAACGCCACACAATACAAAGCATTTTTGTCCACCAGACTTCTTCAGATGTAAAATGAATGAATGAAGGCTGTGCCTGCTTATATACCCCTCCCAATTTAATTAATAGTTAAAATAATTGTTTAGTTGATACCAATTAAATCCTGTAACTAAAATTATTCGTGACAACCTACCAACTTGCCACAAATACAGATGAAAGTAGATAAAAACGTGCACATTTTTTAAAAGAACTTTAAAATAAATATATAAATACTAAAGCCATCACAATGTGTTGGACAGATAAATAAACTTGAATCAAAAGCCAGCAAAAGGAACTTGCAAAACAATATATGTACTTATTTTATAGTTTTGCAGCTGTCATTTTTAAAATAGCGGTAATGGATATGTATTCATTCAGCCATGGGAACCTATTGGCTTCCAATAACAACTGCCAAAATATTTCTCTCACCTCTATCCTATTTTCCCACGCCCCCCCCCCCCCACATCACATTGCACTTCTCTACAACAAAGAAGCCCCATTTTGCTTGGGGACATGTCAGTGTATGTTTAAACAAAGCATTTTTAATATCTTCGACTCTAATAGCATATAAATGCTCATAAATCCTCCTTCTGAGTTTATGAGTAGTTTTTCCAATGTAAAATGCACCACAGGTTTTACATAGGGCTAAATAAATCAAGCCTTCACTATTACAATTGGAAAAACTACTACTCTGAATCTGATAGTCTCTTGACAGGATCTGTACAGAATCCTGTCTAAGTATATGTGGGCATTGGGCGCATGCCCCACATTTGTAGGTTCCCAATTTCTTACATGAAACAATAGAACGATTATGCTCCAGCAATTCCTTGAGGTTCCTTCCTTTTTTATATGTGAATCCTAGGGTATTGGTAAACAAAACGTCCAACTCTGAATAACACCTAAACCTGCTCCCGTGTTGAGTAATAATGTTTTTAACCCTAGAGGTATTCTGATTATAAAACATCACATAATTACCCCCAAGGTTTCTTGATTTCATCCCTGGTGACATCACCCCTGGTTGTTGTGTGGTACCCTGCACATTTATTGGTACTATCACACTTGTATCTCCTGTTCCCAAAATAGGGGCAAACCTATCCTTTCTCCCATTCTTTACTTCCTCCAAAACCTCATCAAGTAAATAGTTAGGATACTTCCTAGATATAAACATTTATTTGACTCTCTGACTTTCGTCTTCGAAGTCCGAGTCCAAAGAGGTCATCCTACAACTACGGACATATTGTCCCTTGATAATACTTCTCTTCTGTTTAAACGGATGGGAACTAGTGAAATATAGGTACAAGTTAGAAAAGGTTTCCTTTCTATATACATTAGATGTAAACTGCTGCCCTAGGACATCTTTTTTAATAGTGATGTCCAGAAAGTTCATATATTCATGTGTAATATGGGAAGTAAATTTCAAAAAAATAGTGGTATGGTTTAGATAGTCTATGAATTATGTTATCTTTTCCATACTACCTTTCCAAAAAATGCAAATATCATCCAGGTAACATTTGTAATATACCCAATATTGTGCATATTCAGACTGGAACACAAACTTCTCTTCCCAAATCATGAGCACAATGTTGACATAAGTAGGGGCACAACTTGCCCCCATGGCCACTCCCTGGATCTGTTAAAACAACTCACCCTCAAAAAATATAAAGTTGTGTTTCAATACCAAATCCATCAACTCTGTATAAACCAGAAAAGTATTGTGGTCGAGTTTTCCATGTTGGTGAATGGCATCCTGGAGCCATTCTAACCCTGTAGAATGTGGAATCACATTAAATAAATCCTGAATATCAAGGGTTACAAATATTAAGGAATCTGAATACATGTTGCTATTAATGCTTCTCAAAAATTCCCAGGAGTCCTTAAGTATATCATTGGCCCTAACCCAAATATCTTTTAATTTTATATTCAAAAATTTGACCAATGGATGGGTTTTAGAGCCATTGGCTGCCACAATGGGTCTCAGAGGTGGATCCTCCACATTTTTATGTACCTTGGGTATCCCGAAAATAGCAGGGATATGGGGTCTGTCCACACTGAGATACTTAAAAGTGTCCTGGTTTGTAAATTGTCATTCAGCATGTCCTGTAAAACCAAATCAATCTTATGGTATGCTAAGTTAATCTCATTCTTGGATACCCTGACATACCTGTTGGTATCATTAAGCATATCCATCATCTTACTGAAATACAAAATACTGTCCATGAAGACCACCCCTCCACCTTTATCGGGTTGCATCACCCTCAGGTATCTATTTTCTTGAATGGATTTGAGAAGTACATTTTCTTCTCTAGTCATGTTAAATTTACCATGCCATCCACCCCTGTAAACATTCCTGATGTCTTCTTTGACCTCCCTTTCAAAATTTTTTAGCTGGGGGTGTAAAGGGGATTATAGGTACTAGGTCTTCTAATACCACTATTAGTACCACCACCCTATTGCCCCTGAAACATAATGTCTAAATTATTTTTCCGTAGAAAAATCCTCAAGTCTATTAAGCTGTCCACTAAATTACCTCCTGTAGAGGGGATTAATTTAAAACCTTTTGAAAATAAAAGCAAATGGTTCCTGTCAATCTCCTCACTGCTGTAATTGTAAATTTTAAAGTCATGTAGGGTGTGACATGGTCCATCCACAGTAATATTCCCTGTACTCCATTGGTCCAACATGTTGGCTAGTCCATCTTCCTGGCTACCACTCTTATTTATCTCGTGCCATTTGGGGGACCCCTGTAAAAATACTGCACAGGGGATTTGTGCCTTAAACTATCTGATCTCCTAGGTTCAGGGAATTCAGTATTTCTTGAATCCAGATGTTCCCCCATCCCTGAATCACTGTAGATCACTCTATGGTCCATAGAGTCCCAGGCATTGTGTCCCCCTGGTGGAAAAGAAGACAAATAAGTACAGTGTTGTGGTCCAGATTTATCAAAAAAATTATTATTTTTCGGTCAAATTTGTCATTCTTAGGGTATGGGTATGCTTTTTTCTGTCTGTAATTCCTCAAATCCCTATCCATTTTGCCACACTTCCTTTTAAAATGACATGACATTTTTCTTCCACCTGTTGCTTAATAATTAAATATTTTCTCTTCTCATTTTCAACAGAAAACATAAGATCATTGGTCACTACTTCATTCATGTATTCTATCTCCTGATATACTTGCCCCATAATCCTTTCATTTTCTTTAATCAGGGCTTTCATGACTTCAAAACCATTACGGTCAAAAATACTCAACAATTCTTCGTGAAAGGGGGAGCCTTCCACTACATTGTTCGGAAACTTATAAAAATGCAATCCTTTGGGTACTATACCCCTTTTGATACAGTCATGCAAGTAACAATTGTCAATACCCAGAGTTTTATGTTTGTAAATTAAATCAGTGAGTTTTTTAATATTGGCTCTATAAGACACTTCACTGTCTTTCTCAGCATCCCGGTCATTAAATATAAAGTTATTATCAGTACCTTGGTGACTGGAAAAAGACTTGTAACTAACAAGCCATGAAGCCAAAGATGAAGTATCCGTCCACTCGTGCACTCCATTGTCGCCATTAGCCATACTATCAGTCATTCCCACAGGAGCATGTCCCTGAACACCACATTCCCCTAAAAGGGAGGACTGTCCATTCGAACCTTGGTTCTGGGAATTCAATGCCAAATGATTGTAACTAAATTTAGTTGCAGCTCCCTTCTCTAATGCAGCCTCACCTCTAGTGCCCTTCGACGGCAAACCGGAAGAAGTTGCAATTACTTCCTCTACAGGCAAATCAGCCTGTCTGCGATCCAAATTGTCTTCCTGATTGCATGCAGGAGTGGAACTGCAATCCTTCCTGTGGGTAGACCACATAGGGTTGATATCAAACGAATTGTCTTTCCCTCACTGAGAGTTACCAGTCATGAGCGAAATCAATTGGGTAAGCTGCCCCTCCACACGAGACAGGCGCAAATCCCGGTCAGTACCTTGAACTGCTTCCCCATCCTGGAAGCTAGCCTCTGCCTCAGACACCTCCATGTAACAAGTAATCCAAAATCTCCAAGGAAAGGGTGCTCAGAACCAAGAACTAGTAAAACCACAACAGGCACCCAAAGAGGCAGAAGGTAATAATAAAACACGAGCCTGTAGGTGTAAGCAGCAGCAGGTTTAATCACATAAACGCCACACAATACAAAGCGTTTTCATCCACCAGACTTCTTCAGAAGTAAAATGAATGAATGAAGGCTGTGCCTGCTTATATACCTCTCCCAATTTAATTAATAGTTAAAACAATTGTTTAATTGACACCAATTAAATCCTGTAACTAAACATATTCGTGACAATCTACCAACTTGCCACAAATACAGATGAAAGTAGATAAAAACATGCACATTTTTTAAAAGAACTTTAAAATAAGTATATAAATACTAAAGCCATCACAATGTGTTGGACAGATAAATAAACTTGAATCAAAAACCAACAAAAGGAACTTGCAAAACAATATTTGTACTTATTTTATAGTTTTGCAGCTCTCATTTTTAAAATAGGGGTAAGGGATATGTATTCATTCAGCCCTGGGAACCTATTGGCTTCCAATAACAACTGCCAAAATATTTCTCTCACCTCTATCCTATTTTCCCACGGGCCCCCCCTCCCACATCACATTGCACCTTCTCTACGACAAAGAAGCCTCATTTTGCTTGGGGACATGTCAGTGTATGTTTAAACAAGGCATTTTTAATATCTTCGATTCTAATAGCATATAAATGCTCTTAAATCCTCCTTCTGCGTTTATGAGTAGTTTTTCCAATGTAAAATGCACCACAGGTTTTACACAGGGCTAAATAAATCAAGCCTTCACTATTACAATTGGAAAAACTACTATTCTGAATCTGATAGTCTCTTGACAGGATGTGTACAGAATCCTGTCTAAGTATATATGGGCATTGGGCGCATGCCCCACATTTGTAGGTTCCCAATTTCTTACATGAAACAATAGAACCATTATGCTCCAGCAAATCCTTGAGGTTCCTGCCTTTTTTATATGTAAATCCTAGGGTGTTGGTAAACAAAACGTCCAACTCTGAATAACACCTAAACCTGCTCCACTGTTGAGTAATAATGTTTTTTAACCCTAGAGGTATTCTGATTACAAAACATCACATAATTACCCCCAAGGTTTCTTGATTTCATCCCTGGTAAAGTCACCCCTGGTTGTTGTGTGGTACCCTGAACATTTATTGGTGCTATCACACTTGTATCTCCTCTTCCCAAAATAGGGGCAAACCTATCCTTTCTCCCATTCTTTAATTCCTCCAAAACCTCATCAATTAAATAGCTAGGATACTTCCTAGATATAAACATTTATTTGACTCTCTGACTTTCGTCTTCGAAGTCCGAGTCCAAAGAGGTCATCCTACAACTACGGACATATTGTCCCTTGATAATACTTCTCTTCTGTTTAAACAGATGGGAACTAGTGAAATATAGGTACAAGTTAGAAAAGGTTTCCTTTCTATATACATTAGATGTAAACTGCTGCCCTAGGACATCTTTTTTAATAGTGACGTCCAGAAAGTTCATATAGTCATGTGTAATATGGGAAGTAAATTTCAAAAAAATAGTGGTATGGTTTAGATAGTCTATGAATTATGTTATCTTTTCCATACTACCTTTCCAAAAAATGCAAATATTATCCAGGTAACATTTGTAATATACCCAATATTGTGCATATTCAGACTGGAACACAAACTTCTCTTCCCAAATCATGAGCACAATGTTGACATAAGTAGGGGCACAACTTGCCCCCATGGCCACTCCCTGGATCTGTTAAAACAACTCACCCTCAAAAATATAAAGTTGTGTTTCAATACCAAATCCATCAACTCTGTATAAACCAGAAAAGTATTGTGGTCGAGTTTTCCATGTTGGTGAATGGCATCCTGGAGCCATTCTAACCCTGTAGAATGTGGAATCACATTAAATAAATCCTGAATATCAAGGGTTACAAATATTAAGGAATCTGAATACATGTTGCTATTAATGCTTCTCAAAAATTCCCAGGAGTCCTTAAGTATATCATTGGCCCTAACCCAAATATCTTTTAATTTTATATTCAAAAATTTGACCAATGGATGGGTTTTAGAGCCATTGGCTGCCACAATGGGTCTCAGAGGTGGATCCTCCACACTTTTATGTACCTTGGGTATCCCGAAAATAGCAGGGATATGGGGTCTGTCCACACTGAGATACTTAAAAGTGTCCTGGTTTGTAAAATTGTCATTCAGCATGTCCTGTAAAACCAAATCAATCTTATGGTATGCTAAGTTAATCTCATTCTTGGATACCCTGACATACCTGTTGGTATCATTAAGCATATCCATCATCTTACTGAAATACAAAATACTGTCCATGAAGACCACCCCTCCACCTTTATCGGGTTGCATCACCCTCAGGTATCTATTTTCTTGAATGGATTTGAGAAGTACATTTTTTTCTCTAGTCATGTTAAATTTACCATGCCATCCACCCCTGTAAACATTCCTGATGTCTTCTTTGACCTCCCTTTCAAAATTTTTTAGCTGGGGGTGTAAAGGGGATTATAGGTACTAGGTCTTCTAATACCACTATTAGTACCACCACCCTATTGCTCCTGAAACATAATGTCTAAATTATTTTTCCGTAGAAAAATCCTCAAGTCTATTAAGCTGTCCACTAAATTACCTCCTGTAGAGGGGATTAATTTAAAACCTTTTGAAAATAAAAGCAAATGGTTCCTGTCAATCTCCTCACTGCTGTAATTGTAAATTTTAAAGTCATGTAGGGTGTGACATGGTCCATCCACAGTAATATTCCCTGTACTCCATTGGTCCAACATGTTGGCTAGTCCCCCTTCCTGGCTACCACTCTTATTTATCTTGTGCCATTTGGGGGACCCCTGTAAAAATACTGCACAGGGGATTTGTGCCTTAAACTATCTGATCTCCTAGGTTCAGGGAATTCAGTATTTCTTGAATCCAGATGTTCCCCCATCCCTGAATCACTGTAGATCACTCTATGGTCCATAGAGTCCCAGGCATTGTGTCCCCCTGGTGGAAAAGAAGACGAATAAGTACAGTGTTGTGGTCCAGATTTATCAAAAAAATTATTATTTTTCGGTCAAATTTGTCATTCTTAGGGTATGGGTATGCTTTTTTCTGTCTGTAATTCCTCAAATCCCTATCCATTTTGCCACACTTCCTTTTAAAAATGACATGACATTTTTCTTCCACCTGTTGCTTAATAATTAAATATTTTCTCTTCTCATTTTCAACAGAAAACATAAGATCATTGGTCACTACTTCATTCATGTATTCTATCTCCTGATATACTTGCCCCATAATCCTTTCATTTTCTTTAATCAGGGCTTTCATGACTTCAAAACCATTACGGTCAAAAATACTCAACAATTCTTCGTGAAAGGGGGAGCCTTCCACTACATTGTTCGGAAACTTATAAAAATGCAATCCTTTGGGTACTATACCCCTTTTGATACAGTCATGCAAGTAACAATTGTCAATACCCAGAGTTTTATGTTTGTAAATTAAATCAGTGAGTTTTTTAATATTGGCTCTATAAGACACTTCACTGTCTTTCTCAGCATCCCGGTCATTAAATATAAAGTTATTATCAGTACCTTGGTGACTGGAAAAAGACTTGTAACTAACAAGCCATGAAGCCAAAGATGAAGTATCCGTCCACTCGTGCACTCCATTGTCGCCATTAGCCATACTATCAGTCATTCCCACAGGAGCATGTCCCTGAACACCACATTCCCCTAAAAGGGAGGACTGTCCATTCGAACCTTGGTTCTGGGAATTCAATGCCAAATGATTGTAACAAAATTTAGTTGCAGCTCCCTTCTCTAATGCAGCCTCACCTCTAGTGCCCTTCGACGGCAAACCGGAAGAAGTTGCAATTACTTCCTCTACAGGCAAATCAGCCTGTCTGCGATCCAAATTGTCTTCCTGATTGCATGCAGGAGTGGAACTGCAATCCTTCCTGTGGGTAGTCCTCATAGGGTTGATATCAAACAAATTGTCTTTCCCTCACTGAGAGTTACCAGTCATAAGCGAAATCAATTGGGTAAGCTGCCCCTCCACACGAGACAGGCGCAAATCCCAGTCAGTACCTTGAACTGCTTCCCCATCCTGGAAGCTAGCCTCTGCCTCAGACACCTCCATGTAACAAGTAATCCAAAATCTCCAAGGAAAGGGTGCTCAGAACCAAGAACTAGTAAAACCACAACAGGCACCCAAAGAGGCAGAAGGTAATAATAAAACACGAGCCTGTAGGTGTAAGCAGCAGCAGGTTTAATCACATAAACGCCACACAATACAAAGCGTTTTCGTCCACCAGACTTCTTCAGAAGTAAAATGAATGAATGAAGGCTGTGCCTGCTTATATACCTCTCCCAATTTAATTAATAGTTAAAACAATTGTTTAATTGACACCAATTAAATCCTGTAACTAAACATATTCGTGAAAATCTACCAACTTGCCACAAATACAGATGAAAGTAGATAGAAACATGCACATTTTTTGAAAGAACTTTAAAATAAGTATATAAATACTAAAGCCATCACAATGTGTTGGACAGATAAATAAACTTGAATCAAAAACCAACAAAAGGAACTTGCAAAACAATATTTGTACTTATTTTATAGTTTTGCAGCTCTCATTTTTAAAATAGGGGTAAGGGATATGTATTCATTCAGCCCTGGGAACCTATTGGCTTCCAATAACAACTGCCAAAATATTTCTCTCACCTCTATCCTATTTTCCCATGGGCCCCCCCTCCCACATCACATTGCACCTTCTCTACGACAAAGAAGCCTCATTTTGCTTGGGGACATGTCAGTGTATGTTTAAACAAGGCATTTTTAATATCTTCGGTTCTAATAGCATATAAATGCTCTTAAATCCTCCTTCTGCGTTTATGAGTAGTTTTTCCAATGTAAAATGCACCACAGGTTTTACACAGGGCTAAATAAATCAAGCCTTCACTATTACAATTGGAAAAACTACTATTCTGAATCTGATAGTCTCTTGACAGGATGTGTACAGAATCCTGTCTAAGTATATATGGGCATTGGGCGCATGCCCCACATTTGTAGGTTCCCAATTTCTTACATGAAACAATAGAACCATTATGCTCCAGCAAATCCTTGAGGTTCCTGCCTTTTTTATATGTAAATCCTAGGGTGTTGGTAAACAAAACGTCCAACTCTGAATAACACCTAAACCTGCTCCACTGTTGAGTAATAATGTTTTTTAACCCTAGAGGTATTCTGATTACAAAACATCACATAATTACCCCCAAGGTTTCTTGATTTCATCCCTGGTAAAGTCACCCCTGGTTGTTGTGTGGTACCCTGAACATTTATTGGTGCTATCACACTTGTATCTCCTGTTCCCAAAATAGGGGCAAACCTATCCTTTCTCCCATTCTTTACTTCCTCCAAAACCTCATCAATTAAATAGTTAGGATACTTCCTAGATATAAACATTTCTTTGACTCTCTGACTTTCGTCTTCAAAGTCCGAGTCCAAAGAGGTCATCCTACAACTCAGACAAATTGTCCCTTGATAATACTTCTCTTCTGTTTAAACGGATGGGAACTAGTGAAATATAGGTATGAGTTAGAAAAGGTTTCCTTTCTATATACATTAGATGTAAACTGCTGCCCTAGGACGTCTTTTTTAATAGTGAAGTCCAGAAAGTTCATATAGTCATGTGTAATATGGGAAGTAAATTTCAAAAAATTAGTGGTATGGTTTAGATATTCTATGAATTCTGTTAACTTTTCCATACTACCTTTCCAAAAAATGCAAATATCATCCAGGTAATGTTTGTAATATACCCATATTCAGACTGGAACACAAACTTCTCTTTCCAAACCATGAGCACAATGTTGGCATAAGTAGGGGCACAACTTGCCCCCATGGCCACTCCCTGGATCTGTTTAAACAACTCACCCTCAAAAAAATATAAAGTTGTGTTTCAATACCAAATCCATCAACTCTGTATAAACCAGAAAAGTATTGTGGTCGAGTTTTCCATGTTGGTGAATGGCATCCTGGAACCATTCTGACCCTGTAGAATGTGGAATCACATTAAATAAATCCTGAATATCAAGGGTTACAAATATAAAGGAATCTGAATACATGTTGCTATTAATGCTTCTCAAAAATTCCCAGGAGTCCTTAAGTATGCCATTGGCCCTAACCCAAATATCTTTTAATTTTATATCCAAAAATTTGGCCAACGGATGGGTTTTAGAGCCATTGGCTGCCACAATGGGTCTCAGAGGTGGATCCTCCACACTTTTATGTACCTCGGGTATCCCGAAAATAGCAGGGATACGGGGTCTGTCCACACTGAGATACTTAAAAGCGTTCTGGTTTATAAAATTGTCATTCAGCATGTCCTGTAAAACCAAATCAATCTTACGGTATGCTAAGTTAATCTCATTCTTGGATACCCTAAGATACCTGTTGGTATCATTAAGCATATTCGTCATCTTACTGGAATACAAAATACTGTCCATGAAGACCACCCCTCCACCTTTATTAGGTTGCATTACCCTCAGGTATCTATTTTTTTGAATGGATTGGAACAGGTTTAGGTGTTATTCAGAGTTGGACGTTTTGTTTACCAACACCCTAGGATTCACATAAAAAAAGGCAGCAACCTCAAGGATTTGCTGGAGCATAATGGTTCTATTGTTTCGTGTAAGAAATTGGGAACCTACAAATATGGGGCATGTGCCCAATGCCCATATATACTTAGACAGGATTCTGTACACATCCTGTCAAGAGACTATCAGATTCAGAGTAGTAGTTTTTCCAATTGTAATAGTGAAGGCTTGATTTATTTAGCCCTATGTAAAACCTGTGGTGCATTTTACATTGGAAAAACTGCTCATAAACTCAGAAGGAGGATTTATGAGCATTTATATGCTATTAGAGTTGAAGATATTAAAAATGCCTTGTTTAAACATACACTGACATGTCCCCAAGCACAATGGGGCTTCTTTGTCATGGAGAAGATGCAATGTGATGTGAGGGGGGTCACGTGGGAAAATAGGATAGAGGTGAAAGAAATATTTTGGCAGTTGTTATTGGAAGCTAATAGATTCCCAGGGCTGAATGAATACATATCCATTGCCCCTATTTTAAAAATGAGAGCTGCAAAACTATAAAATAAGTACATATATTGTTTTGCAAGTTCCTTTTGTTGGTTTTTGATTCAAGTTTATTTATCTGTCCAACACATTGTGATGGCTTTAGTATTTATATATTTATTTTAAAGTTCTTTTAAAAATGTGCATGTTTTTATCTACTTTCATCTGTATTTGTGGCAAGTTGGTAGGTTGTCACAAATATTCTTAGTTACAGGATTTAATTGGTGTCAATTAAACAATTGTTTTAACTATTAATTAAATTGGGAGGGGTATATAAGCAGGCACAGCCTTCATTCATTCATTTTACATCTGAAGAAGTCTGATGGATGAAAATGCTTTGTATAGTGTGGCGTTTATGTGATTAAACCTGCTGCTGCTTACACCTACAGGCCCGTGTTTTATTATTACCTTCTGCCTCTTTGGGTGCCTGTTGTGGTTTTACTGGTTCTTAAGTTTGATAAGTTAATTCGAGTTGAGATTTTGTGTGAGTGTTTACAGGGTAGGGGTAGGCTAGATAAGGGGAGATATTTTGTGAGACACGCATGTGTGTGTGTGTGTGTGTGTGTGTGTGTGTGTGTGTGTGTGTGTGTGTGTGTGTGTGCGCGCATGTGTCTGTGTGCATGTGCATGAGTGCTCATGCCAGTGATTAGAGTTTAGGTAAGGGAATATATTTTTCTGGCATGTTTATTCATAAATGTTTTGGTGTGTGTGAATGAGTTTATCTAGCAGCAGTTGGTTCATCATTGTGCTGATAAATGTTATTGTGTGTGTGTGTGTGTGTGTGTGTGTGTGAGAGTGTGTGTGTGTGTGTGTGTGTGTGTGTGTGTGAGAGTGTGTGTGTTCTTTGTACATTTGAGTGCCTTGGGTAGTGGTATTGTCAGGCAAAGTGATTTTCATAAGTTAATGTGTAGAGTTAGTGTAAGCCCCTGTGGTGCAGTGGTTAGTGTTGTTGCCTCACAGCAAGAGGTTCTCCCATTTGATTCTCAGCTGAAGCACCTTCTGTTTGGAGTCTGCATGTCCTCCCCGCAGTCGAGTGACATTAAATTTATGCAGGTAGGTGTGAGTGTAAATGGGTGTGCCTTCCTTGAAGGTTGGGCATCGGGTTGGCAACTCGGCTCCATAAAAATCCCCTGCCAATCATTAGCGGACCGGAGTTCTGCTGTGGCAAACCCTAACCGGGAAAAGCCAAAAGACATTACTTTAATGTGCAGGGTTAGGGTAAGAATTAGCAGTAGAAGTAGTAGCAGTACTTCAGCAATACCTCAAATGCTCCATGCATCTGCTATAGATGGGTTTAGGGAGAAGATGAATATTTATTTATTTTATTTTACATTTGTTAACCGGGAGAGTCCAACTGGATACAAGTCCATTTTCAGTGGAGGCCCGGGGAGAAAAGCTCCAAGAGAACAATTTATTACAGACAAAAACATAAGGACAAGACAATATGAACTGACACAGCATGTTAACAGTAACATCCTGGATGGCTGCTGGGTAACCATCTTCACTGTATATACACATTTGAACAGCGTAACCAATGCTGTTTGTACCGCACCAACAAAAACATCTCAGAGTAGTAGGCACAAACAATTTTCACAATAAGCCCAATTTAATGGCAAGTAGTAAAAATATGACTCCCACCAAATAATATGCAAATTACATAAGTACCACTTCAATACAAATCAACCGAGCAGTAACCTCACAGCTTTTGTTGTAATAACCACCCTTCACAATACTCCCTAACAGTGTCATATTGCTAGTCAGTAGGGTGAATGCACATCTCTTTGCATAGAGATAGGACTAGGCATTTGCACATTGTAATAGGACAGAACAAGCATAACGTATGTAAAATATGCCCTGCAATATTGTCTACATTCTATGTACCCTACCATGGCAGTAGTCCCTCATTCAATGTACACACTCCCTTCCACAGCAGAAGCATAGCTGTCAATTGAAACCAGCAACCAAAGCAAATATAAATTGTTGCACACTATCATAGACATCATGAAGCAACAAAAAAGTACTGAAATAAAGCAGTAATAAAATATAATTCTGGAATAATGGCCTCCACATAGCTTTGTTGCAATCATCCATATCATAGTGATCTGCATGGTGGGTGCAGGACTCTTTATTGTGCAATTTTGAAGTGTTTAGTGCAATTCTTATGATAATGAGCCTAGTCAAATGATTGTTCCTCAGTTTCAAATTTCTCTCTTTGCACAATCGACCACTACTGTGCTAAAAGGTTCACTCAGCTTCATGAACTAATATGACCGCCTGTGATATACTTTATGCTTTGAGGATGTGTGGTTGAAGCAGTGATCTCTACAAATAAGGCAAAGTACTTCGGTAACACTATTCAGATAATCTGGATGAATGAAAGGACAACCACAAATTCACGCCTAGTTTAGCAAGCTTGCCTGTCATGGATAGGGGGAACATGTAAATATTCTGCTTGGGTTATTTGTATTTCAAATATAAGGACTAAAGACTTAGATGAAATCAATGGCTAGGTTTCTAATGATTCTCAATGATCGCTTGCCTCATAAGTACCTGTGGACATAGGAAACCTTGAGGAAATGGTGTAAATATCTTGTACTTCCACAGACATAGTGATGCTAACAAAGAAAAAGAATTAAAAGTAGAAAGCATAATATTTGCACAGTCTCCTTATTGCTGATCACAACATAACACCATAATGTCTACCCCATTCATTTCCCTGCTATACAGTGGTGAAACTGTAACTTTCAGTGCAAACATTCTGCCAGATGTTGTGTTTCATATGCTAACACCATCGACGTGCATGACTGCAAGAGGCCTACCATAGTTCTATGACTCACGACATGGTGAATGGCCATGGCTTCCAGGAGCATGGACTTTGGCATGTCTTCCAATGATGCTCCAGGGGAAGCGACATTATATGCTTTCCTGCTTCAGTGGACTACCTCGAGCACCTGAATTTGACTCCTATGAGTGTCTTCCAGTATAAAGTGGATAGCTGGCATAAAATCACCAGGGTCCTGTCTATCACACTCTGGTGAGTAGTGGACATTTAATTTATAAGTGTTGCATATATTTTATTGTTTTTCAGCTCAGGCAGAGATCATGAAGAACTCATTTCTGATCCGGAGTTGAATGGAGCAGCTGTTCAGAAGAATGGGTGTCTTTTTTATAGTACTCTATAAAATCACTGCCACTTAGCTAACCACTGACAGGGTTTGTATGATTATCTGTACAAGTGTTGTATTAGATATTTAAAATTATGCAGTTTACCAATTACTACTGCCATAACTTTCATGGGAATCAGTGTAATTAAATGTTACTACAGTATTTAGCTTATGTCTGATAGATGCATACTTTCTATATGAATAACTATACATAGTCAAGCTCAGTGCTAGCCCTACATGTGTGTATGTTAGATAGCTTTGGACCGTACATGGTAGAATTGGCAGTTTTACCATCTCTGGCCCTGAACATGGAAACTGGCTCTGCCAGGTGTTGCACTGGCACCTCCAATCTCAAGGTCAGAAGTGATGCTAGCACCTTGATGGTGATTGCTGTCTGCTGGGACTGTGTTCCCTACAGGAATGCCCAGGACTATGAGCCCATGTCTGCCATATTGTGGTGTGGACAGCACATTCCCCTCTGTAGCGCTGGATGTACTGCAACTATGACAGCGTGATTGTACATGTCCATGTGGATTCTCTGCAGATGGGGTTGCTGACCTACATCCATGAGCATGGTGCCAAACTCCAACCATATGTTCCAGCACAGACAATGTGCGGTCCAAGACAGACTGTCACCCCAACTTCTGTCCACTGCATCAGTCAACTGATCCAGGGTGTCCCCAATGTGGTGGAGACAGTCACGGATGTCAGACTGTGCTGCATCCATAACCCTAAGCATAAGTCTGGTGTTCCATTCAGCACATGCCTCTACCTCCATGATGGCCCAAAACATGCGCTGAATGACCCATGATATGACACTTGTAACAGTTGTTGTACGAATAGCAGACCTACAAGTACCCCTCTCAATCCACTTGTGTTTGACCTTGCCAGCTCTCTGGCTATGGCCAGTGTCTACACTCACTGGAGTCATAGCTGCCACACTTTCCTGCTCAATGTCCCAATATCTCAGTGTCCACCCTCTGACTGTCCTGTACCTGTGCCTCCGGGGTCTGGGTATGTGTGGGCATACTGACTATGTGCGGTGACAGTGGAGGCAGAAGAGGGATGCCTACCTCTGGGACAGATTCAGCTTACCTATTACTACTGCCATAACTTTCATGGGAATCAGTGTAACTAAATGTTACTACAGTATTTAGCTTACATCTGATAGATGCATACTTTCTATATGTATAGCTATACAACAAAATCATTTAAGTTTCACTTCTTTGAATGCTAAGGAAACCCTGTATAACACAAACATACACACACACACACACACACACATATATATATATATATATATATATATATATATATATATATATATATATATATATATATATATATATATATATATATATATATAAATGGATAAACAAAGTGTACACACCCCTGTTAAAATGACAGGTTTTGTGATATAAAAAAATGAGACCACAATAAATCATTTCAAAACTTTTCCCACCCTTAATGTGACCTATAACCTGCACAATTCAATTAAAAAACAAACAAATCTGTTAGGGGAAAAATATAAAAAATACAAAAAGTACAATAAGCTGGTTGCATAAGTGTGCACACGCTTAAACTAATATTTTGTTGTGTGTGCACACCCTTAAATTAATACTTTGTTGAAGCACCTTTTGATTTAATTACAGCATTCAGTCTTCTTAGGTACACACCTGCCATCCATTAAGGGATTAACCCCAAATAAATTTCAGCTGCCCTAGTAGGATTTTTATGACATTTATTCAGTTGCCTGCTACAGCAAAAGCCATGATTCACAGAGAGCTTACAAACCATCAAAGGGATCTCATTGTTTAAAGGTATCAGTCAGGAGATACAAAAAAAATTCCACAACCTTGGATATACCATGGAACACAGTGAAGACAGTCATAAAAAAGTGGAGAAAATATGGGACAACAGTGACATTGCAAAGAACTGGATGTACCTCCAAAATTGGTAAAAAGACAAGACAAAAACTAGTGAGGGAGGCTGCCAAGAGACCTACAGCAACAGGGAAGGAGCTACAGGAATATCTGGCAAGTACTGGTTGTGTACTATGTGACAACAATCTCCCATATTACAAATATATCTGGACTATGGGGTGGGGTTGCAAGATGGAAGCCTTTTCATACATGGAAAAACATCCATGCCTGGCTAAAATTTGCAAAATCATACACCAAGTCTCCCAAAAGCATGTGGGAAAATGTGTTATGGTCTGATGAGACCAAGGTTGAACTTTTTGGCCCACAATTCCGAAAGGTATGTTTGGCGCAAAAACAACACTTCACATCACCAATAGAACACCATCTGTACGGTGAAATATGGTGGTGGCAGTATCATGCTTTGGGGTTGCTTTTCTTCAGCTGGAACTGGGGCTTTAGTCAAGGTGGAGGGAATTATGAACAGTTCCAAATACCAGTCACATTTGGCCCCAAACCTTCAGGCGTCTGCTTTGAAGCCAAAGATGAAGAGGAATTTCACCTTTTAACATGACAATGACCCCAAGCATACAGCCAAATCAACAAAACAATGGCTTCACCAGAAGAAAATTAAAGTTTTGGAATGGTCCAGCCAGAGCCCAGACCTAAATCCAATAGAAAGTCTGTGGAGTGACCTGAAGAGGACTGCACACAGAGATGCCCTCCTAATCTGACAGATTTGGAGCTCTTTTGCAAGGAAGAGTGGACATATATTGCCAAGTCAAGATGTGCCATGCTGATATACTCCTACCCAAGAAGACTGAATGTTCTAATTAAATCAAAAGGTGCTTCAACAAAGTATTAGTTTAAGGCTGTGCACACTTATTCAATCAGCTTATTGTACATTTTTTATTTTTTATATTTGTTCCCCTAACAGATTTGTTTTCCAATTGAATTGTACAGGTTATAGGCCACATTAAAGGTGGGAAAAGTTTTGAAATGATTTATTGTGGTCTCATTTTTTTATATCACAGCATTTCAACAGTAGCGGGAATGCCCCAGAAATATGTAACTATGTTTTCCTCTGTTTTACCAATTGCAACCTGAATGTCTACAAAACTGGTATGCATAATGGTGTGGTTCTCTCCCAACAGCTACAGCTGAGATGGCTCACAATGTTGAGCCCATGCCAGGTGCCTGGCCAGGTTGCGCCATGAGTGTGGTATGTACTGATTTATTATGATAACTGTAGTGCAATAATCAAGAAAGAGTAAAGCATCTACTGCAATAAAATATACACCATAAAAACTGTAGTTCAACAAAAGGGCAAGTAGAACTGTAGTGCAATAAATGGACAATAACAACTATATTGCGATAAGTAATAAACAATACCAATAACAGTAAGCAAAATGTAGCAGGATTATGTTGTCATAGCCATTGCAGTAGAGCTGTATGCATTACTTGTCTATGGTAAGGTTGCTGTAGTTAAGTGTAACACTGTAATAGCTGTAGAATTCAAAAATAATAACCTGCATATTGTATTGTTTAGCTCATAGTATGGTCCAAGACTCTCTCCATGCCAATATTGGTCACATAATGCTGCCTGTTCCTCCTACTGCAGGTAATAAAGGTATATGGCTGAGTTAGCTCAGTCGATGGCCGATATTGTGTGGACTTCACAAATTAATCAGCAATATCAATAAAGTGTTAAGCAGCATTGTTAATTCCTAGAGAAATCTGATGTAATAAATGCATTATGGCTGTGTGTCATGCATGTGTGTTCTACTGTCACTGCAGTCAAGTATATCACTGTAATAGTTCTGGAATGCAAAACAAATTCAGTCACATAATGCTGTCTTTTTCTCCCATTGCAGGAAGAAAAGGTAGATGGGTGAGGTAGCCCATGTTATGAACAGATATGATTGTGGTTACATTTCATAGACACTTATCAGCAATACTAATAAAGTGTTAAGCAGCATAATTGATTCCTAAAGAGATTTGTTTCAATATATGCAGTACGGCTGTATGTCATGCATGTGTATTCTACTGTCACTGCAGTCAAGTATAGCACTGTAAAATTTCTAGAATGCAAGACAAATTCAGTCGCATAATGCTCTCTTTTTCTCCCACTCTCGGACCAAATGATATATGGTATATGGTTGAGTTAGCCCATGATATGAGCAGATATGATTGTGCTGACATTTTACAGACAGTTATCAGTAATACCAATAAAGTTATTTTTTTTTTTGCAAATGCCACCTGCAGTCACAGCTTTTGGGTTCTAGTCCCATGCCTGACAATTAAGGCATGATGGATGTCTAGATTATGTACTATACACAAACATGCCTCTCAAGTGTCATGATTTCACGTAATGTAATTAAAACTGCCTAATCCATCTGTCACAGGATTACCAGAAAAATGATTGCATGGAATGCAATGTATTACCAAATCTGCTTACAGAACACCTTGGCAGTTATAGAAGTCCACATTATGTGTAAGTGTTCTGTGTAGTTGTGCACCTGCATTTGTTATTGCTTGGCCCATACTGACCCATGCTAACAGCTTGAGAGGTATGTATGTGCTACATCAGCAATAGGAGAATTGTAGTCACTGTACTCAGAGCTGATATTACATGTCTGTAGAGTATTTAGTAGCAGTGTTTTTAGGGATAGAGTCTGCATTGTCAGTAATGGATTGTTTCTCTCTCTCCCTACCCCTTATCTTCATTTATTAATTATTGTTACTTATTATTATGATTTAATATTAACATATGTTGTTAAGCTATCTATATTTTTGCAAAATGCCAAGTAATATTATGTGTTATTATGGTGCACTATTAACATTCTTTGTTAAATTACCTATTTGTTTGCCCTTATGTTATACTTCTTACTGGCATGCTTTTACCATACTGACTGTTATGTTATTTACTGTTGTGTTACACATACTATACAATAATATGTATTTGCATGAATTAAACTGATGTTCCATTCTGTTAATACTAGCAATGGTTTGGTTATTATTAACCTTAACTTATTGCTATACCTCATTCACCACAGCATATCAAGGTAAACCTGTTCCGGCTTATCCCCCTACTTTGCCTCAACTGGCTGTGGCACCGGGTCTCAGCACATCTGCGATCCAGACTGGTGGTGACTCCTCTGCTGTCCCTGCACTACCTGATGCATCAGGTAGTACTGCCCCACTGGACGGGGCTCAGCCCCCCCCCTCTGGGAGCAATGGCAGAGGGGGCGTTGTCATCTGGGATGAGCTATCAGTCTTGGTGTGCACGATGGTTTACCCTGGGTTTGACCGTCACCTGCGCTGGATTGAGGGCTTGCTGGCTGATCTAGTGGGGCAGCCTTACCCTGGTGCCCAGCCTCCAGCACTGTCATCCATGGGTCAGGAAGGAGCAGTGTGGATAGTCCCATGGGTGGGGATGTGAGTCACACTGCTGCCATCTGGAGGTACATGGGACTTGGATTTCACAACACCCTCTCTATCCAAGGTGTTCACCCCCCCCCCTCATATGTCACTCACAGCTCCTATCCACTGTCTTGTCTGTCTGCAAATGCATCCTCACCTGCTCAACTTACCTCTCCCACACATACCTGTGTCCCTTCCCAACATTCCACTCTCACCTTTAAAAAAAAATAAATGGGCACTTGTCCCAAAAAAAATATTGTTACATATATAACTCTCCATTTCACACACGTGTCCACTGGATACACGTAATTTGGTCCAATTGGCTTAATAATGCAGTTATATTGTCCTCACTCCTCTCTCTGGGGTTGAGAGCTCTAAGTCATGTACAAATTCTGTCAAAGTGCATAGTTGTTGCTGTACAAGAAATGGATAGCTATGGTTCTTCCTACACCCTTCCCGCACATGCCTACCTGTCTTTCAGTATGTTTTTCCTCCTGCTTGCTCCCCATTTCACCACTTTCCTATCTCCCCAGTTTTCTTTTCTTTATAATTTTTTAGTGCATTGCTGCATGGGGAGCCGTGTAGCACAGCTTCGCTTAGCTCAGCTAAATAGAGCTATATTGAATATAAGTGTTTATAAACTTGAAATACACACTTACAAAACACCTGTCCCATATTTTGAACCCAAGACCATCCCACTTGCAGGTCACTGCATTAACTTGCCACGCCACACAACTCCTATTTAAAACAGGTGGTTTAAAGAAAACATAGTAATTGCCAGCTGCAGTCATTAAGCATGTTTCAGTGGAGCTGTGTCCTGTACCACTTTGCACAAACTTGATTAAAAAGTAATTAAATTAAAAAGATTAAAAATAGCAGTATACCTTGGACCCTGGTTCAATAGTAGACCACTAGAAAGCCAAAGACATAATAATGGATATAAATAAGGCCCGTGATAGCAAGTAAATGTGTTTTTCAGCAGCAACATGTAAAAAGACAGCTACCAAGGCATGAATGGAAGAATACATGTTCAACTGGGACCCTGGTGCACACATACATCCATATAAAGCCATGCACATACTGATGGATGTAGAAAATGTATATCACAACCTGTAGGTGTGCACGAGTCTATATCAAAATATTCAAAGTTTACTTACCCGAACATCTAAACGCTGACACATATTCCGCGAACCGCAAATAGACTGAACGCCCTAAACCGCAAAATTCAAAAACTCGAAATGTCATAGTTGTCCCATCCCATCGCCCGCTGCATACTACCTACACCAACAAATGAAATAAACCACATACATACACTAAACAAAACCCTACTTCTAACCCTAAACTAAACCCTACTTCTAACCCTATGCTAAATCTTTCATATACCATCAAGTATGCACTTAACTTAACCCACACCCTAACCCTAAGGTCCGTAACTATCGCACACTTTCCTTGAAAAGCTATACCCAAACAAACTAAATAATCCACACACATACACTTAATAAAACCCTACTTCTAACCCTACACTAAATCTAACACACATTACCATCTATGCACTTACCTTAACCCGCACCCTAACCCTAAGGTCCGTAACTATCGCACACTTACCTTACAGAGCTATACCACAGAAGGGCCAACCATGATGAATTGATGTTTTGAATTTTGAGCTTCAGGACGATCGATTTTTTTGCGATTCAGTGAAGGCGTGTTGGCGTTTAGGTGTTCGGGTAAGTAAACTTTCAATATTTTGATATAGTCCCGGTGTGCACATATATCTTGCAAATACACCTGCTACAGCAGTTACTCAGTAACTGAGTGCATTAATTGCTTCCCAAATGGAACATTTTGCCACACACAGTCCTGAGCTCAAATCCAATGGTGTATAGAAGTGAATTTATATTATTGTGAAGGCTGTAAGTAATGACTGAGTAAGGAATGCTTTATTCACACAATGCATTACAAATGACATGTCTGCTTTTCACTGATGGAGGTCACAGGTCTGCAGGTAGGAACACACTTCACACATACCTATAACAAAACGTATATGTGCATAAAGTGTCACATCATGCATTAATATGCATTCACACAGAATGGCAATCCTGGTACTGCAAATGAGGGTCACTAATGTCAGAGTGCACCACACGATCCTTCCAAAATCACTGTGCAGATTATCACAGCTGAAAAGCTAACATACACTTTGGAAGTCCCTGCTTGTAACAATGCCTTCCCTCATATACACTGCAAATTATTAAAAGACTGTGAGATATGGCCTAACAGTTGCCCAAATGTGGACATATTCTTATATGTATACCCCATCTTACTCAAGGACACACCAAACATGTTGCCTAGTACTCTGTTAGTGATGCTGTTGCCTAACATACTTACCTTAAATGCATGCCTTATTTGGAATGGAAAGGGTAGCCTCACTCTGGCTCTGCCTCTATAGCAAGGCTGGCACAACTCCCAAAGTTACTTCTACAACTTGTTCTCCAAAATGTTCACACTCTCTGTTTATGTCTATTACCAACAGCAGCAGCAGCTGCAGCCTGTAGCGCACACATCTCTGTGGTAAAGTTTCTGCTACAGACCTACCCTCTGTGATGATGTAGTCTCCTCAGCCCAGTAATGTCCAGCACAACATATCAGAAAGGGTCCCTAACTTAGATGAAGGCCTTATATATTGTACAGTGGTTGCATGTCATTGTCTGATGATAGTGCAAATCAGTTGTGTTGGCAGCAATTAGCATTTCAGACCCACAGATTGGTTTAGAGGTAATCACCTGCTGACAAGAAGCATGTTTAAAAGGCAGACTTTCCTCACACAGAGCATGCCTCTGTGAAACTTTACTATCACCACATATCAACAGAGGAGTACTGCACTACATCAGGTATGTAACTGATTTTGTGTACAACAGGATGCAGATGGGTGAATAGATGTTCAGGGAATAGGCAATACAGCATTGTCTGTCGTAGACCTGTGATAATGACATGTCATTGATCTCCTGCTGTCTTACACCTGCACAGGATGTACTATCCATCAAGGGTGCATTGTCTGTTGTCATTGTGGCACACTGGTCTCATTGAACTGTCCCTTTATAGTGGTTATAATAGCACAATGCTAATTGTGTAGCACTGTTCCTATGATGTATTATTGGTGTTTGCCCATACGGTACACACCGCAGTAGACCCAAATGTTGGGTGTATGATCATACAGCAGTATCTGTCATGGGACATATGGAAAAACCTGACTATTGCTATTATCTCAGTTGTATCCACACACGTAGTATGTTTGAACACTGCAGAGTATTACATGTGTGAGCAAGCAGTTGATAGTTCCAGCCATATTGTCTTTGCTGTATCTCTACATAATGCCCTTCCACGAATGTGATCCTGTAATGCGGTCCCCTTTTTTGTCTTTCAGGAATCATGTATCATAGATGCCATGTACCCTTCTCTGATATGGAAAATGAAATTATAGTTGAAGGACTAAGGCAACATCATCACATCCTACTGCATTTGTCAGATCTTGTCCATAATGTAAATGGCATGAGTCATCAGGGCAGGATATATGAGCAGGCTCGAACCCGTGCAATGGACATTATCAATGTTACATGATGAAGGGTCGCAAATGTAGCCAGAAATTGTGCTGTTACTGTTGCAGGTCCTGCAGGGGAACAACCACTCACGTCCACTGAGGAATTCCTGGTAAACCTAGGCACACATGACAGCTCCCTGGCAACCATCACATCATACATTTTGCAGGTGGGTGCCACAGTTTCCACAGCAGAGAAGAATGCAGGTAGGCTTACTGTGATCACTACTCTAATACTGTAGCAGTCAGTGTGTCAGGCCATACATACTTTTATGCGGGTGTCAGGTCTTAGTTCTTTGGAGGGTTTACCTCATTTGTACTCTCATACTCAGAATGTGACCAATACAACAAGTAACACAGTAGCTACTGTAAATGTGACATATATGGATGTATTACCTTGCGGTGCTGCAACATGCATTTGCACTGACATTACCTCACTCTCAGCTTTTCACAGGTCCATCAAGTAGTCACCAAGGCTATGGTCCTGCTCCTAGTAAGCATGACAGTATTTTGCTAAGGAACATTTATATTCTATTAAAGTTAGGGGCCAGAATAGTGCCCTATTTAAACATAATGTTGTGTGTAAACAGGGTAGAATGCTTTCATTTCCATTCTGGAACAGGTACATAAGGATCTTAGAGGGGGCAATCACAGGAGTGTAGTTGAACAAACAGAAACACTATGGCAGTGACAGTTAAGAAAAGATAAGCCTCCTGGTCTAAATGAGGCATTTACTCTAAAATGCCTTTTAAAATAAAAAACGTTGAAAGGACATTAAATCAGGCAGTGAAACATGTATTTCAATATATTTGGTAAGATAGGTGTACTGGGTTATTATGTGTTAGTTTACCAAGTATAGTGTCATATTGCTTAATTTAAAGGTAAATTGTACTGATCATGTTTTAATTTATTGAAGTGATTGTTATAAAGGTCTTGAGTTGAATGTGTATTTTGTGCAAAGGAAGTCTATTTTGGATGAAAGCGGAGAGGAAAAATGTAACTGATAATCTAGTTGTGGGTCTTGTATTGGTGGATTTTTCATAAACAGTAGTGCAGGTATTTATGTACTACTTTTTTTTCTTATCACAGGTGACTGGGGGGAATGGATTGGTCACTGTCCCCTTCACAACCTGATATCAGTATCTCTACGGACTCTGATGAAGATGGTGGCCACAGTGAGGCACAGGTGGGGGTGTTAGGGGCTGAATCTGTCCCAAAGGTAGGCATCCCTCTTCTGCTTCTACTGTCACCATACACATTCAGTATGCCCACACATACGCAGTCACTGGAGGCCACAGGTACTGGGCAGTCAGAGGGTGGGGACATTGAACAGGAAAGTGTGGCAACTATGGCACCAGTAAATGTAGACACTGGCCATAGCCAGAGAGCTGTCAAGGTAAAACACAAGTGTATTGTGTGGGGTACTTGTAGAAAGTCTGCTGTCCATCCACCAACTGTTACAAGTGTCACATCATGGGTCAATCAGCACATTGTTTGGGCCATCATGGAGGCACAGGCATGTGCTGAATGGAACACCAGACTTATGTTCAGGGATATGGATGCAGCTCAGTCTGACATCCGTGACTGCCTCCACCACATTGGGGGCACCCTGGATCAGTTGAGTGATGCAGTGGACAGAAGCTGGTCTGAGACAGTCTCTGTCTTGGACTGCACATTGTCTGTGCTGGAATGTGTGGTTGGAGTTTGGCACCATGGTCATGGATGTAGGTCAGCAACCCCATCTGCTGAGAATCCACATGGACATGTACAATCACGCTGCCATAGTCACATCCAGTGCTACAGAGGGGAATGTGCTGTCCACACCACAATGTGGCAGACATGGGCTCATAGTCCTGGGCATTTCTGTGGGAAACATGGTCCCAGCCGACAGCAGTCACCATCAGGTGCTAGCATCACTTCTGACCTTGGGCTTGGAGGTGCCAGTGCAACACCTGGCAGAGCCAGTTTCCATTTTCAGGGCCAGAGACGGTAAACTGCCAATTCTACCATGTACGGTCCAAAGCTATCTAACATACATGTAGGGCTAACACTGAGCTTGACTGTGTACAAGCACGCACTTACACACCACTGTCAAATGCAGGTCACCTACAGACACACATGGTACCTTTCCATGCTCCATCAAACCTGCTTCCCTTCCTGATTGAAGCACATGCTCCTGCACCCCAACACAACACCCGGTGCAAGTGATTATTCCTGTGCCACATCCCTGTCATCCTTGCCATCAATGCAAGTAAATGAAGCTATGTATCTGATAAACAGGGTGACTATATTAGTTAGTATGTATTTGAGTAATGCAGTGTTGCTTTGCCATGCCACTTGTAGTGGTTACTGACAAATGCAGTATGCTGGCATTTTTCAGGAGTACACCACATACTTTTGTGTATCTTATATTGTGTGATGTTGTAATAGCTGCATACCTAGATGATGACACGTGTGTCATGGACCTGTTTATGTTTCTGTGTCAGGGGTCTGTTGGGATAATATAAGGATACACAGTGGCAATGAAGCAGCACAGGATGGCATGTCAGCACAGTAGAAATATGTCTTATGCTAGGTACAGCACTATAACTGCATGGCTGTATAGGTTCATACATGTATAACAGGCTAACAAGGACAATGGCGGCATTCTGTGTACTCATGCATCCCTAATCTGGGAACAGATGTGATGCCCTTGATATGTGTCACCAGGCTTTTGGGAACTCAAACATCTACAAGCTCTGGTGATAGTGATGACCCAGCTACAAACATCCTGTGTCCAGTATAGACAGTTTCCTGGCACCAGTTATGATTGTTGTGCTCTGCATCCCATTGTATAACCTGCACATGATTTATGTTACAGCAGATGTGTGTTTCATATGCATGGGAGGCCTGTTTCATATAGGGCGTACTGTCTGTCTTACTTACCTGTCTCTACAGCATGTACTATGTATACCACAGTGATGTTGTAGGCATGTAGAACAGGTGAGACGTGTTAGTTCTGTCATGGATCTGCAGGAGGTACACAGTGGGATCTGACACCTCCCCCGTATGGAGCCAGACACATCCCCTCCAAAGCATTTAGGGGGCAGACTACACATGTACGGTTGTGACACATACTCCACAGAAAATGTTATCTATGCTGTGTGCTGGTGTACCATGGAACCTGTGTGGTTGCTACAGGTGTATGATATGCCTGTGTAGTGATATAGCAAGAGTGCCATTGCAAATAATGATAGCCATGATGATTGCTACATTCAGTATACAGTGACAGTCTGGGATTTACATCCCAAAACAGTCAGTGTGGGCTGTACAATAATGAATGCATCCCCACATCTTACTGACCAGTGAGAATCAAAGGCTATATTACTCTCTGTGACCATAACTTCATGTGAAATCGTTCAACTGTGTGCAGTATGTGGACACTACAATATTTTGCAGGGGTGGATGATGTCCCACAGGATAGTTTTGTGCAGACATTGGCAGTTAGTCTTTGTCAGTGGCTCAAAGTACAACTGACTGTGTCTTAGGCTATCCTGGATGCCTGTTGGTTCTGTGTGGGAGTCTGAATATTGGCAGCTGTCACAATCACTGGCTAATGTACTCAGTCAGAGGTCAGTGGCACTGGCTGTGACTGTAGAGAGGGGAAAGGTAGATGGGGTACGCTGATAATGGAGGATGGTGTACCCCACTGGTGAGTGGAATCATTGCAGCACAGATCTCCACTGCTGTCTTCCCAGAGTATGACTGTCAGACACTTACCTATCTACTGGCTGACATAACACTAAGTACATGATGTACACAGTTTCCAGCAAGGCCTGCTGGTCTAATATTGTCATACATCTTGTCAGGTCATGGTTAGTGGAGTGAGATATATGTTCAATGTCCATTGCATAGTGTAACAGTCAATGGGCTCTGCCAGTTACAGCCGGTAGGCATGATCTGGCCTTGAGCAAACATAAAAGTGTTTGAACCAGTGTCACTAGGTGTATGACAATGTCAGTGCTCGTATCCATGCTAACTCCTGTCATGGCATTTCAGGTGAAATGACTCAGATATCTGGAGACACCACATGGCACTACCTGCTAGTTGTCCTCTGTGCAAGTAAGTGTTGCAGTTACTTCTAGCATGTTGCAGGAAGAAAGTCATGTATGGTGTCTGTACAGGGCACAGACAAACCCATTAGGGAAGTGTAATATGTACACACTGTGTTGCTTAGTCATGCTGTGGCTCACGTGCCCAAAGGATGGTCCAAGTCCTTACCCATGATGCCCTGCAGCAATGCTGTGACATCCCCACATTCGGAATCAACATAGTGCATCATGTGTTTATCAATATGGGTGACCAGTAGAGCCTCCCCAATGTGAGGTCCTCCCTAGTGGGATCTGTCCACAGATCAGGCTTCTTAGAAATACTGGCACATGCACCCCCCTTGCAGACAATACAGACATATATGTCAAGACAGACATTTATTACCTGCTGTGGGAAGGTTGATATAGCATGACTGCACCCCCCCCTTCAGATAGGACAGGCAAGTATGCATCGCTGTACACATATGCATTATGTCAGCAGCATTACAACTGCATGAACTCAGCTGTACATGTCAGGAGGGACACAGCCTCATCATGGCTCAGAAAACCTGACTGGTGGACAACTACCATTAGCAAACTGTACAATAACCGGTGGATAGTGCTGTGTGACAGGATGAAGGTGCCCCTCCCTTACATGGAGGCACTACCTTCTCAGCTAAAAGAAGCACATAGTGTTGTTGTGATGTTGAGTAGTCATGGTAATTAACAAATTAGCCACCCATGCAAAGCAGAACCACAATGCACAGTGAAGTTACATGTGTGACCTCAAAGGACAGACCCTGATTGTCGGTGACCTCATATGTGATCATGCCACATATGATTGCCTGGACTCATATCTGACCTGTACACCCACACTGTCTGCATCAACTACACTCCCTTTTCCCCACTCCATGTGACACATGTCCCATAACTTCCATATTTACAGGCCAGTTCATGACTGGCATCTCATTGGAAGATACTCAGCATCTATTGCACATGCTAACATTCCAGGATGCATCACACATGTGATCTGACAAGGATTACTAACACCATTGGGACACCCTTGCAATCATACCAACACTAATGGCTGCATACCAGCTGAGTGAACAATGGCAACTGTTATACCCTTGTACAGAGGTGGTACATCCACTGACTGACATACATCTCTTTGTTTGAGTATCCATATCTGTATGGCTGTAAGGGGCAATCATCATGGAGCTGATCAGCACACATATATGTGTTCTACACACAGTTGACTGTACAAAGTTTGGATGTGTGACAGGGAGAGCATGACTGTTACACATGGTGGACATATCCAAGGCAGTGACCATGGACCTTGGTGAGGGTACATCAGGACATAGAACCCCCTAGACTCAGCCAAGCCATGTGATTATATTCCCCACTCAAGCAACATTTACAAAGCACCTACTTAGGCATCCATGATATTATCATTGTAGGGGTCATGAAATGGCTCATTGTCGACTCACATACCCAACATAGGGACTTACGCCTGCAGTAGCTAATCTGTTAGCAGCAGTCTCATCATGGCACAGTCCTGGGTCTTCTACTGCTTGGAATCCATTCAACCACAATACATGTGACTGCTGACTGTCTGTGGCTACCAATGATGGATGATGCCTGCAAATCGTGAGCATTCATAGGCTATCTGTAATATGCCACCATCCTGCAAGAGAACATTGCAACATTGTAATGGCCATAAACTCCATGCAAATATATATGTAGTATCAGTTCCATCAGTTAGACCTATATACCTGGTAACTAGCATGCCAGTCACAACATGTGATGTACATAGTCAGGAGTGAGCAAACTGAGCACACAGACCTGGCCACACAGGTTTACACATAATGTGTCTCAGATCACCCTGTCTCTACTGTGGAATAGCAGGAATCATATAGTATAGCTGAGGCCACAGTCACCTGTAATTGGACATGCTCATTACTCCAAGTACTATTCCCATAACATGCCAATATCTGAGTGCAATGGCCATTTGGTGCTGTACCTTTCCAAGCAGTATTGGCAATTGTACATAACAGTATGGTCCCTCACAAGGTCACTTCACATCTCCAGTATGTGTTCAATGAGTGTCATTGTCACCTGTGCCATATAGACTGCACAGAGGTGATCTGTGCCTTGCATACAGGGCAATTTGTGACCCAGCTTTATTGCATATTCTGCCTATCTGTAGGAGGCATAGTAGATGGACAAACCCACCATAAGGACATTAACCTTGTATGTGACATTGGTACTACATGCTTGTGGGAGAGATTTGTCTAGCAGACTTAAACACACCCTTGAAATATAACCCTGGCTGGGCAACCATTATCTCAACACAGGGCATCTGCTTGTGTCCCTTGTGGACTGAACCAGTATGTGCTGATCCTGTAGCTATGAGTATAAAGATGTCTGTGATTATAAGGGCTATATGGCTATTATACCAGTGAAGTTCAAACATCCTGTGGTTCTATAACATGATGTAGAATGCTCTAACAGTCTCACACACAACCATGGCTTCATCGAGGCTAGCACCACTTCCAATCACTGCGTACAGGACACAACAAGGCAAACATGTAGTTCAAGTTGGCTGTATGTAGATGAGAACAGTTACCTATGTAATGGTACACACTACGGATCACAGTACATGATGCATGCTACACACCTTATGTCTGCTAGTACTATCAGTTCAGGACATACTATGCTTGATGACATCAGCAGGCCTTGTTGTGGTCAGTCTATTGGGGGTCCACATCACACGCTGCAAATAAAATACTCCAAAACCCTATCTATGTCTATGTTACCAAGATGATTATATTTATGTCATTGGGGCACGCACATGCACCAAGTAACCTGATGTGAGGTTAGCACTCGTACCTATCTAATTTTACACACCATAGATCCCAGCATTTTTGCACATACCACAGCTTAATCCCTGGTACTACAGTGTCAGTTGGTACTCTTAAGGTGGATGACATTCATCAGGCCTTGTAGAAGAGGGCATTGTGGAAGCCAGCAGCAAGTTATAGGGCCAAAAAGCGCATAACCATCACAGGTGGATAGCCCATATGGACATGGTAGTTGTTTTGCAGGGGTATACAGACACACACACACACACGCACACACGCACACAGAAGCCAACAGCAAGTTACAGGGCCAAAATGTGCATAACCATCACAGGTGGATAACCCATGAGGACATAGTAGTTGTTTTGCAGGGGTACACACACACACACACACACACACACACACACACACACACACACACACACACACACACACACACACACACACACACACACACACACACACACACAGTAGCCTGCAGTGTGATGAGAACTCTTACATATTTAGTCTTACACATTGTAGATCACAGAATGTATTGCATATGCCATGGCTTATGTCCTGATACTACACTGCGAGCTGGTAGTCTTAAGGTGGATGACATCATCAGGCCTTGTAGATGAGGGCAGTGTGGAAACCAGAAACAAGTTACAGGACTCAGCAGTGTATATCCATTGCATGTGGATAGCCCACGAGGGCATGGCTATTGTTTTGGAGGGGTACACACATACACACACACACTCACATGCACCAAGTAGCCTGCAGTGAGATCAGAACCCTACCTGTCTAGGCTTATTCATTATAGATCATAGTACTTGTTGCATATTCCACAGTTTGAGTCTGCTGTATATGTGGTTGTAGGCACAATACTTGTGCATCACATAAACTGCAGAGTGATATTGCTTTGTACTGTTATCTGTATCTAGTATCCTAGCAGTGGGATAACTGTTATTATCCTAGCTATGTGCATACAATTACCAGTATGGCCATACGTGGCTGCTTGCAGTTAGATGAGCAAACCTGGGGCAAGAACAATGTGCCCTGTCCATGCGTGCATTGAAAACATTATACATTACACCACCTGCTCACCTGCCTTTCTCTATGTGGTGACATTCAGCAGGCACAGGGGCTTGTAAGTAATTGGATTATGTACTTTTGCACCCTTAGTTTGGATCCTTTGAGCAAAAGCATGAATGTGTGATAGTGCAAATTTACTCATGATTATTAAGCTATGGTGGACAATACAGACATCCACAGATATATATATATATATATATATATATATATATATACATATAAATATATATATATATATATATATATATATATATATATATATATATATATGTATATACTGTATATCGTGTATATCTATGTGACACTACACAGAGATAGATGTACTATATGTATAAGTACATGTCTAATGTGTAGACATATCTATACATAACAGTTGAGTCTGATAACGGGTCAACAGAAATGCACTCATTTTAACTGTTTGGCCTGCCCAGTGTGACTTTCAGTACTTATACAGTGATTCCAGGTCGCACTTACATGTAGTCCAGTCTGGGATTTTGTGTGTTACAAACTATACTTTTCAACTCTCCAGATTTTTACAGAATGTCCAGAGTTTTGGCTAATAGTTTTGGTCTGCTCCTTATAAAATGTGTGGTGCTCCGGCAAATCATGTGGATGAACTTAGGATTGAAGTCACCAAATAGTGACATACATTTGAGTGTCTGACTTCAAATCCTTCAGAAAATTGTCTGTTGAAACATACCCTGCTATTTTAGCAACTGTTTACATTTATGAAAGCAGTATTTAATATATGCCCCTATTTGTGGGCCTTCACCCCCCCATTTTGTTAGGCTTTGAACATATTTCTTGCACTAAGAGGTTAAGAGGTACATCGCAGACATTGACATCTGTCCCTGTTTCAGCAGTATTGCACGTCACTCAAAATGTCCGCTGCATTCCCCAGCTGTCTGCTGTACTTAATATGTGACTGATGTTCATAATGTTACACCATACACAGACTAACAGTCTGTGAAAAAACAACATAATAATATCTCGCATGCAAAAGATGTGCCTACGTCCAGATTAGAAGCATCAGCACCATCTCCCATGCTAACTTCCCTAGCCCACTGACCCACACAGGCTGCTAGACAGAGTGGAATAATTCATCACACAATCAACAGCATAAATATGTACGTTGTTATTCCTGTGTTACATATGACATACAATGTGTGATTGAGTTTTGTGTTACAACTCTGAGATTGCCTGGTCTGCTGATATACCATTGCTGACTTACTGTTAAAGCAGTTATACTGGAATACTGCTGTGTTGGGTGTGGAGGAACAATGGCACATGATCTGCTGGGATATGCAGTAGTCCAACTATCATGTGACCCCCACTGTCTAACATCTCCCTTGCCAGATGTAGTGCATATTCCAACCATGAGGCCTAGTGATTATTAGGGAAGACATACTATTGGACTGGATGCCTGTAGTTCCATGTGGATGTTACTTCTGTCCACATAGCCCACTATATTTCCTTGCATAAATGCAACAAATCCATACATGCAATACCATACTACAGTAATCCTTACCAGTAGTGTGTAGGTTAGAGACTTACCTTGTGAATGCAGCAGTTGACAGGACTGTAGTTCAGGGCTGACTCTGTGTGATGCAAGCAGTATGCAGTCAATACATGGATAGGTACAGGTTGTGCAGGTTGTCTGGCATCAACAATTTTACTATAAGTATGTGAGTAAGAGTAAGATGTCAGTCCATAGGGCCTTAGGTTGTCAGTGAATGTGCTATGCATTGTCTCTTAGCCAAAACCAGGATGTACTGAGCACTCCTATGTCTACCTACAGGGACATCATCAGGGGTTCCTCTTTGGAGTCCTCCTGTGACTGTGGCTATGGTGACATAGGCACTGGTTGGTGGCTGTCTAACCCTGCCCTTTACTGATCCTGCTGCAGTTGTTTCCACAGGATCATATTGTGTAGCATGGAAATACTGTTAGCATGCAGTCAGTACAGTACTTTAACTCCACTTTCCTGCAAATCCTACACTGTCATGCCCCCTCCAGAACTATAAGACTAAAAGCTAATTATGCTCCATGGCTAACTAAAGATACTAAGACTACAGTGAAAGAGAGGGATCAGGCTTGGAGTCAATATCAAAAGAACAAAACCAGTAATCTGAGGTAAACCTACCAAGAACTTTGAAACAAAGCCAAAAAACAAATCAAACTAGACAAACATAACTACTACAAAAACATGCAGGAAAAATATGCCAACAACCCTAAGATGTTTTGGATACAATAAATGGCATAATCTACCCAGGTAAAGCCACCACCCCAACCCCAGTACTACCAAACAACCATGACAACATTCCCACACAATTTAACAAGTTCTTTACCAAAACAGTCCAAACCCTTACCAAGCACTCAATATCAGGTGCTAGCAAAACCCACCCTACTACTCAAAACAATACCACCAAATTTTCCTACACCCTGTAGCCACTAAAATTATTTCAAAGCTCCTTAAGAAACCCAAACAAACCACACTAGCTGCTGACATCCTACCAGCTGAATTCCTTCAGATAGCAGCAGACGCCATAGCCTATCCCATGTCCATCCTCATAAACAGGTCACTTGCAGAATTCAAAGTCCACACCCTGTGGAAAACATCATACATTATTCCACTGAACAAAGGGGGCAATGCCTTAGAACTCACCAACTACTGTCCAATTGCATTACCCTCACCTCTATCCAAGATATTAGAGAGAGTTGGACATTCCCAACTACTTCGGTACCTCTTACAAAACAACTTAATCTCCAAAGCCCAGCATGGCTTTAGACCATCCCACAGCAACACCACAGCTTTACTATAATTTACAGATATAGTTAACCACAATAGAAACAAGGGACTATTTGTATCTTCCATTTTCTTAGACTTAACTAAAGCCTTTCACATGGTAGACCATAACATTTTTCTCCAAACCTTATCTACCCTAAGCCTCAGCCCCTCCACTATATATACCATGGTTTACTAGCTACTTATCTGGTCACCAGCAGGCAGTCCTATGGCATGACCAGCTGTCCTCCCTGCTACCAGTATCCATAGGTGTCCCTCAAGGATCCATCCTTGGTCCACTATTGTTCTCACTATTCACCAACCAAATCAATTCCTCCTCACTCACAGCATCAATAGTACGATACGCAGATGACACCACCTTTATAAGTGCCACCCCCCCCACACCTTAAAGGAACTGCAAATCCTCACCCAAAATACCTTTACTCTAGCCGAAACATGGTTCACAAACATCAAACTTATTTTTAACCCCAAACAAACTAAATTAATTATTTTCGGCCAAGGTCATGCCCCCCCCCCCAACAACGCTTTCACCACTCACTCCAAAGATAACATTCAAATCACTCCAACTGCACAAACTAAACTGTTAGGTGTACAAATAGACAATAACCTCAAATTTGACATCCATATAGCACAAACCATTAAGAAAATTAATAAAAAACTAGGACTTCTCTATAGGAACAAATACTTTATAACTAAACAAACCAAAGCTACTATTGCAAGACTCATCTCTTATCCATCCTTCTCTATGCCTCTCCCATCCTTACTATTCTCCACCAGAGTGATCTGAACAAAATGGAATCTTGTTATAACAAAATAGCCAAGTTTGCTAGTGAAACGTCATACAAATCCCACCACTGTCTCTCCCTTAACCAACTCAATTGGCTCAAGATACCTCAACTAACTCTGTTTAATCAACTCACAATAGCGCATAATCTCTTCTACCTTCCAGAAAAAAAAAAACCCTGCACTTCTAAATATAATTAACCCCCACATCCCTACCAGAGCCTTATGATCTAGTTCTCAGAACCTAATAAACGTTATCAGACACAAAAATGATGCTGGCAAATCTCTCTTTACCTGCACTATTGCCAAAATCTGGAACTTACTACCTAGCCAAATAACCTCCACTACCTCCACTATTCAATTTAAGAAACTCCTGAGAATCTAGTTCTCAAACAATTGGCTTTGTTCATGCTACTCCCCAGGTTAATTTGCACCAATGCCATGTTCAAGGATTCTATTAAAGGTCCCATAATTCCTTTCACTGTAAAGCTTAATAATCACTGGTTATTTCTGTAACAAAATATTGAGAGTACTCATAATTTAGAAAGAAAACAGTATGTAGCCGGCATCCCACAGTAAATGGCCATGCATGATGCCCGCCTAGCAAACATCTGCTACAGCTTTGATGCATGCCAGATATGGAAGTCGTGTGATAACTGCCAGGGCTGCCAGCACATACATTCATCATAATGAAGTGGGCATGAGCGTGGATGTTGATGGCCCTTGTTGTGATTGCCAAGTCTGCTCTCCTCCTTGTGGTGATGTGTGTGGTGACTTGATGTGTACATGAGTGCAATCTATGGCATTCAGTACCTCAGGGTAGTAAAAGCATAATATTTGTATATTGTATATCAGGGGCCCTGCCTTGAGGGTTGTGAGATGAAATGTGTTTACTGGCATGTGGTAGTATGGAATCCAGGAACTGGTGGAGTACCCTGGAAGCAGATGCCTGTCAGACACCTATCATGTCCCCAGCTGGTGTTTAGATGCTGACTGTGTGATTGGATACCTATGATGTGTGTGCACCCTGCCTAGTATATCATTAACATCCTTTAATCAGCCTAGTTTAGAGAAGGTAAAACTAATTAAATTAATATTAATATTTTATTTGCAATCGCAATGCTATGCAGCATGCAGCGTGCTCCCTATAGTAAGTAAAGAAATTGTAGTCAGTGTACACCCCCCACCCCCCCACACTTCAGCATAGTAACCACACTGAGCCATGTGAAACACGTGCGCTTATGCTCCCCTTAGCTAAACACCTTAGAAGTACTCCACCACCACCAAAACTGCAATTCCTATTAGAACTCTCGAATGCTAAAAATGTGAATGTCATAAATGTCATATGTCATATGATTATGATCGACATTTCAAGGGTTCACGAGTAAACGCCGCTCAATGCAGAGTGGGAGAATTTCCACCCCTTTCTGCACTAATCAGTTCAATCTCGAGTTGGTATATTTAATAGTGTGTGGGGGGGGGGGGGACGCCTGTACTATTTAAGGTAAGTTTTTGTTTTTGTTATATATAATCACTTTTAAACTTCGACCATATGGTCATATCATATATGGACAGAAGTTTAGTTTAGAAAAATATATAATATAATAACTCTACACTACGCTCAGCACTGCAGCGCAGCACACAATGTCATTGAAATAACCCTTTAAGTCATTGGACAAACCTTCAGCTAACCTTGTAAACAACAACATAAACAATCTGCCTGCTGCTCTGGGATATGGACATGATCACCCTCCTTTGTCTCACCTCATTTGCATAGCCTTGAACTAGCCTTGCACTTAAAAAAAGTCCTACCACACAAGCAACAGCACCAGTACACCACCACGTTAGTCTAATTCATTGTACAAATACATTTCTGTCAACATCAATTCATTTTTAATTTTTTTTTTTTTTTTTTTTTTTTTTTTTTTTTTTTTTATCTTACATATTTTTATGTACATATGCCTAAATTACTAAAAAATATAAATTAAATATATTTAAATTATTTAATTTTATTTACTTTATCACTCACATCTGTACCTTTCACTCATATCTGTATATGGTATGCCATTTCTGTCCATCTGTCTGCATTTTACAGACCCTTTATTCCTCTATATTCCTGTACATCAATACAACCCCAGTTTTTTACACATCCATCCACAAATTTTACATTATTTTTTACATTTCTTTTAACATTTACAATTCTACATTTTCTGATTCTACCCTCTGGATGAGAGCTTGCCCCTTCTGCATGCCTCATTTGCATGGCATTCACCTATGATTATGAGGATTTTTGACTGTTATGCAAGTTGTTGTTAAACTAATGTGCTAGGCGTTGCTGTTATAAGCCCAATCCAATAGGTGTGTGTTTTTTTTTCATTCAATGGAGGTCAATCAGCTGTTGGTATAGAGGTGTTGGTTGGTGCTGTGTGTGTGGGTGCTTGTGGATGGGTGTTGGAAACCAGGATCATGTTTGGAGGACATCGGTTTTAAAACCGTGAACCCCTGATGGAAGCAGATTCCATTCCTTCCAAGATGGCGGAAGAAGCTCTGGAAGAAGTTGGACAGCACTCTTCACCAGTGTAACTGGTAGTGTGCCTGGTGAAAGGGTCATCACACAATAGGTGAAGAGGCTAGAGAAAGAGTGGAGAGGGGACACATGGGTCCGAGGGAGTTTTATCAAGTGCAAAAGCAATAATACAAATATGTAAGTACTCTCTGTTTTATCAATATGCAAAACTTGTTGAGTCCATGCTTTGCTACTCTCCCAACAGCTGAGTGAGAGAGCAGTTGCATTGAGTCCCATGCCGTGTGCCCGTGCCAAGAAATTCAGTATTGGAGTGAGTGTGTATTAGTATGCTATTAGTATGCCAACTGAATCAAAAGAGTAAGAAAGATATAAAGTTAGAAAGTATAAACAATACAAAACTTTAGTGCAATAAAGGGCAAATGAGAGCAAATGTGCAATAAATGGGCAATTAGAGCTGTGAGTAATAACAATGAACACTGAATAAGAGTAAATATAAATAAACAATAACATCAAATGTAAGCAACATCAACAGAAATAGTGTTACATTACTGTAGCTGTAGAGTAGAGCTGTAGAGCTGTATGCATTGGTGTTGATTGTAACGCATAACAAGTCCAAGAATAACTGCAAAATAGATGGTGTCAGAATGCTCTCTTAACCTCCTGCTGCAGGTAAGTAGGTAGGTAAAAGATTCCTAAAAAGCATAATGCAGGCAGATCTGTCACATAATGCTCAAAGCTATTGCTAGTAAATATGGGTAGGGGTGAGGGCAGATATTGTGTGGCGAATGTGTATAAGCATTGTTCATAATAATACAGCATTTTCAAATAAACATGTTTTACCTAAAATAAAGCTGTTTTAATATATGCAGTTTGTTTGTTATGAAGTACGTATATGTTCTACCCCTGTAGTAGTGCTCTATTATATAACACTGTAATGTAATGTCTCAGCATAACATCAGTCGACGTAATTATTGCTCTACCTCTGATGGTTCAAACAAGTATCATCATATCTATCAGTCATGTAATGAGCACATTTTATGGAACTTTCATATTCTTGAGTAATAAAGTAAATGTTAGAATTGAAAAAGTCATGTATGTTTATTGATATTTTGTTTTAAATTTAAATAAGATAAGAATAATCACCAGCACTGTTGGATCTCATAAATAAATCACTAATTCTTCCATGTCCCCTGTCACAGTTATTGGGATCTATTCCCATGCCTTGCAATTAAGGCATGATGGCTGTCTATTTTATGAACCATACACAGACATGCCTTCTCAAGTGTAAAGATTTCTCATACTATAATTAATATTGCGTAATCCATCTGTTACAGGATTAATTCCAAAATGATTATCTGGAATCCAATGTATTATCAATGTATTATCAAATCTGCTTACAGAACACCTTGGCAGTTATATAAGTCCGCATTATTTGCAAGTGTTCTGTCTAGTTGTACACCTGCATTTGTTATTGCATGGCCCATACTGTTTCATGAAACAGCTTGAGAGATATGTACATGCTACATCACCTATAGGAGACTTGTAGTACCTGTAAACAAAACTGACAGTACACACCTATAGATTTATTACCACTGTTTTCAGGGATATAATCTGCAATATCACTAATGTACTGTTTTTCTCTCTCCCCACTCCTTATCGCCATTAACATATATTCTTAAAACAACTATATTTTGGGAAATTGGTTTATTATTGATATGTGTTATTATGCTTTCATATTAACATATCTTGTTAAATTAACCATGTAGTTGCCCTTATGCTTTAACTGTTACTGGCATTCTGTTAACATACTGATTGTTCTGTTATTTCATGTTGTGTCATGCATAATATACGTTGCTATCTGTTTGGGTTAATTACTATGATGTTCCATGCTCTTAATACTAACAATGATTTGTTCATAACTAACCTCAACTTATTGCTATACCTCAATTACTACAGCATATCAAGGTAGGTCAGTTCTGGATGATCCCCCTACCTTGCCTCAACTGGCTGTGACACCAAATCTCAGCACATCTGGGACCCAGACAGGTGGTGCCCCCTCTGCTGCCCCTGCAATACCATTGGTGTATGGTAGTGCCTCCCCACAGGATGGGGACGGGGATGGGTCCAAATCTGGGAGCAGTGGCAGAGGGGTAGTTGTCACATGGGCTATGACCACTGCATGCAGCAGATTGAGGACATGCTGGCTAACCTGATGGGGCAGTCTCGGCCCAGTGCCCAGACTCCAGCACTGTCACCTCCAAGACAGTAAAGGAGCAGTGCTGTCAGTCCACTGGGTGGAGAGGTGAGTCACACTGCTGCTGACAGGAGGCACATGGGACTTAAATTTCAAAACATACTCCTTGTCCAAGGTGTTTACCCCCCTCATGTGTCACACACTGCTCCTATCTGCTATTTTGTCTGTCTTGTCTGTTTGCATATGTATCCTCACCTGCCCAACTAACCTACCCCACATATACCTATGTCTCTTCTCCAACATCCTGTTCTGACCTTAAAAAAAAAATAAAATGGGCATCTGTCCCAATAAAAAAAAATCATCCCATATGTAGCTCTCCATTTCACACACGTGTCCCCTGGACACATGTATTTGGTCCAATTGGGTTGACAACACAGTAATCTTGTCTTCACCCCTCTCCCTGGGGTTTGAGAGTCCAAATTCATCTACAAATTCTGTCAGAGTGTTCAGTTGTTGCTGTACAAGAAATGGATAGTTATGGTTCTATCCTACACCCTTCCTGCACATCCCTCCCTCCCTTTCACTAAGCCTTTCCCCGTGTTTACGCCATTTCAACACTTTCCTATTTACCCTTTTTTTCTTTTCTTTATCTTTTTTAGCATGGAGCTGCATGATGTGCAGCTTCACTAAGCTCAGCTAAATATACCTATAATGACTATATGTGTTTATAACATTGTAAGACACGTACAAAATAAACACCACTGCCATGTTTTGGACCTGTGCCCATCACACCTGCAACACACTACATTAACCCACCATGCCACGCAACTCTTACTTAAAACAGGTGGTTTAAACTAAACATAGTAATTGCCAATTACAGTCATTACACATGTTTTATCAGAGCTGTATGCCACGCCACACTGTGAAAACTGCAATAAAATGTAATGGAAAAATGGGACTGTAATTTGGACTCTGGTGCATCATTAGACAACCAAAGACATGGTAATGGATGTAACCAGGGCCTGTGATAGCAGGTAAATGTGCCCTTTTATCAGCAACATGTAGACAGTTACCTGCTAAGGCATTAATGGCAAAATACATGTTCAACTGTGACTGTGGTGCAGAAATACATCCAAATAAAGCCATGCACATACAGATGGTTGTAGAAAATGTTTGCCACAGCCTGTATGTGTGCACATGGATCTACTTTCATATGACCAAATGGCCATGTCATTGACACCCTTTTTACTGAGACATAACACTGACAATTCACTACACTGACATTTTAAATGGCCGACTTTCACATGTTCCACAATTACATTGCCAACTCCCAAATCACTGACAAAATGGACACGTAATGCACACAATCCTCAAAATCCCATTTAGGTGAAAAACGGTAATCCAACACCCAAAATGAATGTTCCACTTCAATATAGTGCACAATAAATGGCATCAGTAGTAGCAAGCATACGTATACATAACATAAAGTGATCAAAAGAACACAACACCATCTCCACAAATTCCCGTACATATATAGACAACTTCCACATTTAGAACACAACAGAGGAATCTTCCATCACCATGACACCTCTTATGTCTAGATTTCTGTTAAGTACATAAAATACATAGTATATTTCTCAACTCCCCTAGGAATAATATCAATACATTAGAATTTATCATGGTAACATGTACATGTCCAGTGAAAGCTTTACAGCATATCTGGTTAATCATAATAAACAACAGCAACTAGCAATAGCAGACTCATTACTAAAATTAGCATTCTACTGACTTACAAGTAGAGAAACAGCACTATTCCCTCCAAGTTACATTTTGAGAAGTTTGGCTATTGCCTTTATAAACTCCAGCATAGTATATGCTTCCCTGTTCATCACACAGTCTGGAATTGTGCATGTCTTTGCAGCAGCTTCCTCTTCTTTGGTGAAGGGGGAAATATAGTGGGCATCCTGACACAGAGTTCATCTACCCTATCCTGTTCCCTAGCTAGTGCATGCATCAACACCAATAGGTCAGTAGCCCTACACCCTAATAGACATTTTAGCCTCCTAGGCCATGACTACACTGAACTTTGAGTACATGGCAAAAACAGTTCATTCAAGTCTGATATGTTATGAAATGATATCGGAAACAAAGGTGGAAATCTGACTGAGGTAGCTGTTCTTGTGTTGAACTTTCTGTGTCTGCCATGCATGTACCAGTCTGAAAAATATTTCAATAGCTCATGTCCTTCAGTGGAGTATATCTCCTTAAGTTGTTGAAACGTGTTAATGACCTTGGATTCCATCAGGAAAGCTAATGCTACTAAACACTTTGCAGATAGTTGGAATCCCATATCACAGTTATAGAGAGATGCCAATCCTAATGCTTGTACCTTCACCAAATATTATGGCTGAAATGGAACAGACATCCCTTTAACAGTGCACCTGAGACATTTAATCTTATACTCTTTATAGCTGCAACCTCTAAGTCACACAAAATGTAATGTACCTCACTCTCAAAGCCATGTGTAGACAGCAAGTAGAATACACAATGCCATAAGAAATTGTAAGATTTCAGTGACTTCTTACTCATGAGTGCAAATAGTAATGGCACAGTCTTGCTATATGACCCATATTTTACAAGACCATGGACCTGTATAATTGACAGCAAGTTACACCTTTTTGGAATACAGAGATGTCCATCATCCAGATCGTAGCCTTACCCATGTTGTAAAGATTGTAGACAGTTGTAAAGATCCCTACTGTGTTTTCTGTGGATGTATCAGAACTACATTTCTGTACAAAAGTCAGTGCTTTAAGGGGAAAATCATTAAAATTAATATTATGTAGTGTTAACTCGGAAGACCATTCCGTAACATTAGCTCATCTTCAAAACCTGCCTGTCTGCTGTAACAGGGCTTTCCTGGTAGGGATACTGTGGACAGTGTCTAAGGAAGTTGACACCATAGCATCTTCAACAACTAAATAGGGAGTATCCCTACTATATTCAGCCTGAAGCATAATATCATGACATACAGCATACTTTTGCACTTCACCAGGATCACTGGAGTGCTGAAGTGGAACTGACTTACCTAACTGTTCACCTTCTGTGACTGTATTAGTTACAGATCTTCCTTTGCAGTTCAAAGATTTCTTATACTTGCATCCCCAATATTTTTTACTACCTCTGCTTCATTCCAAGTAGTACAGGTACCCCTCCAGCACAAGCATTTCTTTCCTTCTCTGTGAGATAACACTATTGTAGATATTACTGATAATGCCTGGAGTGGTTTCACTAGGATCCGCCATATTTTCCATGGTACAAAGTACAAGTTCTTAAAGGCATAACAGCATATTTATACAGAATAGAATCACTCTAGTGACTGAGCTGCAGTACTTAAATGGGAAAGTCGTTAATATAAAACTTGCCATTTAAAATGTTAATGTAGTGAATTGTCAGTGTTCTGGTCTCAGTAAAGTGGGTGTCAGTGATATGGTCATTCGGCCATATGAAGTAGATCTGTGCACATATATCTTGCAAATAAACCTGCTGTAGCAGTGACTCACTAGCTCATTCTGTTAAATGCCTTGTAAACAGTACATTTTGACACACACAGTTCTTGGTTCCAATCCAGTGCTGTGTTGCATTTCAATTACATTATTATGAAGACAGCAATTGATGAATGACTCCTGCAATTTTTACCCACACAAAGCATTGCAAATTAAATAACTGTTTTTCAGTGCTAGAAGTCACATGCCTGCAGGTAGGGACATATGTCACATATCGTTATAGCATTACTCTATGTCGTCTAGTACGCTGTTATTGACAGTGTTTCTTAACATATGTATCTTAAACACATGCCTTAATTGGAGTGTAATGGATACCCTCAGCCTGGCTCTGCTTCTACAACAAGGTTGATACAGCTGACACAGATACATTTACAGCTTGTTCTCCTCCAAAGTGTTCACACTCTCTTCCTGTGTCTATTACTTGCAGCAGCAGCTGCAGCCTGTGGTACACACAGCTCTATGTAAAGAGTTGTGATACAGACCTACCCTCTGTGATGATGTAATCTCCTCACCACAGTAATGTCCATCACAACAGCTAAGAAAGAGGCCCTGATCTACATGAAGGCCTTATATATTCACAGTGTTCACATGTCATTGGCTAATGATAGTGCAATTCAGCTGTTTTGGTTGCAATTAGCATATCAGAGCCACAACCTGGTTTAGAGGCAAATACCTGATAATGAGAAGCATGTTAAAGATGCAAGAAGCTGGATATGAAGAAACATTTTGTATTAGACTTTCCTCACACAGGGCATGCCTTTGCAAAACATTACTAGTAGCACTTTTCAACAGAGGAGTACTGCACTCCACCAGGTATGTAACTGTTTTTTGTGTATGACAGGATGCAGATGGGATGATAGATGTATTGGCAATAGGGATTACAGCAGTAAGCCTGGTTTAGACCTGTGATAATGGCACGTCATTGGTATCCTGCTGTCTTACACCAACAGGGGACATACAATACTTCAAGGTTGCATTGTCTTTTGTCATTGTGGCACACTGGTGTTGGACTGTCCCTTTATAGTGATATTAATAGCTCACTGCAATTTGTCTGGCACTGGTCTTATGACATATTATTGGATGGTTGGCCTTAGGGGACACACCACAGTAGACTGGAGTGTTGGGTGTATGATCATATAGCAGAATCTCTCATGGCACACAGGGAAATACCTCAGTATTGATAGTATCTCAGTTGTATCCACACACATAGTATATTGTCACAATGAGGGGTATGACTTGTGTGAGCAAGCAGTGGATAGTGTTGGCCATTTTGTCCTTGCTGTATCTGTACATAGTGGATGTCCATGTATCTGCAATGTGTTCCCCTTGTGTTGTCTTTCAGGAATAATGTACCTTAGATGCCATGCTCCCTTCTCAGATGCGGAGAATAAAATAATACTTGAAAGACTAGGGCAGCAGAATCACATCCTGCTATCCATGGGGATGCATAACAAGGAACAGCAGGCTGCATTGTGGGCAGACTTTGTCCAGGATGTGAATGCCAGTGGCCACCAGGACAGGACATATTTGCAGGTTCAACACCATGCAACAGACATGGTGAATGCTGCACGATGAAAGGCAGCTGATGTGGCCAGAGATTGTGCCATCACCAGTGGAGGTCCTGCAGCAGAACAACCACTCTCAGCCACTGAGGAATTCCTAGTGAACCTAGGAACACACGATAGCTCCCAGGCATCCATAACACCATACATTGTGGAGGTGGGTTTCACAGTGTCCACAGCAGAGGAGCATCCAGGCAAGCTTATTGTGATCACCACTGTAATACTGTAGCAGTCATTGTGTCAGGCTGTACATACTTTTACATGGGTGTCTGGTTTATCTACTTTAGGGGGGGTGGAGTTTAAGTTCAGTTATACACTTATACACAGAATGTCACCAGAACATCAAGTAATATAGTAGCTACTGTACAAGTGAGATATATGCACATATTATCTTGTTGTGTTGCAATGTGCAGTGGTACTGAAAGTACCTCACCCTCAACTTTTTATAGGTCCATCAGGTGTTTTCAAAGGCCATGGTCCTGCTCCTGGTAAGCTTGATTCTGGTTTGTCATTGAACATATGCATGCTATTAAAGTTAAGGGCCAGAATAATGCTCTATTCACACTTAAATTTGTATGTTCCATTCTGGAAAATTTACCTAAGGTTCATAGAGTGGGTAATCACAGGAGTGTACGTGAATAAAGAGAAACACTTTTGCAGTAATAGTTAGGAGCAAATAAGTCTTTTGGTTTACACGAGGCAATTAATCCAACATGCCTTTTAAAAACTGAAAGGTTGATGGAACATACCTTAGGCATTGAAACGTGTATTTGTATATATTTGATTAGATAGGTGTACTGGGTTTTATGTGTTGGTTTATCAAGTATGATTTCATATTGAATAACTAAAAGGTAAATTGTTCTGGTCAAGTTTCACTAGATTTACCTGATGTGCTTCTTATACAGGCCTTGAGTTGAATGTGTGTTTTGTTATGAGGAAGTCTGTTGTGCATGAAAGTGGAGATGAGAAGATGTGAGGCTGGTAATGCAGTTGTTTATCCTCATTATTATGACTCTTGGTGGATTTTCCATACATAATAGTGCAGGTAGTAATGTACTGCTTTTGTCTTGGTTTTCAGTGTTGACCAGGGGCATTGGATTCTGTCCCCCCACACAACCTGATATCAGTGTCTCTTTGGACTCAGATGATGATGGTGGCTACAGTGAGGCACAGGTTGGGGTTGTTGTTGACTTAATCTGTCACAGAGGTTGACATCATTCTTCTGTCCCCATTGCTACCACACACAGTCAGTATGCCTACACATACCCAGTCCCCACAGGCCACAGATATTGGACAGTCAGAGGGTGAAGACATTGCACAGGAAAGTGTGGCAACTATGGCTCCAATGAGTGCAGATAGTGGCCATATCTAGAACACTTGCGAGGTTCCATACAGGTGGATTGACAGGGGTGCATCTGTGATGACTGCTGTCCATCCACCACCTGTTGCAGGTGTCACATCACAGGTCACTCGGTGCATGTTTCAGGCCATCATGGAGGCACAGGTATGTTCTGAACAGAACACCAGACATATGCTTAGGGTTATGGATGCAGCATAGTCTGACATCCCTGACTGCCTCCAGCACATTTGGGACACCCTGGAGCAGTTCACTGATGCAATGGACAGACAGTGGGCTGAGACAGTGCCTGTCTTGGACCGCACATTGTCTGTGCTGGAACATGTGGTTGGAGTTGGGAGTTGGACCCATAGATGTAGATCGACAACACCATCTGCTGAGAGTCCATGTGGCTGTGCACAGTCACATTCCCATAGTGGCAGTACATCTACCACTACAGAGGGGAGTGTGCTGTCCACACCCCAATGTGGCAGGCCATGGGGATGTGGTCCTGGATGGTCTCACAGGTGACATGGGCCCAGCAGACAGCAGTCACCACCAGGTACTAGCACCAAATCTGACCCTTGGCATGGTGATGCCTGTGCAACACCTGACAGATCCAGTTCCCATGTTCAGGATTGGAGACGGTGAACTGTCAGTTCTGTCATGTACAGTCCACAGCTGTACAACATAGACACATGTAGGGCTAGCACTGAGCTTGACTGTGTAGATGCACACACTCACACATCACTGTCACATGCAGGTCACCTACAGGCACACACATGGCACCTCTCCATGGTTCATCTATCCTGCTCCCTTCTTGACTCACACACATGCTATCAACCATTTGGCCCACCCTAGGTCTCCAGCACCCCCACATAACACCCTGTGCAAGTAATGATACCTGTGTCACATCCCTGTCATCCTTCCCATTGATGCAGGGAAATTACGCTATATGTCAGATGCACAGGGTGACTATATCACTTGATATGTACTTGTGTAATGCAGTATTGTTTTGCCATACCACTTGTAGTGGTCACCAACTGATACTGCATGCTGGAATGTGTCATGAGTATGCAACATACGTTTATGTACCTTATGTTGTATGATGTACTGGTGGTATTGTTACACAATGACAGTTGTGTCATGGAGCCATGTATGTTTCTGTTCAAGAAGTCTGAGACAATAACCTGTGGCCACATGGCAGCAATAAAGTGGCACAGGATGGCATGGCAGCACAGCAGAAATATGACTTCAGCAAGGTACAGCAGTATACATGCATGGCTCCATAGTTTCATATGGGTATACTAGTCTAACAATGACAATGGCCGTAGTCAGCATACTCATACATTTATAATTAGAGATAAGGTCTGCTATCCTTAATATGTGTCACCTGGGCTTTTGGAACTTACATATCTACAAGCTGTGGTGATGTAGTTGACTCATCTACAAATATTCTGTGTCTGTTTCAGACAGTTGGCTGACATCACTTATGCTTGTCATGTTCTGCATCCCATTATGTAACCTGCACATGATGTGTGTCACAGCTTTACATGCATGGGTGACCTGTTTCATGTAGGGTGTACTGTCTGTGTTACATAGTAGTCTCCCAAGTATGTACTATGTATGCCACATTGATGTGGTAGGTGTGTAGAACACGTGAGATATGTATTACTCCTGTTATGGAAACATGGGAGGTACACAGTGGGATCTGACATCTCCCTGAATGGGGACATGCACATCCCCTTTCAAAGCATTTAGAAGATGGACTACATTTGTATGGTCATGACACGGACTCCATAGGACATGTTATCTACACTGTGTATTGGTGTACCATGGCACCTGTGTGGTTGCTACAGTTGTACGATAGGCCTGTATAGTGACATGGCAAAGGTGCCATTGCACACAATGATAGTGTGCTGGCTGCCACATTCAGTATAGCAGTGACAGTCTGAGATTCACATCAAAAACCTGTCATTATAGGTGATACAACAATGAATTCATCCCTACATCCTAAGAAACAGTGACCATCAAAGGGTACAGTACTGTGTGCACATACCTTCAGGTATAATGGCTCAAGTGTGTGCAGTGTACAGACACTACAATATTGTCCCCAGTTAGTAACCCATCAATCCCAGCATGTGTTGTACCTACTCAGGGATAAAATATGAGCACACAGAACTGGCCACACAGGTTTACACCTAATGTGCCACAGATCACCATGTCTCTACAGTGGTATGGCAAGAAATGTATGGCATAGCTGAGGCCACAGACACCAGTAGGTGACATACTCATAACCTCCAAATAATCTTCCCTCAGCATGCCAATATCTGAGTGCAATGGCCATTTGTTGATGCACCTTTCCAAGCTGTACTGGCACTTGCACACAACAGTATGGTCCTTCACAAGGTCACTTCACATCTTCAGTATGTGCTCACTGCTGATCATCTGTAATGAGTGTCATTGCTGCCTGTAGCATATAGACTACTCAGAGGTGATCTGTGCCTTGAATACAGGGCAAGGTGTGATTCTGCTGGAGTGCATATGAGTGCATATGCTGCCTTTGTGTAGGAAGCATAGTAGATGGCTCAGTCACTGTAAGGGCATTAACCTACTATGTGATATTAGTATTATATGCTCGTGGGAGACATTTGTCTAGCAGACTTAAACACATCCTTGAATCAGGCCCTGCCTAATGTTAACAGAGCATCACAGTGAACCTCAGCACATGCCATCTGTATGATTGGCTGGGCGACCCTCATCTCAATACACGGTGTCTGGCTGAGTCCCTTTAGGACTGGGGCAATATGTGCCTATCCTGTACCCAGGGATATAGAGATATCTCTGATTGTGAGGGCTGTATGGCCATTATGCTAATTAAGTTCACATGTCCTATGGCTCCATAACATGTAAAATTCTGTAACAGCCTCACACACAAACATGGCCACATTCAGGCTAGCATCACGTCCACTCACTGCATACAGGACATTCCAAGTCACACACATAGTGCAAGTTGGCTGTATATAGATTAGAACACTTACCTATGTACTGTTATAGACTACAGATCCCAGTATCCGATGCACGCAACACACCTCATGTCTGCTAGTACTATCAGTTTGGAACATATAATGCCTGTTGATATCAGCAGCCCTTGTTGTGGTCAGTCATTTGTGGGGCCACACCACCCACTACAAATAAAACAATACTTAACTCTACCTACATCTAAGTTACAAAGGTTGTCATACTTATGCCATATGGATATACACATGCACCAAGTTAAGCAGCATGAGATTAGAAGCCCTACCTATCAAGTCATATACACTATAGCTCACAGTACTTATTGCATGCTCCACCATTTTTGTCGGTCTTATGGTAGATGACATCATCAGGCCTTGTAGAGGACAGCACTTTGGAAGCCAGCAGCTAGTTACAGGACCAAAAAGTGCATAACCATTGCAGGTGAATAGCCCATAAAGGCATGTCCATTGGGTTGCAGGGGGATATATGTACACACACACAGTCACTCACATACACTCAAACTTCAAGTTGGCTGGAGGGAGATTAGAACCCCTACCAATTTAGTCTTATATATTATAGTTCACAGTACTTACTGCATGCTCCACAGGTTACATCTCTGCATATGTGATTGCAGGCACAGTACTTATGGATTACACAAACTAGGCTTGCGTTGCACAGCATGTGTGGCCTGCAGAGTGATATTGCTTCATACTGTATTCTGCATCTAGTGTCATAGCAGTGAGATAAATGTTATTATCCTTGTTATGTGTGTATAGTTACCAGAATGGCCATATGTGGCTGACTGCAGTTAGCCAAACCTGTGGCCAGAGACACTGTCCCCTGTCCATGCATGCATTGACAGCACTGTGCATTACATCACCTCCTCACCTGTGTCTGTATACATGGTGACATCCAGAAGGCACAGGCATCTCCAGGTGAGTGGATTTTGTACTGCTGTGCCCTTAGTTTGGTTCCTTTGAGAAAATGTAAAGATGTGTAAGCGCAGTATTACTCATCGTGAATAGAGTATGTGGGACAATACATACATCCGCACATATATCTTTCTATAGCAGGGATGTCTCTATAAATGAAGCTGTGCATGTGCATGATATGTATATGTGTTATGTAGATATATGTGGAGAGTCTATGAATTGTAATATATACAGATATATATATATATATATATATATATATATATATATATATATATATATATATATATATATATATATCGGTATATATCTATTTGACAGCACATATACTAATAATTTGAGAAAGAGATAAGGCTAGACAGATATATATATATATATATATATATATATATATATATATATATATATATATATATATATATATATATAAATATATATATATATATCTGTATGTACAGATGTATTTACACATTGCAGGTCATTTTTATGACGAGGCAACAAAATTGTGCTCATTTTAACTAAGAGTAGGAGCATGCCTAGTGGGACTATGGGTACTTGCAAGATGACTCCAAGCCAGACCTATCTGTACTCCAGTCTGGGATTTTGCGTGTTGCAGACATTGCCAGCTGCACCTGTTTCTGCTGTACTGCACTTCCCTCAAATTGCCCATGGAATTCCCCAGCTGTCTGCTGTACTTAGTATGTGACTGAGGTTAATACTGTTACTACACACACAGATGGACAGTCTGCATACCTCTCAACTGCACAGATTTTCACAGAATGTCCAGGATTTTATTTTATATTTCTGGTCTGTTCCTCATACATATATGGTGTTCTGGTAAATTATTGTATATTGAAGTCACTGAATAATACTAACTACAGTAGAACATTTGAGTGTCAGACTTTATATTCTTCAGATATTCTGTAATAATGCAACTTGATGTCATAATAGCAACTTTCTAGGTTAATCAGAACAATCTGTACTGTCTGTCTGTATTCTTGGGCCTTTGCCCCCCATTCTTTCTGGCTTGTTCCAGATTTCTTGCAGTAGCAGACTGAGAGGTATGAGAGTTTGTGGAAAAACTAGCATACTAATATCTCACATTCTAAAGCTGTACATACATCCAGATTTGTACCATCAACTCCATTACCAATACTAACATCCCTTCTCCACTGGGGCACACAGGCTGCCAGACAGAGATGTGTCCTTCATCACACAATCAACAGCATACATATGTATGTTGTTATCCCTGCGTTATGTGAGACATACACTGTGTGATCGGGTTCCAACTCACAGCCCTGAGATTGCCTGGTCTGCTGATATGCTACTGCTGACTTACTGTTACAGCATTTGTATGGGAACACTGATGTGTTGGGGGTGGGGGAAGAACAATACATGATGTGCTGGCATAGACAGTAGTGCAAATATCATGTGACACGCACTGTTTAACATCTCCCTTGACTGCTGCAGTGAATATTCCAACCATGAATCCTAGTGAATATTATGGAACACATACTATTGGACTGGGTATCTGTAGTCCCATGTGGATGTTACATCTCACCAAATAATTCTTGACACTGGACACAGCGTCTAAGACACAACAGGATCAGTCTCCACGTCTATTCAGACCCAGACAACAGTTCATAGCTTAAAGGCAAGAGCTAGATGGTGAAGCAATCATCCATAAAAAAGGTCTATTCAGACCAAAAAAAAAATAAAATTAAATTCCAATTCCAAAGGTAAAATAGAACCATTCAGATGTAAAAAACAACAAAGGTGGATCCTCAGTAAAGTAGCAGTAACTTTGCTTTGTCAAAAACCAACTGTTAACTAGGTCTGTCTGGGTCGTGGATAGACGTGGGACCTGTTGTGTGTTGTGTCTTGTGTCCAGTGTCAAGAATTTTTTCCATGGTATAAACACCAGCAGTATTTTTCGTTATTTTTTCACATTTAATCTGGCTACTTTGCTGGTGTTTTTTTTAGCATATTGATTGCAGCAAATTTATTGTTTTATATCTCACCAAATAGCCTACTGTATTCCCTGGCATGCATGCAGAAGGTCCATACATATGATATCATATAATAGTCCTCCTTACAAGTGGTGTGTAGGTGAGTGAACTACCTTGTGACTGCAGCAGTTGACAGAACTGCAGTTCAGGACTGACTCTGATTCATGCATTACACAGCCAATACATGCTTAAATACAGGTTGTGTGGGTTGCCTGGCATCACTTTTAATATATGCATGTGAGTTGGTTTAAGGTGTCAGTCCCTAGGGCACTAGGATGTCAGTGCATGTGATATGTGTTGTCTCTTATCGAAAGTCAGGGCACACTGGGCATGCCTACATCTGCCTATAGGGACATCATCAGGGGGTTCCTTCTCCATGTCCTCCTGTGAGTGTGGCTGTGGTGACCTATACACTGGTGGGGGCTGTGCATCTCTTCCTTTCGCTGATCCTGCTGTAGCTGTTTCTGCAGGATCATATTGTGTAGCATGGCACATACTGTGACTATCTGTGCACATGTGGTTGGAGAATATTGCAGGGCTCCCCCAGATATATAGAGGCACAGGAAGAGTGACTTCAGAAGCCCAAACACATGCTCTATGATGTTCGTAGTTTATGTGTGTGCCTCATTATGGTGTTCTTCCATGTGTGTGCGTGCATTTCTGATGGGTGTCATCATCCACAGTTCCAGTGCGCAGCCAGCATCCCCCAGTAAATGGCCATTTGCAATGTCCCCCTAACAAAAATCTGATACAGCCGTGATGTGTGCCAGATACAGGAGTCGAGATAACTGCCAGAGCTGCCAGCACACCCATTCATGATAATGCCCTGGGAATTGCACATGACCTGACAGTTAATGGAGTGCTACTCCTTGTGGTTGATTTTGATTTTACCCTCCTCACCAGGTGGTACCTTGATGTGTATGTGAGTGCAGTCTATGGCACCCAGTACCTCAGGGTAATGTGCTACATGTTAGAAGTGTTGCATATTACTGGCCCTTGCATCAGTGATGAGGAGAAAACAAATGTGCTCACTGGTATGTGGCAGCATGGCATCCAAGAACTGGTGGAGTACCTTGGATGCTGATGCCTGTGAGACTCCCATCATGTCCCCAGTTGGTCTCTGGAAGGTACCTTTGGCTATTATCCTAATGGTTACACATACCTTTGTTTCCACTGGGATGGGTTCCCCTCTGTTGGTTCTGGTTCTAAGTTGAGGGTGGCAGAGCTCAGTGAGTTCTTGTAGTGTATCCCTGTCCACCCTGTAGCACTCTACAATCTCCAGCTCATGTAGCTCCTGGAAGGTTACCCTGGGCCTGAACACTCTTCTCCTTCTCTGTCTAGGCCTATTGTCAGCAGCAGCATTAACTTCAGCATCCAGCACATACAGATAAGACAGACCTGCAGCAGCATGTAGCTTTCTTTCAGTTAAAATTCCTAAGTCTGTTTTCTAGTGGTACAGATCATGGGAGAAAAATCAGATTTTAGGGTGTATGCATACTTTATAGTGCTCTGCTGTAGTTGTTGTCTGTGTGACTGGCAATCTATGATGCATTCAACCTGTTTAGTATATCATTACCATCATTTAATGGCACTAGTTTAAGTTAAAGAGGGATCAAACCTAATTAATATGTCATTGCCTTTTAGATACACTCAGCACTGTGGCGTGCCTTGCAAACACATGCTCCATAGGTAAACAGAGCTTAGCATAGGTAAACAAAGCTTAGCACTTAGTGGACGTAACTCCCCAGACTTCCACACTCAGCATGGCCAAGCACCATTCAAACAGGCAAAGCTAAGCTCAAATCAGATAAGAAGTTATTGGACACACCCTCCCTTGATGTCAGCTACCTCTTGTGTGGGCAACAACATGGTCTTTTGCCTACAAGGATGGGATATGCGGACACGGATGCCCATTTGTCCTATTTAATAACTCCACCTCATTTACTTAGGGATCTGTGCTCAGACCCTGGAAACAACATGTTTCAAAGCCCTACCATGTTAGCAACAGCACCAATACAACATTGCAGGTACTTCACGCATGGTCCTGTAATACATTTCTGTCACATAATATTACTTTTTTTTTCCAATTTTTTTAAAAAAAAATTTATGAGGCATGTTTGTGCACTGTCACATTTTGTCAATTTATCTTATCCTATTCTAGGAAAAATTTATTTGAATAAAAATTTCAGATACATTTTCTGTCCTGCTTCATATGTAAATGCAGTTGTTAAAAGTTAAGAGAATTTTGCAGCTATAAAATATTTTTTACGAAAAACAGCAAATGTCCTGTTGGCTGTTCTATATTATCTGAAATATTAATAACAATTTAGAAGAATTAGTATCTTCTAATTTCACCCCAGTAAGTCTTGTGATCAGTCTTTAGGGGGATTGTTAATTTGGTTACATTTAATGGCTATTCTAAACATATGCTTGAAAGACATATGAGCTTGGAGAAGGGCTTTACTATTAGTTATCAGCATCCTCATTATTTCTGTGTCTAGGAAAACATTTTTAATCTGAAGACCACTAAATACATTTCATTCTCCTCATTTCTCTGACACAGCCAGAGATTACTGAAAAGCATTATTCTAACTTATAATTAAATCATTATGTTTGTTAAGATAGCAGACCTCTAAACTATATCTATTTTGGAGGTATGTACCAATGTTCAGACTTGATTTGCCCCTTTCATATGGCATACCAGTTTTGGGAATTTTGTGTGTAATTCCTGGATTGATTAACTCCTTATTAGTTTCCTTCTTCTTTATTTGGTTTAAAAACAATAATAAACAAATCAAATTTCCTGACACCATCTCCTATAATACTGGACTTTAAAGCTGTCTAGTACACAGGAAGCCAAACTACACAACTTAACTGGTGCCACTAACAATATAAAGAAACAAGACCTGCATGTTACATCTCTCTTTTTAAGAAGCAAGATTAGATTACTTTTGAGGCAGATTTTGACAAGATCATTCATAAATTTTCAGATGTTATATTGCCTTTGATAAAAAGCTTATATTTCTGCATCATATTTTCACTTTGCTTCTCAAACTTTTGATTCCTAGTTGTATCCCACAGTCTTACTAAAATTATGTGCTGTTTGCATTCAAATGTTATGCTAATTCATGCCCAGATTTTTAAGCCGGTATGCCTACTTTTCAAGAGTATTGTCAATATTGGGTTCTAGATCCTCTGAGCTGCAATTTAGAGATTTTTTTTACATTTTAAGCCAAAGATGGCCTGAACAAAAATTGAGGCTAAAGAAAGAAGTTCATGCTTTCTTTTCATTTTTCCTTCATCCTTTCACTACTCCCTAAATGGCCAAGACTGCATTGTAATAAATGTTGAAGAAATACTAGAGTAAAGCTTATAGTCTGGACTTTGCTTGGGCCTCAGAAGCCATGGGATTCTAGATGCAGTGAGGTATATTTTATAGATTTTCCCCCAGTCTTTAGTTACAATTATTGCCTGTACAAAAATCATAACTAACCCCTATATTTTTTCCTTTCAGAGAAAACATATGTTATGCCCAAGGCTTAATGATTAAAGGTGATAAAAAATAAACTGGAAAAATAAATGCGTGCAAAGTAACATACATGAGTCAACATGAGAATAGTGTCTACATCCCTGGCAAAACAAAAAAAAATGATAGTCACTTTCTGTGTATCCCTCTGATGTTAGATTGGGATAAAATGAATAAATAAATTATCTCAGTCATATATTTCAAATTGCTGATGTCACACATTATACAGCCTGTATCTTCAACCCTTCCCCCTAAAGGCAGCTACCTTCTGTGCATCTATTTGACAACCATTTTGTGTGATGTGGAATGTCAAATCTCCACATCTTGTGTACTAGAGTGTTTTCTGAAAAATAAACATAAAAAGAATAAGATAAACAAAGGAACATTTTTTTTATGAACAACAAAAGCTATTAAAACTGCAGTTAGCAATATTATCAGTAAGAATCATTTTTGCAGTGATACTAGTCATTGCCTTCATGGTCTTTTAATAAATACTATGATATATTATAATGTAAACAAATCTGAGCTTTATATTTTTTGCAAAACTTTCACAAAGAAATTGTCATATCTTGGAAACTGTACAATTAGACATATAGACCCTTTTTAACTACATATAAGCTTTTACATGACAAGAAATTATTTTGTGAGTACAGGTTTAATCAAAAACTTACCGAAATATTAAAACATATTAATTGTATAATAATGTATACAAATTGCATTGGGCATATGCAGCTTTTAGTGCAGATACCAAAGACAATTATTTTCAATGTGTAGGGTTTCACCTGATTCATGCAACAGTTTGTAAGTCACTTGGTTTTTGAAGTATTATGCACATATGGAAATATTGTTAATTTTCAAAATTACTAACAAACAACTATCAATATATAAGGTATAGTGTGATATAAATGGAACATGGCAATGAATTTTCCTGTTTTCCCACCATGGCATTTCACACCATAACATATAAGGCTCTCAGTTGCGAAAATATTAACATAAATATGAAAATATGAATAAGTGACAGACTGATTAATTTCTCTACTACTGTGCATCCCAGATTAACAATCTTAGTATCATTTTGTTACTAATTGCTTGCTTTTTCTAGTACTGCTTTTTACTAGCTGGTAAGTCACATAGATGAAGAAGTCAGACCCAAAAATATCTGGATGCCATAAGGAGCTATTGTTGTGAATTGAAAATATACACACAAGGTGCTAAAGGCTTGAATGAGTTAACTTTTTAATTTCAGATATATATTGACATTATGCCTCCTAAACCCTAACTCCCAAAACTAGCCACCTGCATATACTTCTGATATGTAATTGTGAGAAAAGAAAAAAATGATCACAATCATGTTTTCCAGCCTGTTTCTCCTTATCAGTATATCGCCCCTACACAAGCTATAGTGATGTTATGTGCATATCTCTCAGGTATGATTGTCTGAAAAGTTTAAGAAATAATAATCACACTGTCACACTCAGCAAAAGCCTCAGTGACCTTCCATACATACATCTGGGATTTAATTGCAAGGAAAATTAGAACAGCGATGACCGCACTTTTGTCAGTCTCAAAAAAGTGATTGACCTGCTGGGTGCATTTCTGAGTTTTGATTTTGAGGAGAATTTAATAATAATCTCAGTGTTCCCAGCCCCCACCACCTTCACATAACCTCACATAAGCTTCACATAACCTCCTATGAACACCTCTGAGCAGAGTGAATTGTAAAACAGGTGTGTCTGTGGCAGAAGCCTTCAATAAACCTGTGCCAAACTCCACTTGTACAACCTGAGTTATGGATGCTGCCAGGATCCAGATGTTTTGCAATGCATTTTACATCTTATTTTTGAAAGTTAATGACATGTAGTGTATAGATCACTATGATTATAGCACCATTCCGACATCAGAAATGTTAACAACCTTTTATTAAGTACCGTTTACTACTGTTAAGCTCACTGTAGCCCACTCTTCTGTGGCAGTTGTTGTCTGTGTGGCAACAATAAGTGTGTTACAGCACTACTGCACTTTTTTTCTGTAAATTTGAATAAATGTATATTGGATCACATACCATGCAGTTGCAACAATAGCTTTATTTGCATGTTTCTATAAACTTTCTTTGCAGTCATTCCAATGTATGCTTTTATTATGGCAGCAGACAGCTACAAAACTGCCCTTTTAGATCACTAAGTTCCTCTTTTGCCTTCCGATCCCCTCCAGCCTTCAGCAGCTTTTGGTACCCCTGATCTCAAGTCAGCATTTAATTAACATCTATAGCACATTTTACTCCTATTTGTTGCACTGCAACTTTATGTCCCTATCACACCCTTTATTAGCCTGTCCATGTTTATTTTTGTGTGTAACTGCAGTATTGTCATTGACTTTAATTATCATAACATCAATATTGCAGGATTTATGTCAGAAATACTTTTTATGCACTTTCATCTCAACTGCATGTGAGATATGAGTACACTTTAAACATTTCCCCTCTTCAACATTACTTATTTATTATAACACAATGTAGTATAAAAATACCCTCATTACACTTCCACCTGTTCTGCATTGTTTCCGTGTCTTTGCACTTAAGATGTCTGGGCTACAGCATGTTCTAGTTTCTGAGTATTGCCTATATGTGAGCTGTTTTGTTTACATTGTGTGCTCAGGCTTGCAAGCACTTTTCCATGGCAATGGTTGCTGGCCCTGAAAAGGTAATTGCAACCATGCAGGCATGAAAAGCAGCATGCATATTCAATTAACACTGCTGCGCATTGTGCTGACAAGCTTACATCACATATTGCAGCGCTTACACAATTGTTAATGAATCTCAGGGCTTGTCTTAATTGCTTTATAATTTTCTCTATTCAATTATTCCATGGTGACACTTTAATTCTTCCTTTTCTTTCTCTTATTGATATGTCTAATTGTAATAAAACTGTGTCTGTTATCAGTTTAGCTTTAGTTTTAGTAATGTATCATGTTTACTTCTGTTATATCACATGAATCTCTATTAATAGTTTTGATTACTGTATTCATCGGTTTTATCAAACGTCTATCCTGTTGGATTATATGTACTTTCTGTAAACTATTTCTTTCATCAGTCTTAAGGTGTCTGTCCATCTCTATTAAATAAAGCAACTCTCCCCTTAGATTATTTTCTTCTAAATTGAGGATGTAGGCTTTGTTCTCCTTTTCCTGCAGGCATTCTGTAGAAAGTTCCAGAACATATTCTTGTGACATATTCTCCTCAGATTCATCCTGCATTATATGTTGCTTCTTCATATGTGAACTCATTGGCCCATCACTCCACAATATTGCTTACATCAGGATGGCCCCTGTTTCCTTCTCCTTCCCTTACTTACTGTGCAACTCCATCTGACCTTTTGTACTGCTTTCCTACTAAAAGCTCCAGAGCATCATCATGTGACAAGTGATCAGATGCTTCCTGTTCCATGCGTTTCTCTTTAATTTGGGGGCTAATTGTTCCTTCATGTTCTAATGCTACCTGAGTTGGATTTTTCACATTAAATCCTTCAATTTGCAGGTAATCCATAACTTTAGTTTATATTTCTTTAACTTACCCATTACCAATCCTTTCTTCTTTCCCGTTTGTTTTATTATATTTTGTATTATGATATTTTAAGAGGTACCTTTGCTGGTATTTCTCTTCAAATACCTTTGGTGTCATTTTTTGTATGAATTAGTTTTGCTTGCTCTTTTGCATAAATATTGCATCATAGCACATCTGTTTTTCTTTCCAGTGTCAGCATTTCATCTTCAGATGTCTCCCGCTCCACCTGTTTCCCCTTAATTTGAGGACACATTGTTTCCATCATGCTGTGACATTCTCTGTGTTAGATTTTCTATTTCTACACTAAGTCCTTCACTCTGCAGATATTCCATAATTTCGTTTTCTATTTTTGTAAATTGTACCTTACTAAACTTCTGTTCTGTTTTCCCCTTTGTACTCTTTTTTATTTGTATTGCAACATTTTTCATATCTGGGTGCCTTTGACTGTATTTCTCTTCAAATATCTTTAGAGCTGCTTTTTGCAGTTATTAGTCTGGCTTTCTCCTTTGCATAATATTGCATCTCATTTTCTTTCCCATGTCCATATTTCTTTTCTATACATCTCAAACGCTCTGGTTTTGCTCATTATATTTTCACACTTCCTCTTAATACTTCTTTAACCAGGCAGCCCATAGTTTCTTTGTGTAGTTCTTTTTATGGATCTGCTGTATTAATGACTGCAGATTTTCATTTAAAGCTGACAGTTTTTCTTGTGCAAGTATTTTTTCTTCCTCTAATTTCTCTCTTAATCTTTTTGAATATCTTCTATCTGGAAATTCTGGGCTTTTTACATAATAGAAAGGCTACATTGTCTCTTCCTTATCTTCAAAAGTCTACTCTATCATCTTTATGGCTCTTCTTTGGCCTATCAGGTTGGAAAAAGAAGTGACTGAGGAAGTGCAAAAACATAAAGAACAAAATCTAGTGATTTTTGAATGGTATAAAACAGAAACATGGACATGAGAAAGAAAGAGAAATCCAATATGGTACAGTATTTTTGCAAAGGAGAAAGCCAAACTAATCAATACAAAAAAAAGCAGCTCCAAAGATATTTGAAGAGAAATAAAGGCAAAGGCTCCCAGATATGGAAAATAGCACAATGCAAAAAACAAGCTCACAAAGAGCAATGTAGAACAGATGATGAGTAAAGCAGAAGTTAAACAAAATAGAAGCTGAAGTTATCAAATACCTGCGAAGTAAGGGCTTTAGTGTAAAATGTCTATCAGTCTAACAATGAGTCCTCAAAGTAAGGAGAAACAGGGGGAGTGGGAGACATCTGAAGATTAATATGGACCTGGTAAAGAAAAAGGCATGTAATATGGTGCACTATTTATGCAAATGAGAAAGCAGAACTAATCAATAAAAAAAACCAGCACCAAAGATATTTGAAGAGGATTACCCAGTTTGGATTTGTAAAAGGCAGATCATGTCTCCTAAACCTGATTGATTTCTTTGAAGCAGTCACGAAAGCCATAGATGAGGGTAAAATGGTTCACACAGCTTATCTAGATCTCGCCAAGGCTTTCGACACCATCCCCCACTCTGGAATTATAGATAAGCTCACTAAACTAGGTATAAATCCCTATGTCAAAAGATGGGTTGCCAACTGGCTCACGGACAGAACCCACACTGAGAAAGTAGCGAATTCCAAATCCGACTTCAGACCAGTGACAAGTGGAGTACCACAGTGTTCAGTCCTGGGTCCTCTCCTGTTTGGTATCTACTTCTCTGAAGTGCAGGCTAACACAGAAGGTCTTTGGCTAGCAAAGTTTGCAGATGACTGCAAACTAGGAACCATAATCAAAACTCCTAACGATGTGGACAAACTACAAAAGGGCCTCACTGAGACAGATACCTGGTGTCAAAGCAATGGCCTGAAGCTCAATGCCAAAAAGTGTATTGTCATCCCCTTTGGTCAAAACTCTGTACCCATGAACTACCACATAGCTGGTAGTCTACTTAATGCTGAAAATGTGATAAGAGACCTTGGGACACAGGTGGACAGTAGTCTCTCCTTTGATAATCACATGGCCACAGTAATCAGGAAATCCTTCTACGTGGCTCATCTCATCACAAAAGGATTCTCATCCAGAAAAAAAGAGGTCATTGTTCCCCTCTACTCATCACTCATTAGACCCATTATAGAGTACAATGCCCCTTTTGGTATGTACCTCACAAGACATCTACAACAACTGGAAAGACCACAGAAATACCTCACAAAGAGGATTACTGGCCTCAAACAGATGTCGTATGCAGACCATCTCAAAAAACTACAGCTTTACTCCATCGCATATCGCCTACTCAGGGGCGATCTCTGCCTAACATACAAAGCTATGTCAAACCCAGAGCTGTTGGACATGCTCCACTTAAAGAAATCCCAATCCCTCCGAGCTACACGCTCTAGGGACCTAAACCTTGTCACCACAATAAACAGAACATGCCGGAGGGATAGATTCCTGTCCCAGAGACTTCCCATACTCTGGAACAGACTATCTATCTATGTCAAACAGAGCTCCTCATTAGCACTCTTCAAGAAAAATATTGATGATTGGATGGGAAATTCACCCCAGGGATCACTTCTGTGGCTCTGCTCGACAGGGGCACAGGAAAATAATTTTCTTGGGTGGCGAAAGCCAGGGTACATTTTTTGGCTTGGCTTATATAGGCCCTAGGGCCAATAGCCTAGTACCTACCTATGAACCTATGAACCTATTAAGGGAAAGGCATCTGGATATGGAAAATTTTACAATACAAAACATAAGAAAACAAAGGGACAAAGTAGAAAAGAGGATTAGTAATGAGAAGTTAGACAAGAAGGGTAGAAGCAGGAAACACTGGCAACTCTAACAGAGTCAATGTTGTGGTGTGATTGGATAATGAGCTCCCATTTGAAAGAGCAATGGATGACACAGGGTGAATGCCACTGTAAGATGTTCCAGAACTTTCTATAGAATGTCCACAAGAAATGGAGAATACTGAATGTGCCTTTAGTTTAGAAGAAAATGATCTAAGGGAAGAGTTGCTTGATTTAATAGATATGGATAGTCATATTAAGATGAATAAAAGAAATAGATACAGAAAGTCAAAAAGACACAAAATGTTAGATGCTTGATAAAACAGATTAAGACAGTAATCAAGACTATCCACCGACATTTATGTAATATAACAGAAGTAAATAGGATATATTACTGTGCAGCTAAATTAATAACAGATAATGTCTTACTACAAAAACACAGTGTGATAAGGGAAAGGAAGGGAAGAAATCAAATGCTATCATGAAAGTATCAAATAGAGGAAACTATAAAGCAATTAAGATAAGAAGTGCCACTGTTAGATGAGAACAGAAGATGGAACAGACCAACAAAAATACTTAGGAAAGATAGACATGATGAAAGTAATGTGCTGTATCAGAACAGACCAGGATTTATTGTAAACTATTAGAAATAATACACTAAATATATTAGCACAGACAGAAAAAAATTAGAAGATATGCACATAAATGCAATTCATTGATGACCCAAAGAAGTTTTATAAAGAATTGGTAACAAGGCAAAAGGAATAGAAATATCACCAAAAACAAGAAAAAAATAGTCATGTTTTGCAGAAATATCTATGAAGACTTTGTGGAACATAACAAATATACTGAATGGATAGAAGAAGTAAAAGAAACAGTAAGAAGTTCAAATGTACATAATATGGAATGGAATGAAGTAATGGCCAGGGAAATTGAAACAAAATTAAGAAAAGTTCCAAACAGAATACCCTAGGCCCAGATGCTGTACCTTACTTCTGGCTAAATGTATTAACATCTTACACAAAGATTTTGCTCTGAGTAAGAACTATTTGTATTGGCAACCCAAAGAGACACCAACCTGGTTAACAACAGGAAAAAACAAATCTCCTTAAGAGTCAATATACAAGCTAAACTCACAAACTGTAGAGAATAACCTGCCTTCTGGCAATGTATAAATTATCGGCCAAATTCAATAAAGCGTACATGGTCCATTTATACTGTATGCTCATTGACCCCTGGTGTACACATACTGTTTTGGATTCGGTAAGTGGATCTACATGGTGTGCAGAGCCACACAAACAAGGTAAACACAGTGGCATGTTAATTACAACATAAATAGCCGAACTGTATGGTAATCAACCAATCCAAGATGGAGGAGGTATTCAACAAACTATAAAGCAACCATGTAGACTTAGTATTGGTTTTCCCTTTAAATTCCAAAACCTATTGGAATATAACCACGGAAAGGAGTCTACACAGAAAGAATGTTAGGGGCTGCTGTTGCTTTCATTCATGTGTATGTGCAAAAGGCTGAGGTCTATACTGCTGCTGCTGCTAACAGACAACAGCCAAGAAGGAGAAGAGTTTTCAGACACCATTTAACATTTCACAGTTTGCATGAGGTGGAAATTGTAGAGTGCTACATGGTGTATAGAGACATGCTACAGGAACTCTGCAACATCTGTCGTCCTCATCTCAGAGCCAGAGCAAACCAAGGGGAACTCATGCTAGTGGAGACAAAGGTATGTGTAGTGCTTAGAATTTTAGCTGCAGGAACCTTTCAGAGATCAACAGAGGACATGCTGTGGGTATCACAGGCATCAGCATCCAGTATCATCCATCAATTCCTGAATGCTATGGTACAACATGTCAATGACCACATATATTTTTCCCTGTACTCCTGAAGACAGGGCCACAAATATGCAGGAGTTCTACTCTGTAGCACACTACCCTGAAGTACTGGATGCCATAGACTGCACACATATAGAAATTAAGGCACCACCAGAGGAACAGGGAAGGCTCTACGTAAATAGAAAGGGCTTCCACTCTATAAACTGCCAAGTTGTGTGCAATGACAAGGGAATCATCTAGAACATGCGTGCTGGCAACCCAGACAATTGCCATGACTCACGTATCTGGCACACCTCCCGACTGTACCGGATGTTCACAGGACGGGATATCCCACAGGGTTATTTACTGAGGGATGCAGGTTATGCACTGGAGCAGTGACTGATGATGCCCATCAAATGCACACACATACCTGCTGAAAAATGCCATAATAAGATACACACTCAAACCACAAGTATCATAGAGCACATGTTTCGGCTGCTGATGCTACAGTTCTGATGCCTAGATACACCTGGGGGATCCCTGAAGTATAATACATGGATATGAACTGAATATTCACTGCATGTGCCATGCTACACAGCATCATATTGAGAAAGCAACTGTAGCAGAGTCAACAAGGGAAAAGGGCACATATCCCACCATCAATGGAAAGGTCATCACATCCATTTGCAGGTATGGAGTCAAAGAGGGAACCAACAGTTGCTGTGGGTATAGTCAGACATAGGCATGCTCAATATGCCTTTGTATTGGCTAGGAGGCAATGCATAGCATGCTCACTCACCAACTAAGGGGCTAAAACCTTCCTCCTATGCACATACATATAGTAACATTGATGCCAGCAATGCTCACAATGTTTACCTACCCATGTAATGGCTGTGTACTCCTAGCATCAGACAGAGTCAGCCATGAATGAAAACTGTTGTCACTGCTGGATTTACAAGGTGACTGTTGAACCTGGAGTATATTGTTTAATAATACAAATTAATGGCATGTCTTTGCATACTATTACTTGGTAATATAAGCAGGTAAAAGGTGAATGATTTGTACAAAAATGACTTTTAACACATGACAGCAGAGACGTATGTGACTTATACATGTCCATAATCAAGTAGTAGGCCTCAGTCATCAAAAATTCACATGGTCATACGTCTAAAAAGTACTGATGGTCACAGAATGTCCTCAGTTTAGCACCATACGTTTGTACTGCAAAATCATTAAAGAGAAAAGTTAGAAAGTAGTGAGACACATTTCAGTTTTAGACTTCACAACCCTCACAAGATCATTAATAATACTGATGCAAAAAAGTTTGATTCTATCAACTGTCTAAATTTCTAACAACATATATCAAAGGTGCAATTACCAAATCAACATCACAAATGCAGATATACTAAGCACTAAGTCAGCATTGCACCCTGAGCATCAGACACAAATGTTATATATCCCTGAAACCAAAATATAGAAAAGATGTATAAGGCAAAGTTATCATCCCTTGCACAGGGTATTGTGGTGGAGGGAGGCAGGAAGACTAGGCTGACACAAATAGTCAGTGAGTGTGTGTGAGTAAGAAGAAGAAGCAGGCAGACATTTGGTTAAAGTAACAAATGGCCAAGGAGACAAAATCAGCTCTAAGCTTCATGGCTGAACCAAGTAACTGGTGTGTGTGTGTGTCTGTATGGGTCTTCCATGTTAAACTGTTGTGTGACTGTCTAGCTTTGCACTGGCTTTACATATTGATATATCAGACAGGTGTGAGTAGTGCATGGTACAGGTGGCAGATCATTGTTGTCATACCCGACCACAAGAACTGGGTCTGACAGGAGTTACACTGGCATGTCCATGCCCATGGTCAGATGCACTGCTGCTACCTGAACATAATTGATGTCTGCTGGATGAGCTCCCACTCATGAGGATGCCCAGAACCATGACCCCATGGCCTGTCAGGTCTGGATATGGACATCTCAACCACTGACAGAGCAGTGGAAGTACTGCCACTATGGGAGGGTGATTGAGCATGGCCACATCGGCTAACAGCAGATGATGTTGCTGACCTATGCCCATGAGGATGCCGTCCCCCTCTTAGCAGATGTTCCATCACAGACACTTCCCATTCCAATGTGTCATTTATCTGATCCATTGAATCAACAACATGGTGGAGGCAGTCATGCATGGCAGCCTGTGCCACATCTACAACCCTAAGCATTTCTCTGGATGACCTATAGGAAAGTACCTGTGCTTCCATAACAGCCATAAATATATGTTGAGTGGCACAGGAAGACACACTTGGATCAAGCGGAAGATGGACAGCAGGCCTCCTCTGAGCAGCCCTATTAACTCTTCTGCATGGCAGCTCACCCACACTTTGGCTATGGCCAGAGTCAATAGACATTGAAGCCACAGTAACCACACTTCCCAGATCAAGTGTCTCACCCTGTACCTGTCCAATAACTGAGGGCTCACTGGAATGGGTTGGCTAGGCCTACTGGCCATGTCTGATGGAATTACAGGAGATGGCTGAATGTCAGCCTCAGTGTCAGATTTAACCTATGCACCCCGCAACTGTGCCTCTGTTTAGCTACCATAATCATTAGAGTCTGCTGATACTCTGACAACAGGTGGTGAGAGTCATAGATTTTCACTGTTAGGATCACCTGTGATAATAAGCAACAAACAATGGAAAAAAAAAATGAATATCTACACTACTATAGTCAAATGTATGCTAAAAAGTAACAGTGGTCCCACTACTACAGGCAGTACAGCAATACGCTCATCAGTCTTGACACCCACATCACACATATAGTATAAAATTATATATTGCTTTGTACTGCTTATCACTACTGACAAAGAAGATATTTGGCTTACCATGTGCAGTTGATGCTTTGCTTCCAGTGGATGATGGTCCTGGAAGAAGTTAAGCAAAACTTAAAGATATCATCACAATTAACAGTAACAGAGAGAGTTGAAACTTTTTGCCCTTTATATATCCATTAACTATATTTTCAACAAGAACTTGGATGACAAGTCCAACTTAAGCTCATGTATAATCAATCAGAATGTGTTGTTAACTGTAGCAATCAAAATCCCCCCTGCAACAAACCAATTTACTGTTAAACAGAATTAAGGTATTGCTGTCAATATTTTACTCCAAGAGTATTTAACAACTGAGATACATAAATCTATCTGGAAGCTTTGCCTGGGACATACTTGTTGTCCCTGAAACATAGCACCAATGTCAAGGACATGCTGTTCTGCAATAACCAAAAAAAAAAACGAGAGCAATTATGGTAAATATAGAATGCATAACCAAAAAGTACAATTGGGATGAATTCCAAGGCTAACATCATTGAGCTAAGAAGGTGTAACCACCATGAAAAACAATTGCTGGTGTTCACAAATTAAAACAAGTTTATTCACAACAGGGTTAAGTGCTTTTGTCCTGATAATCCTAGGGATTCTTCAGAACTAATAACACTTACAAAACAACCACTTAAATAGTGTTGCTAATTAACTAATAGATGTCATGATAACTTGTACCCATATCAGCAGACAAGTTATACATTGTGCAACCATCTAATATTAACATATTTAAAAGTATATAAAATAAGTGCCAAAATACAAATATAAATATATATAAAATATAAAATACAACCAACTAATAATATAATAAAATTAAATAAATGTGCAAATTGATAAAATCCCCTTTATAAGAATCACTTTAAAAACATCTTAAATATGAAACACCTGGATTCTTAGAATCAACAATATTCATAGCTTAGCTGCTCTTAAGTTAAGTACACTGCTCAATTAAACCATTTTGTTTAAACCAGGGGTGGTACTTGCATGTAGCTTAACTGCCATAGCAATTTGCAATACTCTAGCTTACTTTTCCAAGGACCACCCCTTGGATTGGTAGGTACTACTTCCAGGACAAAAAATAAAAAAAAATCTCTTATTGCCAGTACAGCTTTACTTATGTTTTCACAGTGTCTTATTTTCATTACTGTGCCCCAAGTCATAAATGTGCTCATATATTCACTTTTTAGAGCCCATTCAGTTTTTCCTACACAATATGAGTGATGATAATCACAAAAAGAGATGTAAATTACTCTTTTTGTATTATAATTACATGTACTATGTCATGTAATTTCATAATGGATGGTATCTAATTTCAAAGAATGTCCGTGGTAAATAAATTTACATTGTGTACAAGACCCACACTTAACCATGCTTTAAGTTCACTATGTGGTCTTGCAGCTATATTTAATGTATTATTTATTTCTAGTCTTTCTTTAATGTTCTAATGCCTTTTGTGTATAAATTGCGGACCCGTCCTAAGAATATCTTTTATGTTATCATCACTTTAAATAAGTCTCCATTTATTAATGAAAATCTGTTTAATAGAATTAGAGCCTGGACAACATTTAATATACATATTGTGTTCATAACTATAAAACTTAGATAAATTTAAGTTTTCTTTTTCAATTTGTTTCCCGATAATAGGATAGAATCTCTCTTCCCTTTTTGCAAAAACTTCTTTGACTTCATTTAACAAGGAGGATGGGTAGCCTCTCTGAATAAACATATCTGTAATGTTACTGATTTCCATAAGAAATTGTTTGTTATCTGAAAATATTCAAGAGATTCTAACCATCTTCCCCTTGTCCAGGCTCTTTTTTTTAATAGTATGAATGTTTACTATGAAAGTGTAAGAAATTATTAGAATAGCTGAGTTTACAGCATCTAAGAAATTGATAACCATAGAAGAAGAACAATACACAAATTGTAAAACTTCCCTAGTGGAGTTTAGATATATTTATTTATTTATATATTTATTTCCAGTTTGATAACCAGGGAAGTCCACTGGGCCCGAAAGCCCGTTTTCAGTGGAGGCCCGGGAAGAAAAGCTCCATGATAATACATTACACACAAAAACACAGCAGAACAGATCTAAACTAATACACACAAAAACACACTCTGTTCTAATAGCATAATACTTTAACAATTTCCAAACAAGAATGAGGTGCATTGGGCACTATACATAAGAAAAAGATATATTAGTGCAACTGTGAATGTTAGTAAAGTAGGAAAGGAAAGGAAATTATAGATAGAGTTTGAATGCAAGAGCAGGGATGCATAGGAGAAACGAAGAAGAAGCAAAGAAATTAAAGGAGAGGTGTCAGAAGAGGATAGAAAAAGAACAGATAACTAATGTTCAAATTGTGGTTGAGTCCAGGAGACCACCTTGAGAAAAAAGTCAAAAAATTTAAGGTGAGAGTAAGCATAGCACTTGAAGGAAAATAAAGGGTTTATTCAGGGAGGAAGGAGGAGATAAAGAAGAAGAGAGGGGAGCTAGGGAGAGTGTCAGAAGAAGGGGAACCCAGGGGGTGGGATGGAACTAGGATAAATTGAGATCTAGGTAGGAAGTATACAATTACATTTCCAATTTTGGAAAAGGTGAGAATGAAGAAGAGATTTAAAGTGTTCATAGTTTGTAGTGGCTCTTAGAAGGGAAGGAAGTGAGTTCCATTTTTTTGCTGTAGTATAGGAAAGTAGGAGTTGGTCAGGGGGTTGTTTGGGTTTGTAAACTGAAATAAGATTTTGGTGGCTAGATCTTAGGGGCCTTGGAGGATTGTATATGGTGAAGGTATTAGATAATGCTGGGCAAGCAGTGGGTTTAAAGATTAGTTTGTGTGCAGTAGTAAGTTGGAGGAAATTGAATTGATTAGGGAGTTCTAGCCATTGAAGACTACGGAGGCAGATGCAGTGGTGTGTAGAATGAGTGGAGTTAGTAGCGAATTTGGCAATTTTGTAGTAGCAACGTTCAAGTTTTGTGGAGATAGAAGTGGAGAGATTGTATAGAAGAGGAGCACCATACAGTAGAGAAGGGAGAAGGAAGGTAGTGGCGAGAGTTTGTCTTGAAGATGGAGTAAGAAAGTTTGCATTTCTATAAAGCATACCTAGCTTCTGATGAGTTTTCTTTATGTTTAGTTGAATATGATTATTAAATTTCAGGTGTTCATCAATGGTTACTCCGAGTAATTTAGCACTACTAACAACTTCTATTGAGGACTGGGAGAGGCTAGAAATTATGAAGGATGACTTATCAGGAGTCAGAGCTTTTGAGGGGAGAAGAGAATGATGTGGGATTTATTGGCATTGAGGGAAAGATGATTTTGAAGCATCCAATTTTCTATAGTTGTGAAGGCCAATTGGGTTTTGGCTTGGAGCTCGGGAAGGTTAGCAGAGCAGATAACAGTGGAGTCATCTGCATTGTACTATTTGAGCAAGAGGAATAGAAGAGTGGAGATCATTGATAAAGATGTTAAAGAGCAAAGGCCGAGAATAGAACCCTGAGGGACTCCGGTAGGAATTTTGAGGTACCAGTATTCCATTTCACAGCTTGGGATCTATCAGAGAGATAACTTCTGAACCAAGAAAGAGAGTTGTGGGAGAGATTGAGGTTAGAGAGGTGGTTGAGAATGAGAGTGTGGGATATAGTGTCAGGCCTTAGAAAGGTCAAGAAGAACAGTGGAGACAATTTTTCCAGAGTCACGGGCTTGGTTGACAATTTCTAGGAAGGAATGAAGAGCGGTTATGGTACTGTGGCCAGGCCGAAACCCATGTTGTGTGGGAGTGAGGAGATGGTTATCGAGAAGGTAGGGCATGAGTTGCTGGTGTATGCATTTTCAAGAATTTTCGAGATTGGGGAAAGAATTGCTATTGGCCGGATGTTAGAGATGGTGTTATTTTTGCCTCCTTTATGGAGGGGCAGAATGTGGGCAGCTCTCCAAAGTTTGGGAACATAAGATTCTTGGATGGATCTATTCATGAGAATGCTGATAGGTATGGCGATGCCATTTGCTGCGAGCTTGAGAAAGAGTGATGGAATGTTGTCAGGGGCATTGGAGCATGGTTTGAGTTTAGAAGTTGTTTGATACTGGTGGTAGACACGGGATGTAAAATGAAAGTGGGAGGTGGGTTATGAGAGTTGGAGTGAGGGATGGGTGTAGAAGGATGCTTTGGGTTAGGGGTAGGGGTGGAAGAGGAGAAGGATTTAGTCAGTTCAGCTATTGAGCCAGTAAAAAACGAGTTAAAGAGAGTTGCTATTTCAGTGTCAGTCTTATTATTGTCTGGACAGGGATTGGATTTTGTACCTGGATGTAAGAGTGAATTGATGGAATTCCAGAATTTTTTGGGATTATTTGTGAGGGAGGACTGAAGTTTGCGTAGTAAGATTTCTTATCCTTTATAATAAGTTTTTAGCAAGATTGAGTTGCTTAAATTGCAGTAAAGAGGCTGGGTTTTATTTTTGTTGTATAGTTTCCATGTTTTGTCCCTTTGTATAAGAGTTTTAGTGTCTTTAGTTAGCCAAGGGCAGAGTTGAACTTTATCCTTTTGTAATGGGAGGGGCTTGGGAATCTAGGATTTTAAGGAAGGCAGTATTGAAGAGTTCTAGGGCTTCATCTAGGGGAAGAGTGTTTAGTGAATCCCAATTTGTTAGTTGAAGGGTTTCTGAAAATACTGAAGGATTAAAATTAGTTAGGAGTGGGCATATTGTTGTTGGTGTGGGAGCTGTTGGGTTTTTCGGTTAATAAAGGCTGGGAGATGATCACTTAATGAGTCTGGTAAGGTACCTGAGTTGGAGATATTGTTAGGGTGGCTGACTAGGATCCAGTCCAAGAGTGACCCTGGAGGGTTGGTTTTGTTAGGTCTGGTAATGTTGTTTATTAGTTGAGTAAAATTATAAAGATTGATAGACTGAAGGGGAGTATTGTTATTAATATTATTCCAATCAATATTTACATCACCTAGAATGAAAGTTTCCTGTTTAATATTGTTTGAGGCCCAACAGAGAATATTCTCTAGGGTGGAGGAGTTGTCTCCAGGAGGGATATAGATGGTTATAATACAGATACTTTTGAAGTTGTTTATTTTGAGGATTCCTATGACTAGTTCTGCATTATTAAAGTTGAGAATGGTATTTTGGTATGGGCTAAGATTTAGCAGGCAGTTGTAGACTAAGGCTACACCACCACCTTTTTTGTTTAGGCGATCGGACCTGAGTGCTTGGTAGCCAGGTGGTAAAATTTCAGAGTTACTAGTTTGAGGTTTTAGCCAGGTTTCTGTTACTGCTACTATGTCAGGTTCAGTTATATTTAGCCAGGCATGAAAGTTTGTTATTTTGTTATTAATACTCTGGGTATTAATGGTAATAAATTTAAGGTATTTATTATTGTGCCTATTTGTGGGGGTAGTGGGAGAGAGAATGTTAGTTGGTGTTGGCCCAGGGTTAGGATGGACATCTCCTGCAAGAGCAAGACAAGAGAAGGAGTAGAGGAGTTGAAACCTAGAAATGCGGAGTAAAGTAAAAGGGAGATGTAATTTACATTTGAAAGTGTGAGACTTTTTGTAGAGTGATATAACAACATTTGCTGTCTCTACTTCACTGCTTTCCTAAATAATAAAATTTTTGTCCAAAAAATGTAGGAAGATGCTATATTATGCATGTAATCAGTGTTGAATACATAGTTTTGTTCCCAATACCAGAGGACAATATTGGCATACAGGGGTGCACAAGCCACCCCATAGCCACATCCAATGTCTGTTTGTAAAATTCCTCCTCAAAGTAAAGAAAGTTATTATCAAATACAAATTCCATGAAATCAACTACCATGTTGATTACATTATTGTGTAATATGTTACTATGGACACAAGCTTCTCTAAACCATTCAATGCCAATATCATGGGGGATGCAGGAAAACAGATCAATTATCCCAATTGTAGCCAGTATCCAATCATCATTATATAGTTCATGTTTAATGTGCCCCCAAAAATCCCAAGAATCCTTCAATATATATGGACATTTCTGCAGAAAAGGTTTCAAGATCCCATCCTCAAAGAGAACTAAGGGATGAGTCTGGGGGGGGGGGTTGCAGATCTTTATGTACTTTGGGGATGCCAAAGATAGCTGGGACTATAGATTTTTCAACAATTAAATATTTGTAAAGTTTATACTCAACCTGGCCTTGATCTAATAAATCCTTAAGATACAAATCTAGGTTACTATAAAAATATTTACTTTATTTTTACATGCCCTTGCATAACAGGTTTTGTTTCTTAAGCTATTCATACATTTTGCCCAGGTAATCTATGGCATCCATCAGCACAACTGTACAACTTCTACCCCCTTGTCGGGCCTCATAATTCTAACTTCATGGTTATGAACCAAACTATTCATAAGGGACCATTCATCCTTAAATAATTTATTCCTATTGAAACCCTTCTTTTCATTAAACAGCTTCCTAATATCTTTCTCACACATTCTTTCACAGAAGCAATGTGGGATGTAATGGGGGATTAAAAGTACTAGCTCTAGAAAACTTACTAACATGTGAAGTCATGTTCAAACATTCATGCAAAAGTACTTTAAGATTTAGCTTTATAACATACAATTTTAAATCCAACAAAATATTGGCTATGTCTGTAAAGGTTTTGAGAACAAAAGTGAATCCCTTGCTAAGTAATGAAAAATGCAATTCACTAATATGTTCACGGCTGTAGTTAAAATTTTGAATACCTGGCATTCCAATATAACAGGGGAAGTATTGGAAGTAGAGTTGCTAATTAAATACCTAAAAGATCATATGGTAACGTGCTCCCATATCAACAGACAATTTATACCCTACATAACCAGCAAATATTAACATATTTAAAAGTATATAAAACAGATGCCAAAATACAAATCTAAGTATGTGCATATAAAATATATAAAATACAAAATATAGCCAACTAATAATTCAAAAATTAAAACAAGTTTAAGCAAAAAAATAAAGCAACACTATTTACGTGGTTATTTTATAAATGTTATTAGTTCTGAAGAAGTCCCTAGGATTATCGGGACAATAGCACTTAACTCTGTTGTGAATAAACTTGTTTTAATTTTCAACCACCAACAGTTGTTTTTCATGGTGGTTACACTCTCCTAACTCAGCAATGTTAGCCTTGGAATTAATCCCCAGTGTACTTTTTGACTACATGATGTTCTGTACTTTCTTGGCAGCTGTCTGGGTCCCTGACTGTGGACAGGATCTCTTCATTTGCTGGTAGTAGTGGCTCTGTATCAGGTTCCCCCTGTACCTATCCAATTATAGGCTACTGCAGTTACTTTCCTCTGTGCAGATGAGATCATGTTAGTGGCCCTGTGGTGCACCTGATCATATGTCCTGCTGTGGCCACCTAATGCATTTGCATCAACAACTATCTGTTGCCAAATTTGCATTCTGCCTGATATATCTCCATGTCCCCACTCAAGCAGAATGGCACCATGTCACCTAAAAGCTTCCACACTGACCTGATTCTCAGAGTCACTGAAGGGGGGTTGGGGATTGAGATGACTGGCTGCCATAGTCCTAGGTGATGTAAAACACAACAGAAGGATAATACACATAAGTATCACATAAATAAAAAAAGGTATGTGTCTAGATAAAACAGAAAAGGTATCATTTCACTATTACCCACTGGAGAAGCATTAAACAGTCAAGATATTGAAATAAAAAAACAGGAACTGTGTGGTTGTAATATATTACATTCACACACAAAGTAAGGCTAGGTGCAAAACAAAGGAGAGTAAAAATAACTACATATCCTTGTTTATGCCAAAACAGGAATGCAACTTTGCCTCCCCCCAAAAAAAAATAACAGGCAAATGACATATTTTGATAACAAAGCATCAATGAAATGCTAAAAGTGTTATCAAATTAATTGTTTCTGAAACATGTCTAAAGATTTAACACAGAATATTCCATTTTAAGCTTTTGCCAATCATGTATACCTGTAGAATGCCCTGTTAAATATGCCCATGCCATCAGTACACTTCTATGTAATGCATACAGATAAAAGTAGCATTTGCTAATACAGATATATCTATCTATCTATATCTATATATTTATCGATCTATATATATATATATATATATATATATATATATATATATATATATATATATATATATATATATATATATTATGGTTCTACTGCATTATGTCGATGTACCATATTATCGAAACATTTTTGTCCACACCATAACATGGAAAGCTGACTTATTCGAACTCCCAGAACAGTGAACATGGCTTCTGGGAATATAACCACTTGGTCACCATGGAGAACTTTGCCCTTTTCACCACATTAGTGTGATCTCGGAGTTGGTATATTTACTTAGGGGGATATGTGGACAAAGCCCCCCACTTTGGTATGTTTTGTGTGCTTACTTTTGCTGGTTTACAATGGAAGCCTAGTGGTTACATTCCCAGAAGCAGTTTTGATGTTCCTGGAGTTTGAGTAAGTCAGCTTTCTAAGTTATAGTGTCGACAAAATGAGTTTCGATAATGTGGTATGTCAATGCGATGAAGTAAATCCATATATTTATCTATCTATCTATCTATCTATCTATCTATCTATCTATCTATCTATCTATATATGGGTCTATCTGAAAATATCAAAATCCCACATTATCAAATCCCACATCTTAGAGACAAAAGCAACACAACTCACTTCAGTGAAAGACCGGTTCGGCAAAACTATTCCCAGGGTAAGTAACCTGTTGGCCAAAAGGTGAACTTTGCTCTTTTTCAAACTGTAGTGCCATCTCGGAGTTTGTATATTTAGTTGGCTGGGGGGTGTGGGTTGGGGATGGTGCGGTTTCATTTTATTGACATTTGGTATTAGAGATTACTTACCCTGGGAATATATTCAATGGTCTGGTCTTTCCCTGAAGTGAGTTTTCATTGATTTCATCTCAATGATGTGGGATTCAGTAATGTGGGTGTGATGATTGGGGAGATATGGGCGAAGGCTGCCAGCCTAGTCAAATAGAATTTGATATATAATTCTATCAAATGTATAAATAAATGTAAAATGCAGGCTTGTGTTTTTAAATGTGAGAAAACACTGTGAAATGTGGAACTGAAAAATATGTGACAACATTGCACTCTACTGGCCCAGTGAAGCATGTTGTATCCTTCATTGTTAGAATTTGGCCCGAGGGTGGCTGGATGAATATTTCATGCCCATTGTTTTAAGGCTAAAGTTTATGACTAGAACTTAAATGTAGAAGGTGCTTTATTGCATTAGTTTCTGTTAGTATATACATGTGAAATGTCTTCTATTGTTTACGTTTCTGTGCAGGTGTTAGATTGCTAAATAATGCAGTTTGTGGCCTGAGTACTCAGACCAGGTGTTAAGATGATGCAATATGAATACTGGGAAAACCTAAGTGTCAAAAATGATGTAATTTGGGGAGGGACCCAGCAAACATGTTTGTTAGTAATGTTTAAATTCTATTTCTCACAAGAGACCAGGCATTTTGATCTGGACATCTAACTTATCAGCACTCTGCTTATGCTCACATGTAAGTTTTTAGCACTGTGATATCTTGTAGGAATAGTTAAAGCTAGTAAAGATTAATTAGGTATTTTTCTTTGAAACCAGACCTGTCCTACTGTATGATTTTAAGTTTCTGTGTGATCTGTGAACTCTTAGATATCTCTGTGGTGTAGTAGTTTTGTCTTGTGTGTTAATTATTTATTATTAAATATTTTTAAAACCTTCTACCTGTGGCTGGTTTGTGTAGAGATGAAATATGCTTTAGAGTACATTATATATTTATAGAGTGTACTGTCTAAGCCCTTCCAATAAGCCTTAGACTGTATATTCACATTACCATTGGATATCAATATTGCACAGTAATAATTGGACACCCTATAAGGGCCTTTAGTAGCTAATATTATTAACTGGGTGGTGGCAGTAATTACTACTGTATAGTCTGGGTAAATGGGCACAGCTGGAGAATATGTGTCAGCCTTTCCCAGAAGTGTCTGTGAAGTGTATGCATACTTATCTCAAAGTGTGTGTGTGTTGTATCAGCTACTTGGGCAAGGGCACAAAGCGCTGGTTGGTCAGAGAGGGAACAGCTGGAGAATCTGTGTCAGCCTTTCCCGGGAGTGTCTGTGAAGTGTATAAATACTTACCTCAAAGTGTGTGTGTGTGTTGTGTCAGCTACATGGGCAGGGACACGAAGCACTGGTTGGCCAGAGAGGGTACTGGAGGTCTTGGCTTGCCCAGTTAGGCTGAGACCTGGACCCTATAGCTGTGCCAGTGGGGAGTCTTATTGGGGACCTGGTGAGCAAGGAAGTAGCTAGCCTCAGACTGACTGTGATCTCTGTGTGCACGTAAGGGAAATTGTACTTTACTGTGTGTATTAGTTATCCTTTCCTCCTCTAGGAGATGACCTCCCTGGTGTTAGTGGTGAGGACTGAGGCTCCTTGATTGCTGGGCCAGGGCACAGTTGTCACAAGTGTTTGGCAGTGGTGGGATCTACTTCACATACTAATTGGCTTGTAGTGGTATGGGGTAGAGCGAATTCCTGTAGCTTATGTACAGTGATCTCTAAAAGTGTTTTGTACACTAAAACAGCCATGCAGTGTATACCAAGAGTTCAGATCAAAATTGTTTATTTCTTTTGTTAGCTTGGTGTAAGTCAGGGTGAGTAGGCAGTATGTCAGCAGAAGACTCTGGAAAGCTGACAAGGAGCCAGCTGGTGGAGATGTGCCAGGCTAGGCGGCTGGTGCATGGAAACCTGACTAAAGCAGACCTTTTTGCAGCCTTGGTTACAGCTGCATCAGAAAACAGCAGCCTGGAGGATAATCAGACTGATAGTGGAGATACAATATTCTCAGAGAATGGACAGCTCAACCTTTCTGCAGTGGACATAAAAATCCAGCTGGAGCTAAAGGGACTTGAGTTGCAGGACAGGAGTATGGAACTAGAAGCAGCTGAGAGAATGAGGAGCCTAGAAGCTGAAGAACAGGAATGGCAGAGAAAGCATGAGAGGGAAATGCTGACTGTTCGCCAGGGGGAAGGAAGTAACTGGACACCAGAAGCACAAAAGGTCAGTAAATTTCTTCCACAGTTTAAAGAGGGGGATAATTTTGATAGCTTCATTAATATGTTTGACCTGGTATGTAAACATTCCTGACCCCCTTACTCCATGGTAAAGCTGTAACTTCTTTAGCAAAAATGCATGACACTGTTTTGATTATACTGCTGTAAAAATACATTTGTTAGAATGTTTTAAGCTAACACCTGAAATGTATAGGAAAAAGTTTCGTGAGCATAGACACAAGGCAGATGGAAATGTATGTGAAGATGTTGTTGAACTGAGCACTTATTTTCATAGCTGGGTGAGTGGATGTCAGGTCACCACTTTTGAAGAGCTGGCAGACCTTTTGGTAAGGGAACAAGCCCTTAACACTTTGCCTGAGGACATGAGGATCTGGTTAGCTGATAGACAGTGTGCTACTTCAGAGAAGTTGGGGAAGAAGGGTCACCTATACCTAGCAAGCAGGGTAACCCTGCACATGAAAGGGAACCCCTAGTACTGCTCATGGGAATAAAGGAACCCATGGTGGGCAGCACAGACTGCCCCAACATAATCTGCCAGTAGCAGGGGAAGCCACTAGTCCAGGTACATATCCAGGAGCTAGGATTGAATGTTTTGAATGCAACCAGTGGGGCCATGTGGCATACAGATGTCCATGGTGGCAAGGTGGGGAATCAAAGGTGAGAGAGCCAGTAAGTGGGAAAGACAAAATGCCAATAGTAGGTTGTCTTGAGACAACAGGTGTATAGAACTGCCATCCTGCAGATGTCCTGAGAGGGATGTATTTGGATGAGGCAGTACCATGTACTTACACAGTTAAATGCAGTGAGGCTAGGAGACAAGCATGTGGGTGTGGTAGCCTGGGGGAGACCCAGACAGACTGCATACTTGCATCCAGGACTGCTGAGGTGGTTACTTCAGGGAGTGAGTTATGCTGTAGCAGTGAGACTGAATGTGAACCACAGCTGCTTATGGGTACTGATGTTCCCTTGGACAGGGTAACTGCAAAGGTAGAGGTGAGTAGTAGTACCCAGGCTGACAGTGAGGCACTGCTGTCAGAGGATGCCAAACTTCCTGTGGAAGAAGAGCTGGGAAGGGTTACAAGGAGAGACTTGAGACAGGCTCAGCTCTCAGACCCTACATTGCAAGGCCTGAGGCAGGTAGCTAGGGAGGCAACTGATTTTCAAGGGAAGGGGGAATCTGTATACTGGAACAAAAGGTTACTGTACAGAGAGTGGACCCCTGATGGAGGGCTAGAAGTTGAGAGAGTACAGCAGCTGGTAGTGCCTAGAGCTGACCGGCTGGTGTTTCTAGCCATAGCCCATGATATTCCCTTTGCAGGTCATATCGGCATAAAACTTACAAATAGGCATATTATGCAAAACGTCTATTGGCCTGAAATTTCCAGAGATGTAACAGGGTATTGCAGGACCTGTGAGCAGTGCCAAAAGGTAGGGAAGGCAGAAGAAAAGGTGAGAGCTTCTTTGATGCCTTTGCCCATGATTGAGGAGCCATTTCAGAGGGTAGCTATGGATATAGTGGGTCCGCTGAGTACCCCAAGTTCCACAGGGAAAAAGTATATCCTAGTGATTGTTGATTATGCTACACGATACCCTGACGCAGTGGCTTTGTCCTCCATTGAGGCCGAGAAGGTGACAAATGCTTTGCTATAGATTTTCAGCAGGGTAGGTATCCCAAAGGAAATACTGTCTGACAAAGGTGCCAATTTTATGTCTGACCTGCTGGCTTATCTATGGAGGTCCTGTGGGGTGAAGCACATGAAGACCACCCTCTACCATCCCCAGACTAATGGTTTTGTTGAGAGGTTAAACTCTACAATCAAGTCCATGCTACGGGCATTTTCAGATCAGTTTAAAAGGGATCGGGACAAATATTTGCCCCATCTGTTGTTTGCTTACAGAGAGGTTCCCCAGGAATCCACAGGTTTTTCACCCTTTGAATTGCTGTATGGGCATAGGGTGAGGGGATCTCTAGATTTAATTCGAAATGAGTGGGAAGGTGAGTGTGAGTCTCACAAGGAGTTTGTTGTGGCATATGTCCTGAACCTCAGAACAAGGCTCAGGGAACTCATGGGCCTGGCCCAGGAGAACCTGTCAACAGAAAAAGGTGTGGTATGACAGGAAAGCTCGAGCTAGAGAGTATGCTGTAGGGCAGCAGGTGATGGTTCTCATTCTTGTCAGACACAACAAGTTGCAAGCAGCTTGGGAGGAATGCTACAAGTTGGTAAGTGAGGTTAACTACATGGTGGAAGTGCTAGGCAGATGGCAGGGGCACAAATTGTACCATGTTAACATGATGCAACCTTACCATGATAGGGAGTCCCTTGTGCTGAGCATTTGCAGTGGATTGCAGGAGGAGTCTGAGAGAGATCTTTGGAGTGATCTCCTCAGTGAGGCTCGGGCTGATACCTTGGTGGAAGGGGTAGCAATGTCCCAGCAGCTATCTCCTACCCAGGTTCGAGAAATCCAAGCAGTGTTGCAGGAATTTGGGGATGTGTTCACTGGGAAACCAGGGAGCACTCGTGTGGTGCAGTACTAGGTGGATACAGGACCCCAAAGGCCTATTAGGCAGGCCCCTTATACGGTGCCTGAGAGAGTCAAACAGATTCTGAGGGAGGAGGTACAGGAGATTTTGGAACTAGGGGTGATTCAAGAGTCCAACAGTCCCTGGGCCTCACCAGTGGCATTGGTGCCAAAGAAGGATGGCAGCAACATGTTCTGTATGGATTACAGGAAATTAAATAGTCACACAGAGTCAGATGCTTACCCCATGCCTAGGACAGATGAGGCCCTAGAGCAGCTGGGTGGGGCTAAATATCATGCAACCATTGATCTTACCAAGGGTTACTGGCAGGTGCCCTTGACTCCCAGTGCTAGGGAGAAGTCAGCCTTTGTGACTCCTTTTGGCTTGTATGAGTTCACAAAGATGCCCTTTGGGATGAAAAATGCCCCAGCGACTTTCCAGAGGCTGGTAGATCATATCTAAGTAGGAGAAGGAGGGTTTGCCCTTGCTTACATGGATGATATTGCTATCTACAGCCATTCCTGGCAAGAGCACCTTCAGCATGTCAGGGAGGTGCTGGGCTGACTACAGAGGGCAGGGTTGACCATTAAACTGAGCAAATGTCAGGTGGGTATGGCAGAGGTCTCCTACCTATGACATAGAGTGGAGAGTGGTAAGCTAAGGCCAGAACCTGCCAAAGTGAAAGCTATGGCCTGCACCTGTTACCAAAAAGCAGGTGAGGGCATTCTTAGAGACAGCACGGTACGACAGAAAGTTTGTTCCCAATTATAGTACCATAGCTTCTCCCCTCACAGACCTGACAAGAAAGAACAGGCCAGATAAGGTAGTGTGGACCCCAGCATGTGAGCAGGCATTTCAGAAGCTTAAGGAAGTTTGGGAGGACCCCCTGTGTTAACCAGTCCGGACTACAGCAAAGACTTTGTTGTGCAGGTGGATGTTTCAAACTATATGATGGTGGCTGTACTTAGCTACATTTCTTCAGATGGAGAAGAGCACCCAGTGGTTTATCTCAGTCATAGACTCCAACTCAGGGAAGAATGCTATGCAGCGGTAGGAAAAGAATGTCTAGCCATAGTGTGGGCACTACAAAAACTTCAGCTTTTTCTGTATGGAAGAAAATTCATTGTGATGACAGATCACAACCCTCTAACATGGTTAAAGAGAGCCGGTCAGCAAAATGCCAAGTTGCTAAGATGGAGTCTGGGATTGCAAGCATATGATATGTCAATGCAGCACCGCAGTGGCAGTAGCAATACCAATGCAGATGGGCTCTCAAGACAGGGAATGGGGTGAGGTACACCCAGATAGAATTTGATATATAAGTTTCTCAAATGCACTGAAAAACTTGCTTGAGTTCCCTGGGGGGGAAGAGATGTGACAATTGGGGAGATATGGGCAAAGGCTGCCAGCCTAGAATTTGATATATAATTCTATAAAATGTATAAATAAATGTAAAATGCAGGCTTGTGTTTTTAAATGTAAGAAAACACTGTGAAATGTGGAACTGCAAAATATGTGACAACATTGCACTCTACTGGCCCAGTGAAGCATGTTGTATCCTTCATTGTTAGAATTTGGCCCGAGGGCGGGTGGATGAAGATTTCATGCCCATTGTTTTAAAGCTAAAGTTTATGACTAGAATTTAGATGTGGAAGGTGCTTTATTGATTTAGTTTCTGTTGGTATATACATGTGAAATGTCTTATATTGTTGTAAGTTTCTGTGCAGGTGTTAGATTGCTTAATAATGCAGTTTGTGACCTGAGAACTCAGACCAGGTGTTAAGATGATGCAATATGAATACTGGGAAAACCTAAGTGTCACAAATGATGTAATTTGGGGAGGGTGCCAGCAAACATGTTTGCTAGTAATGTTTAAATTCTATTTCTCACAAGAGACCAGGCATTTTGATCTGGGCATCTAGCTTATCAGCACTCTGCTTATGCTCACATGTACGTTTTTAGCACTGTGATATCTTGTAGGAATAGTTAAAGCTAGTAAAGATTAAGTTGGTATTTTTCTTTGAAACCAGACCTGTCCTGCTGTATTATTTTAAGTTTTTGTGTGATCTGTGAACTCATAGATATCTCTGTGGTGTAGTAGTTTTGTCTTGTGTGTTAATTATTTATTATTAAATATTTTTGAAACCTTCTACCTGTGGCTGGTTTGTGTAGAGATGAAGTAAGCTTTAGAGTACATTATATATTTATAGAGTTTACTGTCTAAGCACTTCCAATAAGCCTTAGACTGTATAGTCACATTACCATTGGATAATAATATTGCACAGTAATAATTGGACACCATTTTAAGAGCCTTTTAGTAGCTGATTATTAACTGGGTGGTGGCAGTAATTACTACTGTATAGTCTGGGTAAAGGGGCACAGCTGGAGAATCTGTGTCAGCCTTTCCCAGGAGTGTCTGTGAAGTGTATAAATACTTATCTCAAAGTGTGTGTGTGTTGTGTCAGCTACTTGGGCAGGAACACGAAGCACTGGTTGGACAGAGAGGGTACTGGAGGTCTTAGCCTGCCCAGTTAGGCTGAGACCTGGACCCTATAGCTGTGCCAGTGTAAATTCTTATTGGGGAACTGGTGAACAAAGGAGCAGCCAGCCCCAGACTGACTGTGATCTCTGTGTGCACTTAAGGGAAATTGTACTTTACTGTGTGTATTAGTTATCCTTTCCTCCTCTAGGAGACAACCTCCCTGGTGTTAGTGGTGAGGATTGAGGCTCCTTGATTGCTGGGCCAGGGCATGGTCATCGGAGTGGGATTTCAATATTTTGATAGTATGAAGTAGACCACACGCACACACACATATATATTATATGTATATATATATATATATATATATATATATATATATATATATATATATATATATATATATATATATATATATATATATATATATATATATAATATATATATATATATATATATATATATATACACACACACATATATATATATATATATATATATATATATATATATATATATATATATATATATATATATATATATATATATACATTATATATCATTATATATATATTTATATATTAACACATTTTTCTTTATGACGTCAGCATATGCAGTATATAGCTGAAAAATGCAAGCATACCTTCTTAATGTCAGTAGTCTTCTGAGCAGATGTATCCCAAAGTAATAGCCACTTCTGTGTTCTCCACATAAACAAGCCTCCTCACTTTCATGTTCCATATCTACACAGTTGCCTTTTTATGGTGTAGATTCAGGGCCATGAGCATGGTGAAGATGGAAATGAGGTGTGAATTCATTAGAACTACTGAATCTCAAACACCTGGCTCAGTGTAGCTGATGTAGACTTAATGCCGGCACTCTCTCAATGTTTGTTGGTAATGAATTGTAACTCTAAATGATTATTGGTATGGAGAAGGACACCACAACAACATGGCAGACTGACATACCTCCATTGGATGTGTCAGGTTAGACTTACAAAGTGTAGAAGTAATTTTTTCAAGGTTTGAAATGTAAGTAAGCAGCACTCATTTCTCAATTTCAGTTCATTAACATCCAACCTTCCTTTCATTTTTTGACAACTGTATATTATTTCCACTTAATATTCTCACACATTTTAAGGACAATGATATAGAATGCCTTACAGACTGTATTTCTCAGATTTCTGGATAGATAAGACAAGAATGAGCAATTAACACAGAATGATAAGACAGAGCTGCATTTTGCAAATAATAGTCATCAATGATTGTGTGATCACTCAGTGCACTACATCAGAAATGAATACATGTGCAAATAAGTGTCATATAGTTTGTTAGTACGTGGATGATATTGCAGTTGGTTGTATGCATAATGATTTCATTTCCCTGCTGCAAAGCTGTTTGTGTGGCAAAGAAGGATAAGACACCCTTACTCTGTTCTGAAGATTCATTGGAGTGAGAGTTCAAATTTAGAGCCATGTGAAAATATTTCATGTGTACTAACAAACATTTTGTAGTGTTTATTCCAAAGATAGTATTTCTTCATTACAGCTACTTTTCCCTTTTTTATTTCTAAAAATGCTAGTGTTTGTGTGGTGCACAGCTTAGCACAAACAAGGGAAATGGATAAACACAATGAATGTCAGGTTGTGCTGTGCTTGTCTCCTTTGTGTAATGTTTAGCAGTGTGTAAACCTAGACTAGTGGCCCACACATGAAGCAGACAGAACACCTGCAGAAATGGCATCTGTAAGATTGTAAAGCTCAAAAAGGATACATTGTTACAATTTCTGCTTTCCATCACACAATGCCGCTAAGCAACATTACGCGGTGGTTATCAATGCTGGCCAGCACCTGAAGCCATCAAACACCTGCAGACAGGATGCAGACAGCCAATAAGTGAAAATGGATACATTCAAGTCATTCTCTGGGGCATCACACAAACACGCTAAGAAGCAGTGCATGGTATTTAACACACAGAAAACTTAAGAATGAATAGGAAATTATGGAACTGTCATGTAACTTCTCCTGTAGCAGCAAACATAAGTGTAGGACTGGAATACAGATAGTTCTGAATTCTAGTATAGGGTGTGCAACCTATTTTTACTGTTGTGACAATCCAGTTTATAGCAATGACCTGAAATATATATAAGTGATATTTCAACATTGTTGTGGCAACAGATGCAAGTGTAGGGCTGCTATAACATGCTTTTGGTGTCTAATACAGAACATTCCGGACAAGTTTACAGTTTCATTTTCTATTATATCCACTCTCACTTATAACACATTAGATAGTGGAGCTGATATCAATCATATGTATGCAGTTTAAGACACTCTTATTGCGTTTTCAGATGTATGACTGAAGATATACTGTCTACTATATTTCTGTAAGTATGATTCTGCTATCTGGACTTGGATGGCTTTCACAATTAAATAAGGCACATACACAGCTGGATATATATACAAGAAACTTATCAGATCACACACATACATGTGTAACACCTCAAACTGTCAGCTGTATTTATGAATGATTCCTGACTGTATGAACCTCACTTCTTCTGTGACAAAGATGGAAAATAAATGCTGTGGAAGAAAATGTTTTGTCCCTTATGCTTAGGTTTGAATCCTACACTTTAAACATCAATTTTATCAGAGTGTAAAGCCAAAAAATGTGTCAAGTAATTACATTTCGCCCGCAGTGCAAGTTTGCAAACTTAACTAAACTAAAAGTTATTTTCCTACTTTCAATATATTTACAAGCTACAGCAGCAGACACCCTTCAAGCTAATGTCAAGTGTCAAATTAACCTTCTAGTTTCAGAAATTGTTTTCTGCTCTGGTCGGCACTGTTGCTTTCCACTTAACATCACACAAATGCAGTTGGCATCATTGCTCGGGTTTGCACACTACCAGTAAACATGATAACAGGAATTGGTGGGAAATCATTAGTACCCATTGCTCTAGTTCTGATATTATCAATATCTGGCTTTAGAGGGGAAGGTGCCTAGTTTAAGGCACAGAGGTGTGATGGTCACAAGACCAATAAATAAAGTGCCACAGCCAAAGGCTTCTGCAAGTAGACTACTCTGGCTCTGAGTACAGGTCTGAGGCTTGGAGTAGTTTGGCTCCAGCTGTATCCATTGTGACTGACATCCCACTCACTGGAGAACACAGTAGGCACCATTTTAACAACATATAAAAGCACACGAGGGATATCCTTAACCAGTGGTCAACTGAGTTTCAAACTGGTGACATCCCATAGGTGTGTACTTATGCTAATAAAAGAGAATGTGTAATACATAAAAAGCTAAATATAGGCATGACTGGTATGCATAATGCTGTTTTGTTCTTTTCTGTTCTTTCCATGGCAAATGCTGAAATAGACTTTAATCATCAGCATCATGCTGATCAAATGGAGAGAATAAGGGAAGCAAGTGGTATGTATGTATGCAGCACAAGAGAAGTATTATTGTAGCTTTGAAAGTTAAGGATACATTGTGTGTTTTCTGTACAGATGGAGCAAATTGAGCATGAATATACAAAATGTAAAAGCAAGTATGCATGCATTAGACTGTAGCACAAACCATCTTTAGGAGTCACGTATAAGACTGTAGTCAGAGGCTGTGGGTTCAAATACCACAAGTAACAACTATAAAATACTGCATTTCTTTAATATTATTACATAAATTAACTCTATACAAGTGGCTTAAATGCCCTGCTGATAATTGTAATCCGTATAAGTGGAATGAGCATATTTGCAATATATGCACATTTCAAGGATTGCTTTCAACAGTCTGTAAGTATAGTGTGTAGTTGTTAGGATATATACTTAAATGTAATACTTCAGCTAAAATAGTTGTATATAATTGTGGTAATGCATTCTATGTCACATATGATGGTACTAATTTTATTTATTTTTTCTTTCTCTCACCCCAACCCTTATCGCTTTATTTTATTTTCTATATGTCATCAAAATGTCTCCATATCATCCATCTTTAACAAACCACTAAATGCTTCACAGCACATCAAGATAAACCAGTGCAAGTGGATCAGCCTGCGCCTGCTCTACTGGCTCCAGCACTGATACTCAGCACATCTGGGACCCAACCTGGTAGCACTGCCTCTGCTGATTCTGCACTACCTGTACCCTCAGGTAGTACTATCCCAGCAGCTGGTGCTGTGGTTCCATTCAGGAGTAGTGGCTGAGGTGGGGATTTCATCACCCTCCACAGATACCAAGGTTGCTGTGTAGGAGGAGAAGATGTCAAGCAATCCAGCCTCCAATGGAGTAAAGGGACAGTGATGACAGTCCAGTTTTGGATGAACTTGATTCTCACTGTCTCCATGTTTGATGAACATGAGCCTGGGTTGTCCCCTCATTCACCCCAATCATGGTGCCCCCCAACCTTTTGTGTACCTCACCTTCCTTGTGTCTTGAATTGTTTGTCTTATTTGTTTACACTGCTTCCTCACCTATCCAACTTACCTGAGCCAGAAATGCCAACATCCTTACCCAGCATTCTTCTCTTACTGAATTAAAAAAAAATGGGCACATGTCCCACAAAAAAATAATTGCATACATACCTCTCCATTTCCCACACATGTCTTTTTTACACATTTGATTTGGTCCATTTGGCTGAACAACATGATTACATTGCTGTCACTTCTCTTTCTAGAGGTGACAGTTCAAATTCAGTAAATATTCAGTTTACAATGTTGAAGAACATGCTAGCTATGGTTCTTTTCTTCCTCCTTCCAATGCATTTGTGTGTTGCTTTCCTTTTGTACTTCCCCTGCTTGCTTCCTATTTTACCAGTTTGCTATCGACCCCATTTTAACCCCTGTAATCTGTTAAAAAATAGAATTGCACACAGCACACATAAGTACCTGAACAAGCAATAGATATCTTCACTTTTTAGTCTCTATGTTTGTGCAGAGTTAGGCATTGCACGCCAATACCAAGTGATAGTGAGTGGTTCTATGATGCTACTGTTACCTCCACACAATGCCAATTAACTCCACACTGCTACATCAACACACAGTAACACATGCTGAATGTGCAATGAAGAATAATGTCATTGCAATATACTGTTTATTTCAAAGTATTATATACACTTGGATTCAAATCCAGTATTATCTGGGCTCAGAAAGAAATGTGTCAATGCATTTACACCTGCTGCCACAGAGCCAGCTAAGCAGATGATGTGTTTCATTCACTCAGTACTAACTCTCAGTATTTTATCATTGAGCTCCACATTTGTAGACTGCTTAGCTATGTGCAAATAATGAAAGTAATGGAAATGTGTATCTCACATGTGCAAACACTTTGCCAAACATCATGGAAACCTGCTGCTGGCTGCTGCACTATACAAAGTAAATATTAACATGTGTTAGTGATGTTTACTGTCCATTTACTCTTCATGCCATGAAACTACATGTGGAAACATAACAAACTGAAGGTCCTATCTAACAATATGTTACATATTTGCACTGCGGCCATTTGTTACCTCCTCCATACACAGCAACCTTGATCGCTGAGTATTTGTTCACAAATATATCAACTACACTACGTAAATTAATAACAAATGTGTGACATGCAATGCACATAAATCTAGTAACAGTTGAACAAGCCTACACATCCATTTCATGCAGACCTCTCAACATCTTATATCTAACAACCAGTGAGTGCTGATGTCATCCACTATAAGTTGACCTGCAGCCTTGTAAAAGTCACACTTGTGTGGTGGCACTTGTGTACAGTACTGAGCTCTGCAGTCTGTGTACTTAGGTATGCTTTTACAGTTCTCACTGCAGTCAAGTGAGTGTGTGTGTGTGTGTGTGTGTGTGTGTGTGTGTGTGTGTGTGTGTGTGTGTGTGTGTGTGTGTCTATCTAGACAGAACAGCATAAGTGTAGTTCTTATTGTTACCACTCCACTTCCATGGATTGACTCTATTTTGACACTTGCACATGCTTGCACATCCTTGTCATGCAAGCCTCCCAACATCTTCTCTCCAACATCTACTGCTGATGTCATCGACTATAAATTGTCCTGCAGCCTTGTAAAAGTCAGACTTGAGCTGTGGCACTTGCATTAGATACAGTGTTCTGTAGTCTGTGTACTTAGGGGTTCTGTTCTTACTGCAGTCAACTGGTGTGTGTGTGTGTGTGTGTGTGTGTGTGTGTGTGTGTGTGTGTGTGTGTGTGTGTGTGTGTGTGTGTGTGTGTGTGTGTGTGTGTGTGTGTGTGTGTGTGTGTGTGTGAGTGCACTTACATAACATTAGACAGAGCCTATTACACCAGCATGTGGAACACTGTTATTACCATATTCTTTTCATCACACACTGCTGATGTCATCACTTGTATCTGATTTGTGGATGTGCACTATTCTTATTAGGGCAGGGTCAGAGACTGGCCTGGAGGCCAGGCAGATGCCACCTCATCCTATACAATGCATATTGCATGGTTCTCAGTCTATCCACGCATGTCATGGCATGGTTTATAGGCCCTGTGTTTTCCTGATGGGGAACCCTTGTGGTCGCTCCACCTGCTATATGTATCTGGTGAGGTACATGCAAAATGGAGCATTATACTCTATAACTGCTCTGATGAGATTTGAATACAGTGCTGTTAAATAATCCTCAGATCTGAATACGATGGCATGACATATGATGTGCACAACATAGCCTTCAATTTCATTGTGGACACTTGCTGGTCCAGCTTCAGATTTCTATCTGTGTTCCCAGGTCTTGCATCACTTTGTTTCAGTGTAACAGGAGTGTTGTCAATGTTTTATTTAGCAGGGAATTCCACTTTGCAGAAAGACAAAATAAAGACACATTTTTGTATTTATTTTAGACTGTGTGACTTTGTCACCAATCATTTGTTTGTGTTAGCCCCTGCTGTACCATGTTATCATCATTGGTGGGCTCAATGACTGCACTCACTATACAAGTGTCAGTAAATGCAGTAAGATAAAGGATGTATACTTTAGCCTGAACTGTTGAAAAATAGATTCCAAACAGTAAAATGCCAAGCACAGATCCCTTGGGTACACCAAAGGTGACATTTCTACTGGTACAGGTTGATTCACCAACTTTCACAGTAAGTGTTTTGTTGGTGAGCCAATTGGTTGCCCATCTAGTGATGGAAAGGTTAATCTCCAGCAGGGAGAGTTTCTCAATAATACCTGCATTGGAGATTGTGTCCAAACTCTAGACCAGATTGAAATAGACAGTATGCACTGTCTTACCTACATCCAGATCTATCACACAGAATCAGTGGGCTGTGACAAATCACAGATCACTTATATAATGACTCAGCACATACACCTTCCTGACACTGTTAAATACACACTTCAACACATCCTCCATACAGACTAAATTCCTGTAGAATGGTGTACCTCAACATGGATCCAACTGAGTTGGTGGAACAGCATGTGATGCATGCATGTATAGACACACTCTGACTCTTCTCATCTGTGAAGTAGGCCAACATGCCATCATGGACATTTTCTAAATGGACACTAGTAATATCCTGGCTGTATGCAACAGACCTGTGTGAGTTGTTAATGCTATGTCATGTTTGTTACATCTGTTAGATGTCCTCAAAGAGGTCATCGAGGGCATGCATGATAACATTATTATCCTTTTGAACTTGACAACTCAAGGCATTTAATGCAAATCCACATTGAGGTATTCACTCAACACTGTCAGGTATGGCCACAAACACCTATATCACCAAGGGGGTAGACCAGTGGAGCACATACATGGCATTTAAATATGTTGAAATGTGTGAAGTGACCTATATCTCAGGTTTAGTGATCAGGTCAATACATCAGGGCTGTCTGCTAAGCTCTTTCCTGTCCATTATTTAAGTTACAGACATCATGAGTGACATGCAAATGTTGTGTCCAAACAGCTATCTGAAGGACTACAGATTGTGAGCAATCACTGACTCCAACTGTGATATTAGTATAATACAAACAGTAACAGCACACACCAAAGATTTCTGCCCCAGCAATGACAACACCTACAATGAAACAAAAGCATGGAGGGATTTCTTACATCATGAAAACAAACACACAAGCCAAGGATAATATAGACATCACAACCCTACTATCAGACCACTAGATCTGTGACCTGTGTCCTAGGTAAGATGCATACCTCTTAACCATACTAAATTCTTTGCTATTTCCCATTTTGGGGTGGAAATAATAGGGTGCCACAAACTCCTGAGTGGCTCCTTCAAATCCTGATTCAATTACATTTTTAGTTAACACCTAACTGCCTCTCAGAGTAGAAGTTAATTTTCTACTTAATCCACACTAACTCCCCAGAATCATGCATAAGGTAAAATCAAGAGCAGCAAACTGCTTACAGCAAAATCAAAGTACAAGAAAAAGCTGAAAAAAGACTACTAAACCAGATACACTATTGTATTACAAGATGATAAAAACAAACCAAGATTCAGGCTGCTCTTTATTGAACCATCGGCACTTCTCTGTACAACACTGTCACATAGCAAATGTGAAATAAAATTAGTATTCTTGGTCAAACCTCACATTATTCACTCAGAAATTCTGGACAAAGACAAAAAAGAGGCACAGAGACTCGAAACGAGACACAACTTTTAAATGTTATTCCAATTCACTGATTCATTAATAAAGTTAATAGAGCAACAAGTTTTACATTTTGAATAATGAAATGTGCAACTCTGACTATAATCTTTGATAATTTTCCAGAACAATCTTAATTTTTGCTAGGGAAAGGGCAAAAATATTAGGCACAACCAAAGGCATTCTTCAAAAAACAGCAGTATGTTGGTGGTAAATATTCCATATAGCGGAAATGACCACCTCACCTTCCTTCTCCCAGGCTGCTAGTTCAGTGCAATCACTCTTACATGCACTGCCAAAGTATTTGGGAGGCACAGGCATCATCCACTTGTCCACCTGCTGCACCATCCATTATCCAGACCCACCACCCACTTTCTTTGCTTCCATACAGTGCTACCTGAGCATTTTTCATGTAGCAGGGACAGCTCTTCATGCAAGGAGCTGTACTCCACCAAACTCAGATCCAGCCAAAAGCACAGAAAATGGGACTGTCCAGCCATTTCCAAATGCGAATGTGCTTCATGCTCCTTGATCATGCTAATGTCCTCTTCAGAATGAACTAAATACCATTGAGGAATATGGTGCTACTGAGGAACCAGAGCTGTCTAGTGATGCTGACAAAACTTATGCACAAATCCAAACTCTCTAGAAACACTAAGAAATACAGAGTAACAGATTCCCACTGAGCCAGTATCCTGTTACTACTACCGATCAAACTGTTCCACTTCCCTGTTACTATCAGAAATAACAAGTCCAACACTTCTGTCCGAACATTACCTCTAAAATTTTTGACCATTAAAAAGCACCAGCCAATGCCAGAGTAGTGCATCATGGAGAGGGCACATGGCTGTGTGGTTCTGCTGACTGCAAGGAGTGCGCAATTTGTATCACCAACTGTATAGATCACCTAATGAGTGTACCTTATGGTGGCACAATCCCTGTTGTTTTAGCCACTTTATAAGTTTATAAGAGCAATATTTAAAATCTGTCCCTATTTTTGAGCCCTAGTCCCTGCATTTTGTCAGGCTTTGTCCAGATTTCTTTCACTAAGAAATTGATAGGTATGCAGTACTTACTTTAGCTGCTGGTTACCTTACCTGCATGGTTTCCTGAAGGGGCTTTTTGTGGTTGTCCTCATTGTCCTGGTGGGCACTTTGGTGGCTCATTTTACATCATGCCAGTGTCTAGTAGGATATTTAAATGCAAAAGTTTAAGGGAGTAGTTGTCTTAGTGCCATCATGAGAGTATTTGAAGGATATGGTGGCATGAAGGTAGCTGTACTGGCAAGGGTAATGCCAATTCTATTTGGGGTACAAAATTCTGTGTTTGCTGTAAGTCTCATTTTTGCTAAAAATGCAGTTACAAGTCAGGAAAAGTATGATGACATTGTTACATTTAAAATATGTTTTTATTGATAATATACCGAAAGTGAAAATAGGTCAAAAACTCATGCATTAAGATATGACATCATCAAATTAATAATTAATCAAGCCGGTACTATGTCTGTTGCCTAATACTTCCACTAAGATTTTTTGGAAATGTTGTAAAGTGACTTTAATTGGTGTTTCTATGCAGAATATGGATTTTCAAAGTTAATATTAAAATACTTTTTCACAATTATTTTAATTTTGGTATCCTACAATTCCATCATGCTCTGTAGGGTTGCATCATGATGCATGCAAATTTTATGTTAATTAGTGTCTCAATTTTTGGCTAGTTGTACCTAATTTTCATGTGCTTTTGTCCACATTGTTGATATCTCCAGGTTGAGAGGTATGGGTAGATGTTAAGGCCAAATGCCCACCAGCATGTGGCCACAGTGAAGCATCCAAATCACTGGCCATAATACCTCCATAGTTCACAGCCTTCATCACACCAATAACTATGCACCCTTCTTCCTGTACCTCCCTACACATCTTCCAGTGATGTGTAACCAAAATGTACCACCTTGACCACAGTGAGCTGTCACAAATCTTACTGGCCATACCTAGGTATTCTTTTTGTGGCATAAACATTACTGTCTGATGGTGCAGAACACCCACCAAGTTGTTACACCAGATGCATATGTGATACCTGTTCCGGTGATGCACACAATACATACATAGCTGTTTGACAACATTGATGGCATGGGTAACTTTCATGACAGTGTGGATTGTGCCATATATATGCCATGTACACTAGTCAACTATCCGGCATTGACCAAATGTCACATAGGTATAGCACTGTCCCTCCTAACACCTCTAGCAGATGTTACAGTGCCAGGACAGTGTGCGTGATTACCTTCATAGAGTGTGTGTATGTTTCATAATAGTTGTAAAAGTATGTTTGTACAGAATTATCTCTGATCATGCTAAATCAGGGTCTATATTAGAACATCGAAGTTTCAAAACTTCGAATGTTCTAATATCGAACCCTATTCAGCGAAAGCTGAAAATATCGAAGCAACGGAAAACCAAATTTTTTCCTAGGGAAAGAATTTGAGTGTCCATTTCTGTTGCTTTGGTATTTTCAGCACTGTGGTGGAAAGTTACGGGTCAGGTTCAGGTAAGTGTGCAACTGAGTGTGGGTTAGGGTAGTTAGGGTTAGGTTGTGGGTTAGGTATGTGTGCGATTGTGTGGACATGAGGCTTAGGGTGGGTTAGGTAAGTTAGAGTTAGGGCACGGGTCAGGTATGTGTGCGACTGTGTGGACATGAGGGTTAGGGTGGGTTAGGTGAGTTAGGTTTAGGCCACGGGTGAGGTGAGTGTGTGATAGTGATGGACCTTAGGGTTAGATTTTGGGTTAAGGTAAGTGGATAGTTAGTGGTGTGTGTATAGTTTAGTGTAGGGTTAGGTGTAAGATTTTAGGTGTATGTGTGTGGATTGCTGTTTGTTTGGTGTGCTTGTGCAGTGTGTATGTGTTTGGAACAGCAAATTTTTTCCCTAGGAAAAAATTTGCTGTTCTGTATGTTCGATGATTTCATCTTTCGCTGATTAGGGTTCGATATTAGAACATTCAAAGTTTTGAAACTTCGATGTTCTAATATAGACATGCTAAATCGCATATGTTATGTCAGAGGTGTGAGATTACTGGGTGCATTATTCTCATATTGTCCATGATTGTGCCTGTTTTTTTTACTGTTGTCCATGAGCCTTTACCTGTGTCCCACTTGTTGGAGAGCACTGCTGGGATTGCAGACATATTCAGGCAAATCAGTTTGCACAGCCTCACAATATGCACCCTACCCCAATTGTATATAACATTCCTGATAGATGTCCTCTCCATTGTTCATGTCAGGATGCTTATCTCACAAGGACATCTTCCTCATTGTTAGGTCAACTTGTGTGACAGTCACCTAATACACATTTTCAATGTTCAGCCACACTGCACCATATTGATATTGATTGGTGTTCCGGCTACAACTGTCTTCCATTTCCATGCCCTCATCTGCTGTACATTAGGTTGTTTCACCTGTACTCTTTTCTTGTGTTCATTCCTACAATTCATCTTTGAATTCTACTGTGCTTGGAAGATATGCATAACTATATGTTAACCCCTGGTAATGATTGTGGCATTTCACGCAATACCACTAAGCTACTGTGCTCTGAGGTAACTAAGTTTGCTATCAGTGTTGTTTTACATGGTTTCCTGGCTGGCAACACTGTTGCTACCCACAAAACCCTGCTTGTTTATATTTAAACATGGTGCACAGCATGAATATGTAATTAGTGCTGCTGCTCACCACATAGCATGTAAACTCCATGTAGGCTTCACACAAAGCCTACACAGAGTTTACTGAATGGTCTTTTATATATTGAGACTGATGCCGATATAGTTTATAGTTATTTAGAAGAAAACTCAATCATAGCAATATAACAAATGCATAATAAAAGAAAGTCATATGGAACAAAGGATTATTTGCTCTTAAATAAAGTCATAATGGAGAGTTGAAAAAAGAGGTAAACTTCAAGTATTGCATGGATAGGCTACAAAAAAGTATTTGACAGCATCCGTCATTTATGAATATACAAGTGATGATAGACGTATAAGATGCACTCTGAATTGATCAATTATATTGCAGTGGCCATGAAACACTGGCAAACCACTCTGATGCAAAGCCATGATATGGGACAAATTATTATCCCAGGGGTAAACATTCAGAGGGGGATATTCTAGGGTGACTTTTTGACACTGCTGCTATTTTTCTTGGCCTTGACCCATTAAGATGTCTACTTAACAGATTAAATCATAGTTAAAATTTGGCTAACAGAAAACAATAAAGTATAAAGGCTTTTCATCTTCTTTTTCTAGATGGTTTCATACTATATAGTTTTCCAGATGAAGAACTGAAAGCATGGTTGCAAGTGGTCATATCGTTGTCAGATGATATGACAATGTCATTTGGTCTAGATAAATGTGTAAATCAATCATTAAACAGGAAAGCTGCAGCACTAAGAAAATATCAGTCTGGGACAGGAATGTGATATAATGGAACTTAAGCAGGAGGGAGTGTATGAATAGTTGGGAATTGATAAAGGATCAACAATAAATCATAAACAGATGTGAACAAAACCCAACAAAAAATATTTCAGAAGACTAAAATTAATTCTGAAAACAGCCCTAACATCTCAGAAAAAAGTCCAAGATATTTACCAATTTGCTCTCCATGTTCTAATTTACAGTTTTGGGGTGAATGACTAGCCTCAAAAGGTACTGGATCAGTTGGACAGGAAAATAAGAAAAATGCTTCACTCTTATCAAATGATTTATAAAAATCCCTGTATACCAAGCTTATATATTCCCCATTCTGAAGGAGGAGTGCGCCTCCTTGAAAATGATTACATGTATAGATTTGCAGTCATAGAAATGCATACATATCTGCTAACCTCACAAGGTACAAACATAGTGAAAGCTTTAAAACATGAGGGAAATAAGTCTAACATGATGGCCCTGCTTAATTAAGCAGAGGCGTATCACTGTTAATTGGGAAAGGAAATTAAACCAAAAGTAGAGAAAAATCAGGCAGCAACTGAATGTGCAAAAAAATAAAAGAAATAATATAAGGTAAAGTATCCAATGAGAAAGAAAGAAATGTGGAAAAGGCATAAATATAGTTGAAATTATAGAAAACTCAGGGAATAACCACATGTCAATCAGGGTCTGATGCAGGGACAGTTAAGAGAACTGAATTTAAACCAGCAGATGAAATGTAAATATTGACGGCCACAGATGGTGGACTGCGTACACATTGGTTTACGAAGTCCACTGAACACGTAGGAGAAACAGACAAATGCAGGTGTTTTTAGAACTGAATTGGAAACAGTTGCACATATTGTTGCTGGGTGTGATACATTAATGGCAGAAGTACTGCATACTGAAAGGCATAATAACGTGGCAAGATTGTTGTATTGGGGATTGTGTGAACATTACGATATGAAGTAGCTAAGAAGCACTGGATACATGATACACAAAGCTTTATAGAGACTGATAAAGTTTATATCACAGGGGATCACCCATTACTAACAGTTCAAAAATAGGTTGCAAGAAAACCAAATATATTAGTCCATGAAAAGAAGACAGAACTAGTATTGATCAGTGAAATTGCTGCACCCAGTGATTACAGTGCCTTAAGTGCACAGAGACACAAAGTAATAAAATAACAGGATTGGAAGGCAGAAACAAGGGCAATGTGGAAGGGAGACCGTTCCAATTGCAATAAGAGCAAGGGCTTCATAAAAAAGAATTTACAGTCATATTTAGATATGCTACTGATTTATGTAAGTCCATATGAATTGCAGAAGGAGTCAGTTCTGGGTACATTACAGGTGTTGTGAAGATCACTTTTGGCTAACATCAAAGATTGAAATAATACTAATTTCATGAACTTTAATCATACTTTGACTTAGGAATGGGGGTCCATTCCTGTTATGATATTAGTAACCCAAAGGACTTGGAGAAATTAAACTGTGATTGCTGCTTGCTGCAAGCAGTTTTTGCTAAATGAAGACAAGCAGATCACACTGGGAAATATCACAGTTAGCAGGTGACAATATCATCATGGATTGAAAAGCCAATAGAATAGGCATGACTCTGTCTCTTATAATAAATCTGCAGATGGCTCTGAAGAGTGAAACTTTGTCTACAACTCACAAGTTCACAGTTTTAAGTTGTTTCTCATTTGCATCCCATCATTACTTTGTTTGCTTATACTTATTTGTGGCAATTGCATGATAGCGTAAGTGGCATCTACAAACTGTAGCTTTGTTGTATTCATTCATGGACAGCTCATATAGCCTAATGACTACAACTGCCACAGTTATGTTTTTATTTTTGTTTAAGATTGCTTGTGATGCTTTAGTGCTAACAGTGAAAGGGTCATTTTCTCTTTCTTGCTCTGGTATATAATCTCAGAGTTGGCATATATAAGGAGCGGGGGT